>NC_091461.1:8328896-8645896 GCF_027789765.1 Dendropsophus ebraccatus
TTGAGATCTCTCCCTCTGTTCGCCCTATAGATGCCGTGATCGCACGGACTGCAGCATCTGTAGGGTTAACTGCTGAGATCCGAGGGCGACTCATATCGGGGCAGGTGTCGGCTATCACTGACAGCTTCTCTGCCCGTTTCATCTATGGACGTAACTGTATGTCCCCAGTCCTGAATGGGATAACATAAATGTAAACAGTAGATCACTTTCTGAGGACACATTCCCTTTAGGCCGTGTAAGACGGGAACTTAATGTGAAGTTCAAATGTTTTCTTTGTTACAAGGAAATAGGTCAGTAAAAATAAAACAGGGGAAAAAAAATGCAGAAAACGTCTGATGACAGGAGGAGAAAAGCCGCGTGGCAAGGAGGTTCTCATCTGAGGACATCGGAGGGGACTGGGTGGGAATAAAGAAGGAGGAGAAGAAGAAGAAGAAGAAGAAGCAAGAGAAGAAGGAGTAGGAGAAGGAGGAGGAGGAGGAGGAGAAGAAGAAGGAGGAGGATGAGGAGAAGAAGAAGGAGGAGGAGAAGGAGGAGGAAGAGGAGAAGAAGAAGAAGGAGGAGGAGAAGAAGGAGGAGGAGAAGAAGGAGAAGAAAAAGAAGAAGTGGGAGAAGAAAAAGAAGAAGTGGGAGAAGAAAAAGAAGAAGTGGGAGAAGAAAAAGAAGAAGTGGGAGAAGAAAAAGAAGAAGTGGGAGAAGAAAAAGAAGAAGTGGGAGAAGAAAAAGAAGAATTGGGAGAAGAAAAAGAAGAAGTAGGAGAAGAAAAAGAAGGAGAAGAAAAAGAAGATGGAGGAGGAGGAGAGAAAGGAGGAGAAGGAGGATGAGGAGGAGAAGAAGAAGAAGGAGACGACGAAGAAGGAGGAGGAGGAGATGGAGGATGAGGAGGAGAAGAAGAAGAAGAAGAAGAAGGAGGAGGAGGAGGAGGAGAGAAAGGAGGAGGAGAAGGAGGATGAGGAGGAGGAGGAGAAGAAGAAGAAGAAGAAGAAGGAGAAGGAGGCAATGTTACATCCCGAGGAAAGTGCAAAGAAACATCAAAACTTCTCCAGTAGAGCAGCTAATCATGGTGACCCCCTGTAAATAACATGTGTGTCTGTGCCCTCACCATGCCAGCCAGAGCTTCTGATATGATGAAGCTGCATGGACTGTCCCACACAAGATCTCTGATTATACAGCCTCAGTCACACAGGTATGGTGGATGGATGGAAGCTCAGCCTCCCTGACTATATACTTATTTACAGATATATAGAGATGAGGATTATTACACTGTTCCCCCAGCAGGTACTGGCTGCAGCTGTGCATGTGACACTGTGCTGATGCATCATGGGATTGCTTTGAACAGGAACTGTTACTGCTCTGGACAGTTCCTGACATGGACAGAGGTGGCAGCAGAGAGCACTGCGTCACACTGTAAATACACCACTTCCTGCAGGACATACAGCAGCTGATAAGTACTGGAAGACTGGAGATTTTTAAATAAAAGTAAATTACAAATCTATATAACTTTCTGACACCAGATGAGCTCAGTTTTTTTCCTCCGGAGTACCCCTTTAACTCACTGAACCTCTAATAATAATGTGAAGACTCTGATTATCCTATCCTGGTCTACACAGCAAAGCTCACAAGTCGACCGCACAGTGGGCAGCATTAGCTTTATTTTTCAGGATTTTTTTATGATAGTGAGAAGAATAAAATTCATCATGTTCATTTTCAGAAGACACCTTTCCCTTAATGCTCAGGAGTAAAGTCCAGCGCTGCATGCTGACTGTTTCCATGTGATATACTATCACCAGTCACTCATTAGGAGGTGGCGGCACAATGTATCAGAGGTCTGGTTAACCCTCTCACTCCCTCTAACAGTGAAGAAGCAAAGATCAGCTGGTAACATTGTATAACGTTGGGATGATGACATGGCGGTGTAATCAGAGCGGCATAAACATGGCGGTGTAATCAGAGCGGCATAAACATGGCGGTGTAATCAGAGCGGCATAAACATGGCGGTGTAATCAGAGCGGCATAAACATGGCGGTGTAATCAGAGCGGCATAAACATGGCGGTGTAATAGCGGCTGTGAATACTGAGGCCTCTCCACGCTCTTCAGATGATGCTAGGTGTGAGAGTCACTCAGCAGCTGGGGTAGGGTTACACGTGTATGGCAGGAGTATTATTACCATAAGGTGCATTATAATATCTGGAAATTGGGTGTCATCTGGTATTATTTCTCTGTGGCCCAGCTATGTTATTCAGGCTCTGTGTCTGTCATTATTGTCACTATATGTCATCAATATTTTAGCGTTGAAGCCATTAAGTCTCAGCTTACCAGTATTATTTAAGCACCATAGGGTGGTATTATTTAAAGTAGCAGTTCAAAAAAAATTTTTTTATCTGACCCCCCCCCCCCCCCCCCCCCCCCCAACTGCGCGCATACTCCCACGGCGCAGCTTCGTTCCGTTCCTGCGGAGCCGTTCAAATCCGGCGTGTGCTCACATCACCCGCTCCTGTGACCCCTCTTCTGTCTCCTGTGATTGAAGGCCAGAAGTGACGCTTTCCAATGCATTCTCTATGGGAGAGCGTGGCTTCTGGCCTTCAATTCCAAGAGACAGAAGAGGGGTCACAGGAGTGGGTGATGTGAGCGCACGCCGGATTTGAGTCGCAAGACCGGAATGAAGCCACGCCGTGGGACACCGATCACCTCTGGTGAAAAAAAAAAATTGTGAACTCCTCCTTCAAGCACCATAGGGTGGTATTATTTAAGTACCATACGGAAGTATTATTTAAGCACCATAGGGGTGGTATTATTTAAGGATCATAAGTCAGTATTATTTAAGCACCATTGATCGGTATTATTTAAACAGCATAGGGCGGTAATATTTAAGCACCATATGGCGGTATTATTTAGATATTTGATGGCTATATTATTATGTTTGCACTGTGTATCCTTATTGTTTGTCACTGTATATCAGTATTATAAAGATACTGAAGGCATGCATTCTTAGTATGTCGGTGTTATTTGAGCACAGTATTATAATTTGATATGGGTGAGTATAGGGCTGCCTGGTATTGTGTAGTCTTATAAAGTGTTACAGCTCCTGTATCAGTGGTCTCAGCACTGCAGTGTCTTTATTACACTATGACCCCTGTATTAGGCCCACCGCACCGATAAGGGTTGTAGTCATCCAGCTTTCCCCAGAGATACCGGAAGGAACCTGTGTGTAAAAATGTAATAAAAGCAGCAAAAATTCACAATGAAAGACAGGTAGCTATAGATAGCAAAAGAAACCCCCAAAATTCTTAAAATATATTAATGCAAAAAAACCAAGGTCAGAGCATGTAGGACCCCTAAATAATGGCGACGGGGAGTTAATAACTGGGGATCAGGAGAAAGCTGAGTTACTTAATGGCTTCTTCAGTTCTGTATATACAAAAGAGGAGGATGGAGCTGTGGTGGGTGGGGCCAGTACTGAGGTGGGTGGGGCCAGTACTGAGGTGGGTGGGGCCAGTGCTGCTAACACATGTAATGTACTGAACTGGTTTACTATAGATATGGTCCAAGATAAATTAAATAAACTCAATGTAACCAAAGCTCCAGGGCCTGATGGATTACACCCCAGGGTTCTTAGGGAACTCAGTTCTGTAATTTCACTACCCTTGTATGAAATATTCATTGATTCTTTGCTTACTGGTATTGTGCCGAGGGACTGGCGTAAGGCAAATGTAGTGCCGATTTTCAAAAAGGGCTCTCGAACTTCCCCAGGTAACTACAGACCTGTAAGCTTAACCTCCATTGTGGGGAAACTATTTGAGGGGCTTATAAGGGACTACATCCAGGAATATGTAGTGGCTAATAGTATTATAAGTGATAACCAGCATGGTTTTACTAAGGACAGAAGCTGTCAAACCAACCTGATATGTTTCTACGAAGAGGTAAGTAGAAGCCTGGATGGGGGCGCAGCTGTGGATATCGTGTACCTGGATTTGCTAAAGCGTTTGGCACAGTTCCTCATGGACGTCTGATGGGTAAGTTAAAGTCTATCGGTTTGGAAAGTTTAATGTGTAACTGGATTGAAAACTTGCTTAATAATCGTACCCAGAGAGTGGTGGTCAATGATTCCTACTCTGAATGGTCCCCGGTAATAAGTGGTGTACCCCAAGGGTCAGTACTGGGCCCTCTTCTGTTTAAAGGGGTAGTGCGGCGGTAAAAAATTATTCACAGACTAACACAAATTACAAAGTTATACAACTTTGTAATGTATGTTATGTCTGTGAATGGCCCCCTTCCCCGTGTCCCACCACCCCCACCCGTGTACCCGGAAGTATGGTGCGCTATACATACCTGTCACGTGCCGACTCGTCTCCGATCTTCAGCGAGTGACGTCTTCTTCGGGTGGACGGCGAACAGCTCCTACTGTCCCGAATGCCGGCTGCCCTCTGCAGCGTCATCCAATGCTCAGCCGCGATAGGCTGAGCATAACTCTGCTCAGCCAATCGCGGCTGAGCAGCTGATGATGCGGCCAATCGCGGCTGAGCACAGTTGTGACGCGGTGGACGGCCGAAGATGACGTTTGGCACAAGATGGCGGACGGCCCTCGACATGGATCAGGTAATGTTTAATGCACCACACTTCCGGGTACACGGGTGGGGGTGGTGGGACACGGGAAACGGGGCGATTCACAGACATAACATACATTACAAAGTTGTATAACTTTGTAATGTGTGTTATTCTGTGAATAATTTCTGAGCGCCGCACTACTCCTTTAACTTGTTTATTAATGATATTGAGAATGGAATTAACAGCAATGTTTCTATCTTTGCAGATGACACCAAGCTTTGTAGTACAGTACAGTCTATGGAGGATGTGCAGATGTTACAGGATGACTTAGACACACTGAGTGTTTGGGCGTCCACTTGGCAAATGAGGTTCAATGTGGATAAATGTAAAGTTATGCACCTGGGTACTAATAACCCACATGCATCATATGTCCTGGGGGGAGTTACTCTGGGAGAGTCGCTGATGCAGAAGGATCTGGGTGTACTTGTAGATAATAGACTACAGAACAGTACACAATGTCAGGCAGCTGCTTCTAAGGCCGGCCGGATATTGTCATGTATATAACAGGCCTGGACTCACGGGACAGGGATATAATATTACCGCTTTATAAAGCTTTGGTGCGGCCTCATCTGGAGTATGCCGTCCAGTTCTGGAACCCGATTCATAAAAAGGATGTTCTAGAGCTGGAGAGGGTACAAAGACGGGCAACTAAACTAATAAGGGGAATGGAGCATCTTAGTTATGAGGAGAGATTAGGGGAGTTACATTTGTTTAGTCTGGAGAAGAGACGTTTAAGGGGAGATATGATTAACTTATTTAAATATATAAATGGCCCCTACAAGAGATATGGGGAAAAGATGTTCCAGGTAAAACCCCCTCAAAGGACAAGAGGGCACTGCCTCCGCCTGGAGAGACAAGGGGGCGCTGCCTCCGCCTGGAGAGACAAGGGGGCGCTGCCTCCGCCTGGAGAGACAAGGGGGCACTGCCTCCGCATGGAGAGACAAGGGGGCGCTGCCTCCGCCTGGAGAGACAAGGGGGCGCTGCCTCCGCCTGGAGAGACAAGGGGGCGCTGCCTCCGCCTGGAGAGACAAGGGGGCGCTGCCTCCGCCTGGAGAGACAAGGGGGCGCTGCCTCCGCCTGGAGAGACAAGGGGGCGCTGCCTCCGCCTGGAGAGACAAGGGGGCGCTGCCTCCGCCTGGAGAGACAAGGGGGCGCTGCCTCCACCTGGAAAAAAAGGGGGCACTGCCTTCACCTGGAGAGACAAGGGGGCGCTGCCTCCGCCTGGAGAGACAAGGGGGCACTGCCTCCGCCTGGAGAGACAAGAGGGCGCTGCCTCCGCCTGGAGAAAAAAAAGGTTAAATCTCCGGAGGCGACAAGTCTTCTTTACCATGAGAACTGTGAATCTGTGGAACAGTCACCCCAGGATCTGGTCACAGCAAAAACAGTAGAGGGCTTCAAAACAGGGCTAGACAAGTTCTTAGAGCAAAATAATATAAATGCATATGTATAAAACCTATCACCCCTCCCCCTTCCCTGTATCCATCCCCTCCTTGGTTGAACTTGATGGACATGTGTCTTTTTTCAACCGTATTAACTATGTAACTATGTTATAGATTGTTTCGGGTGACATCGCTGATCACTGATCGCCTTCTGTAGGTGAAGTCTATCAGTCATAGGATGGAGGAGACAGAGGACCAGGGACAGTCCCATCACCCCCTCCCCTGGGATGGGCCGTCCAGTCATCATACAATGTTCATAATAATCTGTCCCATCTAATAATAGTTATTACGGTGCGTCCGGCCGGTAACATTGTAACTTTTATTTTGTTTAT
This sequence comes from Dendropsophus ebraccatus, assembly GCF_027789765.1. Taxonomy (NCBI): domain Eukaryota; kingdom Metazoa; phylum Chordata; class Amphibia; order Anura; family Hylidae; genus Dendropsophus; species Dendropsophus ebraccatus. The sequence continues at coordinate 8,335,271 of NC_091461.1, forward strand.
TGGATACAAACAAGTCATAAACGTCCCCGTAAAACAGGCAAGATGTGGAGCCGCCGGCACAATAACGCATCACAGGTCATCCAGCTATCCCAGAAAGCCCAGTCCTGGACCGGTACAGGTCATCCAGCTATCCCAGAAAGCCCAGTCCTGTAACGGTACAGGTCATCCAGCTATCCCAGAAAGCCCAGTCCTGGACCGGTACAGGTCATCCAGCTATCCCAGAAAGCCCAGTCCTGTAACGGTACAGGTCATCCAGCTATCCCAGAAAGCCCAGTCCTGGACCGGTACAGGTCATCCAGCTATCCCAGAAAGCCCAGTCCTGGACCGGTACAGGTCATCCAGCTATCCCAGAAAGCCCAGTCCTGTAACGGTACAGGTCATCCAGCTATCCCAGAAAGCCCAGTCCTGGACCGGTACAGGTCATCCAGCTATCCCAGAAAGCCCAGTCCTGGACCGGTACAGGTCATCCAGCTATCCCAGAAAGCCCAGTCCTATACCGGTACAGGTCATCCAGCTATCCCAGAAAGCCCAGTCCTATACCGGTACAGGTCATCCAGCTATCCCATAAAGCCCAGTCCTGTACTGGTACAGGTCATCCAGCTATCCCAGAAAGCCCAGTCCTGTACTGGTACAGGTCAGATCTGCTGGCATTACAATGGTCACTTTAGACTATAAGCAGATTTTAGTCCGTGCATTTACCCGGAGCCGGATAACATTTGGGACCGGCACATATAAGGACTATATTAGTAGTCATGGCCTCATAAACTCTTCTTGTCCTTGTGGTTTGTGATTGCGGACGGCGTTCTATGGTCACATAACACAGGGATGATCATCGCCCCATGTAATAGCGCCCTTAGTCTCCTATAACTGCAGCTGCAATTCTATTTGGTTCTGTAACTTATACGTTGTGTAGTCGTACGACTAATGTCACCTTATAATCCAATCCCACTCACACAGCGTCTTCATACACAGAAGAGCTGACATGGTTCTACAGGAACCGCCATCAATCCTTATCCCCCAGAGCGTAATCCAGAAGCTGATGAGTTGGATCCCCCCGACACAGATACTGATCCCCCCGATACAAATACTGATCCCCAATACAGTTACTGATCCCCCCCATTACAGTAACTGATCCACCGATACCTGATACAGTTACTGATCCTCCCAATACAGCTACTGATCCCTTGATACAGATAATGATCCTCAGATATAGATACTGATCCCCCCATACAGACAGATTCTGATCCCACTGATACAGTTACTGATCCCCCCCATACAGACAGATACTGATCCCACTGATACAGTTACTGATCCCCCCTCACCTCCTTTGCACTTGATGCTCCTTCAGCTAAACGACAATTTGGCTCCAGCGTTCAGTAAGAATAGAAAATCCAACCTGTACTGAAGTGCCTGAAGGTCACTGGAGATCAGCGATCAGTCCTGGCAACCGCCCAGCGGAGCGGGATCACACCCCAGATAAGATAGAGGGCGACCGCAGGCGGTAATGTTGTATACTAATAAAACCATCAGGCCAAACAATGATTAACTGAGGCCTATAGAGCCAGCCTCCACAACGTACACAAGACCAGACGTTACCATACATACTGGCAGAGAGAAAGCGGCCTAGTGATGGGGAGAGAGCGGCCCAGTAATGGGGAGAGAGCGGCCCAGTGATGGCGAGAGAGCGGCCCAGTGATGGCGAGAGAGCGGCCCAGTAATGGGGAGAGAGCGGCCCAGTGATGGCGAGAGAGCGGCCCAGTGATGGCGAGAAAGCGGCCCAGTGATGGGGAGAGAGCGGCTCAGTGATGGGGAGAGAGCGGCCCAGTGATGGGGAGAGAGCGGCCCAGTGATGGGGAGAGAGCGGCTCAGTGATGGGGAGAGAGGGGCCCAGTGTTGGCGAGAGAGCGGCCCAGTGATGGCGAGAGAGCGGCCCAGTGATGGGGAGAGAGCGGCTCAGTGATGGGGAGAGAGGGGCCCAGTGATGGGGAGAAAGCGGCCCAGTGATGGGGAGAGAGCGGCTCAGTGATGGGGAGAGAGCGGCCCAGTGATGGGGAGAGAGCGGCCCAGTGATGGGGAGAGAGCGGCCCAGTGATGGCGAGAGAGCGGCCCAGTGTTGGCGAGAGAGCGGCCCAGTGATGGCGAGAGAGCGGCCCAGTGATGGCGAGAGAGCGGCCCAGTGATGGGGAGAGAGCGGCCCAGTCATGGGGAGAGAGCGGCCCAGTGATGGCGTCCAGTGTATCCACGTATCTCAGCCACCACACTGACAGTAAGAGGACTACACAACCTCCTGAGTATGCTGAAGCCAGAACTATTAGTGATAACCCTATATTACTGAGTTATATATCTTGGGGTGATAGTTTTATTTAAATCCAACTTTCTGATACCAGAGTACCCCTTTATTTATTCATTTGCTTCTTAATTACATAAGGATTTAATTAATCCTGTGTATGGGCTGTACACTTTTCCTATATACTCACTGAATAATAATGGTGCTGCCCACCATTCCTTTCATACTTATTATCTATTCAGTCTCCTTCCCCCAGTTCTCAGCTGCTACTTTCTACTGAAGACACAAAAATCTGTGTGTGAGCTTTTCTCTCTGTCTCTCCCTCCCTTCTGAGGCAGCTGATGTAAACCAGACCCTGTCAGGCTTTATCTGTAACATTGTAGCTTCTTTGTAATGCTGGGAAGGTTAATCACAGTGAGATCATCAGCAACTTAACCTTTAAGATAACCCTCCCAGCATTAAGAAGCTACAATGTTGCAGATACAGCCGGCCAGGGACTTGTTTACATCAGCTGTCTCAGAAGGGAGGGGGAGACAGAGAGAAAACCTCACACACAGATTTTTATGTCTTTAGCAGAAAGCAGCTTAGAACGGGTGGAAGAAGACTTAATAGATAATAAGAAGTATGGAAGGAACTACTAGTCTCACCATGAGCAGCAACATATCAAAAGTTATGTTTAGGCGGAATACCCCTTTAATTGTATAATAATAAACAATAGTCAATGATTGTTTAGCCGGTTATTTGTTGCCAGATCTCCTCCATGTTGTCACCATCTATGGGGCAGTCACCAGACCGGCGGCATAGGAGTCGGAGCGCTTCTTTATGGTCTCTTAGCAATTTATTGCAGCTGGATTGTAGATTTTTCCCCGCACACTGGATACAGGTTGTTCTGAACTCATCTGGAGACACCGATCCCTTCTTGTGGCCCTGAAGGAAAACCAGTTGGACAACTCTGCGTGCACAGCCCTGGAACGGCAGACTCCTCCCGGCTACTGCTACAAAGGGGAATGGTCTCCACTACTCCTGAAGACAAAACCTTACATGACACTGGGTGTGTATTATTTTTCTTATTATTACTTCCTGTTATCAGCTTTTTCACTGATAGATCTCTGCTTGCTGTCACTGAACCAGAGCATGTTTATACCCAAAGGATAAATATGTTTTAGAGATGAGGGTTTGTTACAGTTGTGTACGGGGATGTATGGTGGCACAGAGGGGCAGCGGGATGGCGAGGTTGTGTTTATAAACAAGTCGGGCTGGAAGAAGCCTTCATGATTATCTGGACCAAAAAGTGAATAAATTAAAAGTGATCAGAAAAGACGCCCCCTGTAGTTACTGGATGTAACTGCACTGCATTCATTGTATAGAGCTGCTATCCGACCATTATAGGTTATCAACATGTATTAATACCAAATGGTGTGCAAAACTACAACTCCCATCATGTCCCGACAGCCTGAAGCTTCCATAAATGGCAGTCCCTAAAGGCCACACCCAGGACCGGTCTATGAATCGTCATCTATGGGGGTGGAAGGTGTTGGGTTCCAGGGATTATGGGGATTACTGACCATTCATGACCATCCCAGATGTGATGCTCTACACAATGGTGGCCGTCTCCTTATGTCAGGAGCCATTGTTCCCCCGCCGGGGGCAGATACTTAAAGGAGTTATCCAGCACTACAAAAACATGGCTGCTTTTCCCCCTCTCTTGTCTCCAGATTGGGTGGGGTTTCAAACTCAGTTCCATTGAAGTAAATGGAGCTTAATTGCAAACCACACGTGAACTGGAGACAAGAGAGGGGGAAAAGTGGCCATGTTTTTGTAGTGCTGGATAAACCCTTTAATAATGACACCTATGTACCTACTGAGGACAGGTATCTCAAAGGGGCACCTAACTACCAAAAGTAGCACCATTTGCCTTATCTACCTAGGCCACCCAGATACCTTGTCCCAGCCCTGATGCTAAGTATCCTCTCTTACTCCCTCATATTCCTCCATAACAGCTGGGAGAACACACTGTAGACCCAAGTCCAGAGCGGTTCTGACAAAATGCAAACACTGGCCTGAGGGTTAAAGACCAACCCTTCCACTGATCCACCTTCTAAGCGGCGATCTTAGAGGACCTGTCACCCCCTGTGCCGGGGCGGGGAAGGCTCCGGACCCCCCGCTAGAGCCCCTCATACTTATATCCCATCCCACATATACACAATATATACAATATACAATATATACACACAATATAAACTATTTAGCTAAACATATTAATAAACTATATACACTACTATATACACACCTATATACACTACTATATACAATATATACACACAATATAAACTATTTATCTAAACATATTAATAAACTATATACACTACTATATACACACCTATATACACTACTATATACAATACACCACTATATACTATACACCTATATACACTATTATATACAATACACCACTATATACTATACACCTATATAAATAACTAAATGTGAACCCCCTGGCCCAGTTGCATTGTGCACAACCTAATACCACAGACATAATTCTATACAAACCAACACCAACTAAACAAGACATCATTACACAAATAAACTACAACTAAACAAGACACAATACAAAATAATAACCTACAACTAAACAATACATATAATATTTTAACACCTCATCCACAGGGGGCGCTGTGCCCCTAACACCTCATTCACAGGGGGCGCTGTGCCCCTAACCACCTCATCCACAGGGGGCGCTGTGCCCCTAACCACCTCATCCACAGGGGGCTCTGTGCCCCTAACCACCTCATCCACAGGGGGCACTGTGCCCCTAACCACCTCATCCACAGGGGGCGCTGTGCCCCTAATCACCTCATCCACAGGGGGCGCTGTGCCCCTAACCACCTCATCCACAGGAAGGATTTTACGCTGCGTCGATACTAAACACCGTGCACTCCATGTTTAGTACCTGACCACTATGCTGACTAAGAATAAAGTGCTCCGGTCCTAGCCACCAAGGTTGACCATACACAACCCCCCTTGTCTCCTCATACAGTAAGTAATGACCATACACAACCCCCCTTGTCTCCTAGGTAAGTAATAACCATACACAACCCCCCTTATCTCCTTGTAGGTAAGTAATGACCATCCACAACCCCCCTTGTCTCCTTGTAGGTAAGTAATGACCATCCACAACCCCCCTTGTCTCCTACGGTAAGTAATGACCATACACAACCCCCCTTGTCTCCTCGTACGGTAAGTAATGACCATACACAACCCCCCTTGTCTCCTCGTACGGTAAGTAATGACCATACACAACCCCCCTTGTCTCCTCATACGGTAAGTAATGACCATACACAACCCCCCTTGTCTCCTCATACAGTAAGTAATGACCATACACAAACCCCCTTGTCTCCTCATACAGTAAGTAATGACCATACACAACCCCCCTTGTCTCCTCCTAGGTAAGTAATGACCATACACAACCCCCCTTATCTCCTTGTAGGTAAGTAATGACCATACACAACCCCCCTTATCTCCTTGTAGGTAAGTAATGACCATACACAACCCCCCTTGTCTCCTACGGTAAGTAATGACCATACACAACCCCCCTTGTCTCCTCCTACGGTAAGTAATGACCATACACAACCCCCCTTGTCTCCTCATACGGTAAGTAATGACCATACACAACCCCCCTTGTCTCCTCGTACGGTAAGTAATGACCATACACAACCCCCCTTGTCTCCTCATACGGTAAGTAATGACCATACACAACCCCCCTTGTCTCCTACGGTAAGTAATGACCATACACAATCCCCTCTTGTCTCCTCATACGGTAAGTAATGACCATACACAACCCCCCTTGTCTCCTCGTATGGTAAGTAATGACCATACACAACCCCCCTTGTCTCCTACGGTAAGTAATGACCATACACAACCCCCCTTGTCTCCTACGGTAAGTAATGACCATACACAACCCCCTTTGTCTCCATGTACGGTAAGTAATGACCATACACAACCCCCCTTGTCTCCTCCTACAGTAAGTAATGACCATACACAACCCCCCTTATCTCCTTGTAGGTAAGTAATGACCATACAAATCCCCCCTTGTCTCCTCGTACGGTAAGTAATGACCATACACAACCCCCCTTGTCTCCTCATACGGTAAGTAATGACCATACACAACCCCCCTTGTCTCCTCATACGGTAAGTAATGACCATACACAACCCCCCTTGTCTCCTACGGTAAGTAATGACCATACACAAACCCCCTTGTCTCCTCGTACGGTAAGTAATGACCATACACAACCCCCCTTGTCTCCTACGGTAAGTAATGACCATCCACAACCCCCCTTGTCTCCTACGGTAAGTAATGACCATACACAACCCCCCTTGTCTCCTCGTACGGTAAGTAATGACCATCCACAACCCCCCTTGTCTCCTCGTACGGTAAGTAATGACCATACAAATCCCCCCTTGTCTCCTCCTAGGTAAGTAATGACCATACACAACCCCCCTTGTCTCCTCGTACGGTAAGTAATGACCATACACAACCCCCCTTGTCTCCTCGTACGGTAAGTAATGACCATACACAACCCCCCTTGTCTCCTCATACAGTAAGTAATGACCATACACAACCCCCCTTGTCTCCTCCTAGGTAAGTAATGACCATACACAACCCCCCTTGTCTCCTACGGTAAGTAATGACCATACACAACCCCCCTTGTCTCCTCGTACGGTAAGTAATGACCATACACAACCCCCCTTGTCTCCTTGTAGGTAAGTAATGACCATACACAATCCCCCTTGTCTCCTCGTACGGTAAGTAATGACCATACACAACCCCCCTTGTCTCCTCGTACGGTAAGTAATGACCATACACAACCCCCCTTGTCTCCTCGTACGGTAAGTAATGACCATACACAACCCCCCTTGTCTCCTCGTACGGGAAGTAATGACCATACACAACCCCCCTTGTCTCCTTGTAGGTAAGTAATGACCATACACAACCCCCCTTGTCTCCTCGTACGGTAAGTAATGACCATACACAACCCCCCTTGTCTCCTACGGTAAGTAATGACCATACACAACCCCCTTGTCTCCTCATACGGTAAGTAATGACCATACACAACCCCCCTTGTCTCCTCGTACGGTAAGTAATGACCATACACAACCCCCCTTGTCTCCTCGTACGGTAAGTAATGACCATACACAACCCCCCTTGTCTCCTCGTACGGTAAGTAATGACCATACACAACCCCCCTTGTCTCCTCGTACGGTAAGTAACCTCCCTCTTGACTAGGTTCAGTCTATTCCCCCATAACAGCTGGAAGAACACACTGTAGACCCGAGTCCAGAGCGGCTCTGGCAAAATGCAAACACTGCCCAGATATATCAGCAAAGGGATCAGGAAAGTTTTGATCAGGTTAACCCTTTCCCTGAGGGTCAAAGACCAACCCTTCCACTGATCCACCTTCTGAGCGGCAATCTTAAAGGGGTATTCCCCCCGCACCCTGTATCCCCCCACCCGGAGCGTATCCACCCCCCGCAGCTTACCCGTTGGCCTGTGAGTGCAGCCCCACCCCCCAAAGCGATCTCCCGGCGTCCCCCGTCCCCCTTCCTACAGCACGATCTCTAGGTGCCCCCCCAGTATAGCCTGCAGCCACCCTCCATCGCCGATCCCTCCCCCCTGCGTCTCACCCGGCAGAAGCTGTGGCTTTCCCAGTTCTTGCAGAACTACAGCTCCAAGCATGCTCAGCCTTCTCTCCATGCATGCAGGGAGTTGTAGTTCTGCCCGAGCCGGGAGAGTCCCAGGTAGAAGAGCCGGCATGTAAGTGCATGTGATCCGGTCCCCGGCCGCCTGCCCCCACCATGTAATGATGTGGGGGCGCATCTCATCAGCAACCCCCCGCCGCATCTCACCCGGCCACTGATCGTGAGACGCTGGTGTGGGGGTGGCGATGCGGGAGATTGCTGTGGGGAGGGGGGGCTGCACTCACAGGCCAACGGGTGAGCTGCGGGGGGTGGGGGGATACCGGGTGCGGGGCGGGTGAGCTCTGGGTGCTGTTAGTGAGGCAGACAGTGAACAGCAGCAGCGGCTGTGACTATCTCACTATCCTCCCTCTCTTCAGTGGACTGGGGTAGAAGCGCTAACCCGGCCCATTGAAGAGACTGAGGACACGTGATGCCGTCTCGGAGGGTGCGGGCCAGGAGCAGGGAGCGTGTCAGGGTTGGACTGAGAGCTGATGATTCTCTGCATTTGGTGGGGGGGTGAATGCATCTAGATAACAGCAAAACTGTCCAGAATCCATAATAAGTTTATATTGGAAAGATAGAAAGCTATGGGTGGGCAACGTATTCATGCAAAAATAATTTTGGGGGGAATACCCCTTTAAGCCTGCTGTCCCAGTTTTGTTTGGGGTAATCCCCTTGGCCAAATTCGATGTTGAGGACCTTTGCAGACTCCTGGGGCTCTGGAAGGGTGTCCGGGAGATCAAATCCAGGATCTCCACCTCCCAGCCAGAGACTCTCACACCTATCCTGGTTGATCTTGGACCCAGATGCCTCTGAGTAGCGCTCCACCTCTGACATCACACACTGCACCTCCTCTTGCGAGGAGACGAATATGGTGACATCATCGGCGTACGCTACCACCCTCAGAGTGGAATCCGGCACCGCCAAGTCCATTCTCACCCCTGTCAACGGTCCACAATCAATCCTCCTAAGGAATGGATCAATTGCAAACACGTACGACAGTGGGCTCAATGGGCAACCCCGACTACCCGGCATGTTATATACAGTCAATGGGTGCATACATTACATTACTGATCCTGTACTTATCCTGAGTTACAGCCTCTATTATACTCCAGAGCTGCACTCACTATTCTGTTGGTGGGGTCACTGTGTACATACATTACATTATGGATCCTGAGTTACATCCTGTATTATACTCCAGAGCTGCACTCACTATTCTGCTGGTGGGGTCACTATGTACATAAATTACATTACTGATCCCGAGTTATACTCCAGAGCTGCGCTCACTATTATGTACATTATTTTCCTGTGATGACTGTAGTAGGGGTCACAGAACGGCCGGTGTCATACATCGTGTCAGGTCTCGGTTAGGTGTCACCCGGATTATGTAATGTAACAATCATCATCTTACATATTAAGTGACGCAGACTGAGAACCTTTCCCCTCGGGTGACTGATCGGTGACTTTTTGTTGACAATGTTTGAGGCTGCTGAGCGACCGGAGGGGAATCTCACAGAGTGAATCTGCTTCTCAGTCACTTACAGAACAAAGAGAAATGTAAAAGTCCGAGGCTCGAGGAGTCAGAAATAGCAACAACCTGGCCCGAAATTCTGCAGAGATCTAAGGAGATGAGTAACATTGTGTTGGCTGGATTAGAAAAAGTGAGGTCCCGTACACCTGGCCAGACAGTCCTGAGACCACCATGTCCCCGAGCAGCAGTAATACAGTAACACTCTAGTAGCGTTCCATACACCTGCCACTTTGTTTATCAATCTTCTGTTAATCCAGAATGTTACGGTAGGAACTGATCTGATATCCGAGCACTGGAGCACCGCAGGGTCTGTGGTCGGGGGGTCTCTCTTTTATATCCTTTAGTAGCTCATCAGACTTTGTCAAGAAAGGCTAAGGGCAAAACTGACTCTGAAATACCTAGTGCAGGGTCTGCAGGGGCGGAGCCTCAGCTTCATAGATCACCAAAGAGAGGCTGTCTGTGTTATGCCCCGCCCCTGAGGTTCCACAGTGCTTTTGTGACAGAATTTCCCCTACTGTGACATTGTATATCTTATAGGGTAAACATCAATGAGCTTTGATACCCACAGGTAGAATATCACCTGCATTTGGGAAAACTCACTGGAATATATTTTTTTCTGCCATGTCTGAATCGAGCCGTATACGTCTGATACAGTGTAGCACTTGTTGTGACATTTGCGTAGAGGCCCAGAACTGTTGTATTAGGAGTCAGGCCAAGCTCCTTTATTCTTACACTGAAGCAATGAGGAAACAAAACACAGAAAAGTTTTCTGCAAACAATTCAGCGTGTGCAGGTGTTCTCCAAGAAAACAAAGAATTCTTCAGTGACCTTCACCATGCAGATCCAGGCCGGGTTTTCACGTAGTGGCCCTATGGCGGCCAAAACCACAATGACATGCAACGTGCGGGGAGGAAGTGCGACTAGCTTTCTGGTGTCCGATACCGCTACTACAGCGCCACATTGTCTATATACCTCATGTAGTCTGGATAATATCTGCAGATACAGGAAATACTTCCAATGTTGGGGCTGCAGTAAACACTGGCACATTCTATATCATATACAGTACATATACATATACTAGGTACCTGACATCTCAGCAGGGCTCACACAGGATCAGTCTGCTATGACGGCTATAAATCTCTGTAACCTGATTTACCCTTTCCTTGTTTTATCAGTCCCTAATCCCTTGTGCTATGTTATTACTAGTTATATCCGGCCCAGTAAAATGACGGGCAGCTCCGCACCACATCTAAGATAAGAGATTAGACTGACACACAAGAGTCCAAGTATATGTCCAACAGTGCAAGTGTATAAATACTGACACCCCAGAGTATGTATGTGGTTTCCCACCACAGGTGTTGCTATTGGTTACACCCTTCGTGAAAGTCTGTATATTTAACTGTAAGTGGTGATGTAGTAGTACCAGAGTTTCGCCACAAGATGTCGTCATTGCAAGTGTGTATACTCAGTTATTGCACACTCAAAGGATTATTGTTAGAGATGAGCGAACCTGGAGCATGCGAACCCAAACCTTCGGCATTTGATTAGCGGTGGCTGCTGAACTTGGATAAAGCTCTAAGGCTATGTAGAAAACATGGATATAGTCATTGGCTGTATCCATGTTTTCCAGACAACCTTAGAGCTTTTTCCAAGTTCAGCAGCCCCTGCTAATCAAATTCCGAAAGTTCAGGTTCAGATTGACTCGAACCCGAACCTGGTTCGCTCATCTCTAGTTATTGTTTATTTGTGCACCACATGGGTCTGTACGCCAATGATAGTTCTTTCTTCTTCTCACCTATCATCTCTCTCTTTACTTTTCACATACGCACTCCTCACCCACTCACAGCACACCTTACATGCGCTGTAGGAAGGAAGACACATGGGTAGAAGAAGTAGGTGTAGGTGCTTTTGTCTTTAGACTGTCTATAGAGGTAGGACGTTCCCTACAGTTTCTTCTCAAGTAACTCCACTCAGCACTATGCAGTTTTAAACCCTTCAATAGAAAAGACAAGTCAGAGATCATCTCAACCCACGCCGAGGACAAGGAGAGACACAGTGCAGGTCAGTATCCGTAAAGAAAAGTAAAGGAACTGATCCAGATAGAGCAAAGTTTCTAGAAGCCTATGAACTCTATCTCGCAGCATGGGTGTAAGCAGGGAACCCTCAGCATTCCGCTCATCCCAGGTAACAAGGTCTGGGGCTTGTGTCACCCTCTAGGACAGGTCACTCGACACTGGTGGGCAATAGGTGGTGCAAAGACCAAAGAGTCAAAACACAGGCACAAGTATTCTCTGTACTCTCAAGTATTCTTCTATTTCTACCTCCGAAGTTCCGGCAGAACACAGTACTACTTGGGTTGGGAATCTCTCGACATCCTCCTCTCTGCTCCTCTGATCCTCTCTTCTACTTTTCAGCACGCAACTCACTTGGCACGACTGTACCACCCTCTCTCTGCTCTTAGTACAGATCTGGATCCTAAAGTATTTTAGTGTTTTATCAAGTGTAAAGTCTTATATCAAGGCAAAGCTGTATGATCTACTGCCTACCACAAGTATCTCCAGAGTAAACAAATAAGATTATATTTATTATAGTAGTTATCTTGTATATAGGGGGCAGTTTTATAGTAGTTATATTCCTGTATATAGGAGCAGTATTATAGTAGTTATATTCCTGTACATAGGAGCAGTATAATAGTAGTTATATTCCTGTATATAGGAGCAGTATTATAGTAGTTATATTCTTGTATATAGGAGCAGTATTATAGTAGTTATATTCCTGTATATAGGAGCAGTATTATAGTAGTTATATCCCTGTATATAGGGAGCAGTATTATAGTAGTTATATTCCTGTATATAGGAGCAGTATTATAGTAGTTATATTCCTGTACATAGGAGCAGTATAATAGTAGTTATATTCCTGTATATAGGAGCAGTATTATAGTAGTTATATTCTTGTATATAGGAGCAGTATTATAGTAGTTATATAAACAGTGAAGACAGAGGTCCGGGCACTCACCGATCTACAGGAATCTTTATTCAGGCACAGTATACATCAGGGAAGGGAGGACAGGTGAAAGTGCGGGCGTACGCTACCCCAGGACAGCTGTTTCCCGGCTGATTGCCGCTTCCTCAAGCTAGGGTATCACCTACCTGATACCCTAGCTTGAGGAAGCGGCAATCAGCCGGGAAACAGCTGTCCTGGGGTAGCGTACGCCCGCACTTTCACCTGTCCTCCCTTCCCTGATGTATACTGTGCCTGAATAAAGATTCCTGAAGATCGGTGAGTGCCCGGACCTCTGTCTTCACTGTTTATATTACACATTCTTCTGTTGTACGGAGCACCCCGTTGGAATTTCTGTGTCACTGCATACCCTCCTGCTATCACAGCGTCAGTGGTGCCGACCGCATTCTGCTTTAGAGATTATAGTAGTTATATTTCTGTATATAGGAGCAGTATTATAGTAGTTATATCAGCACAAGCCATTGAGGAAGTAAAGACCAGCGGCACTCACCGGGTTGATGCAGTGATGATGATTTATTGGTAAGATGTCATCTTGCAGAGAAGCTCAGGGCAGGGGGAGACAGGTCCAGAGGTGCTGTGCACCGTGGCGACGGCCGTTTTGCGGGCTAACTTTCCCGCTTCGTCTAGCCTAGACGAAGCGGGAAAGTTAGCCCGCGAAACGGCCGTCGCCACGGTGCACAGCACCTCTGGACCTGTCTCCCCCTGCCCTGAGCTTATCTGCAAGATGACATCTTACCAATAAATCATCATCACTGCATCAACCCGGTGAGTGCCGCTGGTCTTTACTTCCTCAATGGCTTGTGCTGATTAAATGAATTGCTTTCTCATATACGCTGAGCACCACTATGATGCATGAATGTCACTGAGATTACTCAGTCAACAAAGACTACAACGCTTCTTATCTCACAAAGTCACTTAACCTGAATACACAAACAGCTCCATACAAATTACGGGTTACTGATAGTGCCAACACATCTATTTGCTTGTGCTTATAGTAGTTATATTCCTGTATATAGGAGCAGTATTATAGTAGTTATATCCCTGTATATAGGGAGCAGTATTATAGTAGTTATATTCCTGTATATAGGAGCAGTATTATAGTAGTTATATTCCTGTATATAGGAGCAGTATTATAGTAGTTATATTCCAGTATATAGGAGCAGTATTATAGTAGTTATATTCTTGTATATAGGGGCAGTATTATAGTAGTTATATACTGATAAGGAAAAACAGAAGTTGGCACTCACCGCTTGGGGTCGTGAAAGTCCTTTATTCAGAGGAACGTGGTACACTCAGCTAGGAAGGGGGAAGGTGGTAGAGGCAGAGAGCGTCACTAGTGCAACGAACGTTTTCGCCCTATGTCAGGCTTCGTCTGGTTGTGGTGTAGTCACAACCAGACAAAGCCCGACATAGGGCGAAAACGTTTGTTGCACTAGTGACGCTCTCTGCCTCTACCACCTTCCCCCTTCCTAGCTGAGTGTACCACGTTCCTCTGAATAAAGGACTTTCACGACCCCAAGCGGTGAGTGCCAACTTCTGTTTTTCCTTATCAGTATTCACACTGTGCGTTTTTCTGCAATTGAGTTGAGCACCTCCAAGGGTCTGTTTTATAACGTGGGAGCTACGTGTTGCCACTTTCAGTGGTCCGAGACGTCTGTGTTTTACGTGGTGCCGGCAACCGCTCTCTCTACTCCAGATTATAGTAGTTATATCTCTGTATATAGGGAGCAGTATTATAGTAGTTATATCTCTGTATATAGGGAGCAGTATTATAGTAGTTATATCTCTGTATATAGGGAGCAGTATTATAGTAGTTATATTCTTGTATATAGGAGCAGTATTATAGTAGTTATATTCTTGTATATAGGGGGCAGTATTATAGTAGTTATATTCCTGTATATAGGAGCAGTATTATAGTAGTTATATTCTTGTATATAGGAGCAGTATTATAGTAGTTATATTCCTGTATATAGGAGCAGTATTATAGTAGTTATATTCTTGTATATAGGAGCAGTATTATGGTAGTTATATTCCTGTATATAGGAGCAGTATTATAGTAGTTATATTCCTGTATATAGGAGCAGTATTATAGTAGTTATATTCCTGTATATAGGAGCAGTATTATAGTAGTTATATTCTTGTATATAGGAGCAGTATTATAGTAGTTATATTCTTGTATATAGGAGCAGTATTATAGTAGTTATATTCCTGTATATAGGGGCAGTATTATAGTAGTTATATTCTTGTATATAGGAGCAGTATTATAGTAGTTATATTCCTGTATATAGGAGCAGTATTATAGTAGTTATATTCTTGTATATAGGAGCAGTATTATAGTAGTTATAGTATGTGGAGAGTGAGAGACCTCAGCACTGCCGATGGATATATCGAACAACCAGTAATATGTGGCACGGATCTAGGCAGTAGGAGTGACCCCCTGAAAACAAAGGTAGCCTTGGCGGTGGTGCACGGATACTGACAATAGTAAAATACAGTCCAAAAAGCAAGAAAAAGTATTCAGCACTCACCGATGACTGTGAATCAGGCTTGTTTCTTTATTTCACATAAATGTGCAGGCAGGGGGGAGGAGGGTGCGTGGCGTGTCTCAAATGGCGACGGCCGTTTCTGGCCTCTCGGGCCTGTCGTCTAGCCAGGAGCATGCGCCGTGTAACAAAGGGAAGTGTTAAGTAGACACAGGTAACACACGTGCTCAGTGGTATTTAAAAAAAGAAAGAAACAAGCCTGATTCACAGTCATCGGTGAGTGCTGAATACTTTTTCTTGCTTTTTGGACTGTATTTTACTATTGTCAGTATCCGTGCACCACCGCCAAGGCTACCTTTGTTTTCAGGGGGTCACTCCTACTGCCTAGATCCGTGCCACATATTACTGGTTGTTCGATATATCCATCGGCAGTGCTGAGGTCTCTCACTCTCCACATACTATATCGGTCTCTCCCTCTACCGCGTGCACGCCGGGTTACCATCCTCTATGGAGGCACACATGGAAGTTAACACACAGGCTGAGGAGGCTCTCCTTGCAGGGAGAGAGGGTGCGGAAGTGTTTTTCGCGTCCTGTAACATGAAGGAATCTGTACAGGTCATTAGCAATAAAACGTTGGAACATAAGATCACTACCTTGGCTGAGAAAGAAACCCGTTTATTCTGGACCATACACTTTCTGCAGGCCTATAAGGATAGTGGTAGAGTCCCAAGAGGATTCAGAACCTACAAATCACCCACCCAGTATTTAGATGACAAAGAGTTTATTGCTCAATGGCGTGAAGCGCACCTTTCCCACGCTATGAACTTGCTGGTACTCACCTTGCAGCGAAACCGCAAGGAGTATGAATTGATACTTACTGAATTATGCAGAGCTAAATCAGAATATAAAACAAGGCTACCTGAGAGTCAAGTGCATAATTTTCTCTCTAAACTAGAGAAAAAGCTCATCACTCTCCAAGCGGAATTGAAAGAACATAAGAAGGATAAATACATGCGTGACAAGTTGGACTATGAGAATGACCTTATCTTTGACTGGAGCCGCAAGAAAAAAGGGTTTGGGAGAGGCAAACAAAAAAGTGGATATAGGAGTGCATATGAGACTGGAACAACCGAATCAGATATGAGCACATCAGATGATTCATCAAAAGGAGCAGTAGGAGGACCCTCAGGAATATCGGACCGCAACCCTCGCCCTTTAGGGGGAGCTACCGAAGAGGGGGCAGAAAGCACCGGTCAAGGAGGAAGAGCTCCCAGGAAGCGCAAACAGGTTACATGGAGGAAACGCCCTACCCCCCAAGCGTAATCAATATATCTGGAGTACCCATCGACAAGGATGTGGAGTCGCTCCTTGCGAAAGGACTGAACTATGGTCTCACAGTGAACTTTTCGGCCTCGGAATTTGATATTGACCTATTCAAGGCTATCAGGAAGATCAACCTGACTAAACATTTTGCCATTAATAAATTTCATTCGCAGCAAAAAGTTCCGGTAGCTAGAGGTTCTATCGGACCACTTGGGTTTATACCACCAGAAGGCAGTAATGAGCAAGAAATTGCTTGCCTTCAGTTCATGATGCACAATCCAACCCCTTCCAATACCCCACACAATACTCAACAGGAGGGTTTTAGAGGTGGCAAACAATCGACTTTTACGCCCCAGGTCACACCAGGTAGCGCCCTGGATCTTTTTCATAAGTTAGTGACCCGGGACGTGAAAGCTCTGACATATCCTCAGCCTACTAGGAACCTCACACTGAGAGAAAGCCGCGCCCTCAACTGGCTTAAATCTAGACCTGACCTGGTGGTCAGCAGGGCAGATAAAGGGGGAGCCGCAGTAATCATGTCTAAAACCTACTATACAACGGAAGCGCAGAGGCAGCTTAATGATAGAGAAACATATTCTATCCTGACTAAGGATCCTATGAATAAAATTAAAGAGGACCTCAGATCACTACTTAATAAGCATGTAGCTGCAGGAGCCCTTGATAAAAAAACGGCAGAAAGACTTATGCCCGACTCCCCTAGGGCGCCCAGGTGGTACTTTCTCCCTAAAATCCATAAATCCTTGGAGAAGCCACCTGGGCGCCCTATTGTCTCGGCCATTAACTCTGTGACAGAGGGATTATCCCAATACGTAGATTGGATCCTCAGACCCATCCTCGAACACACTCCCTCGTATGTTAAGGATTCAGGGGAATTTCTGAGAGTCATAAATGACATCCATTGGGAGGCGGGCATGGCCCTTACCTCTATAGACGTAGAGAGCCTCTACACCCGCATCCCTCACGATGCGGGTGTGGAGGCTGTGGATTGGTTTCTGGAACGTGGTGGTAACCCTATTGTCCTGCGTAATTTTGTCAGAGAGGCCCTTCTCTTTATTTTGAGAAACAATGTATTTCAGTTCGAGGGCAGGTGGCATCGACAGGAGATCGGCACTGCCATGGGCACGCCGGTCTCCTGTACGTATGCCAACCTGTTCTTGGCAAAACTTGAGCATGACTTGGTATATGTATCCCAAAACCCCTTTATTACATGCATTAAGGGGTACCATCGGTATGTCGATGACATTTTTGTTGCATGGGGGGGCTCCTACGATAGCTTCTGTGGCTTTGTGGACTACCTTAATTGTCAGAACAATAGAAATATGTTCTTCACATATAAATTTGGGGGCCCCACACTTGAGTTTTTAGATGTACTCGTTGAAGTGGTAGAAGATGGTATTAAAACCTCTGTGTATAGAAAACCCACTGCGTGTAACTCCCTTCTCCACTTCGCCAGCTCTCACCCCACTGTTGTTAAAAAAGCAATACCGTATGGGCAAATGTTGCGCCTGCGGAGGGTTAATAACTATGATGATAGTTTTAGGGCCCAAGCTGGCGATCTGGAGAAGAGACTTACACACAGGGGGTACCCTAGGGGTATAATACAGAATGCCTATAATCGGGCTGCCAGTCAAGACAGGACTAGACTCTTAAATCCTACAACCCAAAACAATAAAACAACCTCAGAGAAAAGGTTCATGTTTATATTCCAAAATTCACCACTCAACGATGTTATTAGACAAGCCATTAATCGCCATTGGTTCCTTTTAGAAAATGATCCTGATCTGAGTACAATAGCTAGTCGTAAACCGTGTATTACGCATAGAAAAAATAGAACGATAGGGGATGCGCTCAGTAACAATTCAGACCATGCCATCAAGCAAAAAACGCACTGGCTCAATGCATCTCTCCCGGAAGGCAATCATAAATGTGGACAATGTAATTACTGTCCGCAGATGCTTAGTACGGCATACATTCATTTAGGGGGTAAAGATTGTTTTATCAAAGATTTTATTACCTGCAGAACCACATACACGGTATATGCCCTGGTTTGCCCGTGCAAAAGATTTTATATAGGCAAGACTAAGCGGCCCCTCTGGAATAGATATAAGGAGCATGCATACTCCGTACGTACAGGCAAAGGGGTACCGCGCCTGATAGATCACATCCGCAAGGAGCACGGGGGCGACACCAGGGTGTTGAAGTTTTTAGGTCTAGAGAGGGTTAATCTCAAAGCTCACGGCATAGACCAGCACCAGACACTCCTGAGAAGAGAGTCTTTATGGATTGCGAGTCTGGAGGCCACAGGCCCACTCGGCCTGAACGAGCGAAATGATCTGACAGTATTTTTGTAACGTTTTATTGTCTAGATATCTTTTTTAAATACCACTGAGCACGTGTGTTACCTGTGTCTACTTAACACTTCCCTTTGTTACACGGCGCATGCTCCTGGCTAGACGACAGGCCCGAGAGGCCAGAAACGGCCGTCGCCATTTGAGACACGCCACGCACCCTCCTCCCCCCTGCCTGCACATTTATGTGAAATAAAGAAACAAGCCTGATTCACAGTCATCGGTGAGTGCTGAATACTTTTTCTTGCTTTTTGGATTATAGTAGTTATATTCCTGTATATAGGAGCAGTATTATAGTAGTTATATTCTTGTATATAGGGGCAGTATTATAGTAGTTATATTCCTGTATATAGGAGCAGTATTATAGTAGTTATATTCTTGTATATAGGAGCAGTATTATAGTAGTTATATTCCTGTATATAGGGAGCAGTATTATAGTAGTTATATTCTTGTATATAGGGGCAGTATTATAGTAGTTATATTCCTATAGGGGTAGTATTATAGTAGACATATCAGGCTGGTAAATCCTGTCCCCCACTCCTATAGCACCTCTTATATGGTATGATACTGTATGTGACTGTACACAGCAGAGATCGCCTCTCAGGGTGATTATAGGAAGAATAAAACATTTAGAATAAGATAAAAGTTTTTATTAAAACCAATTTTATAAAACACTTTGCTGTTTTCTGCAGGAAGGGGGAAACCGGATATGTGTCTAAGCGATGCAGCTGAGCGATACCTCGTGGTATCACGGATCACATTGTTTCTAGAATCTTTTCAGCATTTTTTTCTATAGACCTTTTAGAATACTGACCATGTTGGGGTAGTCGGACAGGCTACCCCAAATATGTGGAAGAGGGTGTGGGGCTTAAAGGTGTGCCCCACCTCCACACACAGCTCCCCCAGTTACTGTAAGTCTCTGAGTCATTCTCTTCTGTCAGGTTCTGTCTATGAAAGAGCTGGGTGACCACCCCTGTAAGAGCCATAATAGCCGCCACCAGCGGTCACCCAGCTCTCCCAGAGATGACAGAACAGGAGGATTGAGTATTTATAGGGGCACTCCACTGGGGTCTGCTCTGTGGTCCACATGGTGGAGACACTTTTCCCTTTAACATCAGCAGTGGAGTTCACAGAACTTAGATAAGACGGACATGATCACGTTGTACGGACATAAGGAAATGTTGAGGTTCCTGGAGGGATCTTGGGGATCCCCTCTGCGACCTAGCTTTCTGTATTTACCATGAATCCCTGAATACACGTGACCCCCGAGGGTCTGGAACGTGGTCTAGAAGTACAGTTCCTTGGTGAGCATGGACACCACGCACGGGATCTGCTTCTTCTCACTGTAGCGCGGGTCGTCAGACCAGGACTCGAAGTTGGTGGCCACCATGTAATTGACTCTGGTGAGGATCTGCATGATCTCCAGCTGCTTCCCGTGCTCATTGAGAATGCTGCACAGCGCCTGGACGAACCAGGAACCGCGACCAGGATTCCTCCAAGAATAGTAACCTGCGGGGACACAGAGGAAGAGTGTGTACTGTGAGTGTAAGGAGGAGTGTGTCCTGTGAGTATAAGGAGGAGCGTGACCTGCGAGAATAAGGAGTGTGTCCTGTGAATATAATGAGGGGTGTGTCCTGTGAGTGTAAGGAGGAGCGTGTCCTGTGAATATAAGGAGGGGCGTGTCCTGTGAGTGTAAGGAGGAGCGTGTCCTGTGAGCATAAGGAGGAGTGTGTCCTGTGAGCATAAGGAGGAGTGTGTCCTGTGAGCATTAGGAGAAGCGTGTCCTGTTAGTGTAAGGAGGAGCATGTCCTGGGAGTATAAGGAGGAGTTTACACAGGGCAGATTGCTGCAGAAGGTCAGGACCCAGGGGAGGCTCATTGAGAATGCTGCACAGCACCTGGGTGAACCAGGAAATCCAACCAGGATTCCTCCAAGAATAGTAACTGGCGGGGACATAGAGGAGGAGTGTGTCCTGCGAGTATAAGGAGGGGCGTGTCCTGTGAACGTAAGGTGGAGCGTGTCCTGTGAGCGTAAGGAGAGGCGTGTCCTGTGAGTGTAAGGAGGGGTGTGTCCTGTGGGAATAAGGAGGGGCGTGTCCTGTGGGAATAAGGAGGGGCGTGTCCTTTGAGCATAAGGTGGAGCGTGTCCTGTGAGCATAAGGTGGAGCGTGTCCTGTGGGAATAAGGAAGGGCGTGTCCTGTGGGAATAGGGAGGGGCGTGTCCTGTGGGAATAAGGAAGGGCGTGTCCTGTGGGAATAAGGAAGGGCGTGCCCTGTGGGAATAAGGAGGGGCGTGTCCTTTGAGCATAAGGAGGGGTGTGTCCTGTGAGAATAAGGAGGGGCGTGTCCTGTGGGAATAAGGAAGGGCGTGTCCTGTGGGAATAGGGAGGGGCGTGTCCTGTGGGAATAAGGAAGGGCGTGTCCTGTGGGAATAAGGAGGGGCGTGCCCTGTGGGAATAAGGAGGGGCGTGTCCTTTGAGCATAAGGAGGGGTGTGTCCTGTGAGAATAAGGAGGGTCGTGTCATGTGGGAATAAGGAGGAGTTCAAACAGGGCGGATTGCTGCAGAATGTCAGGACCCAGGTGAGGAAGCCTGGAGAGAAAGACCTGTAGGTACATGTGGGGAGGAGGGCTTATATACCAGGGATATATCTGACATGAGTGGACATGGGGATTATATGACATGGGTGGATTATAAATAGGGATTATATACCATGCAGATACATAGGGATTACATTACATGTACATACGTAAGGATTACCTATGTACAAACTATATATATGGATTATAAACGTTGCAGGTACATAGGGATTATCTTCCATGCAGATACATAGGGATTATATACTCTGCAGATACATAGGGATTATATACTCTGCAGATACATAGGGATTATATACTCTGCAGATACGTAGGGATTATATACTCTGCAGATACATAGGGATTATATACTCTGCAGATACATAGGGATTATATACTCTGCAGATACGTAGGGATTATATACTCTGCAGATACATAGGGATTATATACTCTGCAGATACATAGGGATTATATACTCTGCAGATACGTAGGGATTATATACTCTGCAGATACATAGGGATTATATACTCTGCAGATACGTAGGGATTATATACTCTGCAGATACATAGGGATTATATACTCTGCAGATACATAGGGATTATATACTCTGCAGATACATAGGGATTATAAACTTTGCAGATACATAGGGATTATATACTCTGCAGATACATAGGGATTATATACTCTGCAGATACATAGGGATTATATACTCTGCAGATACATAGGGATTATATACTCTGCAGATACATAGGGATTATATACTCTGCAGATACATAGGGATTATATACTTTGCAGATACATAGGGATTATTTTCGACGCAGATACATAGGGATTATATACTCTGCAGATACATAGGGAATCCCCCCACCCCTGTAGAGGTTGTATCTTCCTTTCCCTGCTCCTCCATACCTGGTACTGTTGAATAGGCAAAAAGAAAATCGGCCTCCACTGGGATCTTGTATCTGGGATTGGCGTCGGTTTCCAGCGTGTCGTTGGCGGGTCCTGAGTCGGTCTGGATCCCCTCATCGAAATCGGAGCCCCGGCAGGCCTGGAACAGACACGGATCGCTCTGTAAGACTCCAGGTGTTTGCTCTAAATGATTCTGTTAATTACTCCCACTGTACACCAGCGTCACTACTACTCCCACTGTACACCAGCATCACTACTACTCCCACTGTACAACAGCATCACTACTACTCCCACTGTACACTAGCGTCACTACTACTCCCACTGTACACCAGCATCACTACTACTCCCACTGTACAACAGCATCACTACTACTCCCACTGTACACTAGCGTCACTACTACTCCCACTGTACACCAGCATCACTACTACTCCCACTGTACACCAGCGTCACTACTACTCCCACTGTACACCAGCGTCACTACTACTCCCACTGTACACCAACGTCACTACTACTCCCACTGTACACTAGCGTCACTACTACTCCCACTGTACACCAGCATCACTACTACTCCCACTGTACACCAGCATCACTACTACTCCCACTGTACACCAACGTCACTACTACTCCCACTGTACACCAGCATCCCTACTACTCCCACTGTACACCAGCGTCACTACTACTCCCACTGTACACCAGCGTCACTACTACTCCCACTGTACACCAACGTCACTACTACTCCCACTGTACACCAGCATCCCTACTACTCCCACTGTACACCAGCGTCACTACTACTCCCACTGTACACCAGCATCACTACTACTCCCACTGTACACCAGCGTCACTACTACTCCCACTGTACACCAACGTCACTACTACTCCCACTGTACACCAGCGTCACTACTACTCCCACTGTACACCAGCGTCACTACTACTCCCACTATACACCAGCGTCACTACTACTCCCACTGTACACCAACGTCACTATTACTCCCACTGTACACCAGCATCACTACTACTCCCACTGTACACCAGCATCACTACTACTCCCACTGTACACCAACATCACTACTACTCCCACTGTACACCAACATCACTACTACTCCCACTGTACACCAGCATCACTACTACTCCCACTGTACACCAGCGTCACTACTACTCCCACTGTACACCAGCGTCACTACTACTCCCACTATACACCAGCGTCACTACTACTCCCACTGTACACCAACGTCACTACTACTCCCACTGTACACCAGTGTCACTACTACTCCCACTGTACACCAGCGTCACTACTACTCCCACTGTACACCAACATCACTACTACTCCCACTGTACACCAGCATCACTACTACTCCCACAGTACACCAGCATCACTACTACTCCCACTGTACACCAGCATCACTACTACTCCCACTGTACACCAGCATCACTACTACTCCCACTGTACACCAACATCACTACTACTCCCTCTATACCCCAGCGTCACTTCTACTCCCACTATACACCAGCGTCACTACTACTCCCACTGTACACCAACATCACTACTACTCCCACTATACACTAGCGTCGCTACTACTCCCACTATACACCAGCGTCACTACTACTCCCACTATACACTAGCGTCGCTACTACTCCCACTATACACCAGCATCACTACTACTCCCACTATACACCAGCGTCACTACTACTCCCACTATACACTAGCGTCGCTACTACTCCCACTATACACCAGCATCACTACTACTCCCACTATACACCAGCGTCACTACTACTCCCACTATACACCAGCGTCACTACTACTCCCACTATAAACCAGTGTGACTACTACTCCCACTATACACCAGCGTCACTACTACTCCCACTGTACACCAGCGTCACTACTACTCCCACTATACACCAGCGTCACTACTACTCCCACTATACACCAGCGTCACTACTACTCCCACTGTACACCAGCGTCACTACTACTCCCACTATACACCAGCGTCACTACTACTCCCACTATAAACCAGTGTGACTACTACTCCAGTGTGACTACTACTCCAACTATAAATCACTATCACTACTACTCCCTGTAACTGTATGACCACACAGTTCTTTCTATGATCATAGAGAGTGCAGGGAGGGGATAGAGAACTCATTTCTATAATCATAGAGAGGACTGTGTGGTCATACAATTACAGCTGCACAGTCCTCTCTATCCCCTCCCTGCACTCATCTCTATGATCATACAGAGAGCTGTGTGGTCATACAGATACAGCTGCACAGTCCTCTCTATCCCCTCCCTGCACTCATCTCTGATCATAGAGAGAGCTGTGTGGTCATACAGTTACAGCTGCACAGTCCTCTCTATCCCCTCCCTGCTCTCATCTCTATGATTACAGGGAGAGCTGTGTGGCCATACAGTTACAGCTGCACAGTCCTCTCTATCCCCTCCCTGCTCTCATCTCTATGATTACAGGGAGAGCTGTGTGGCCATACAGTTACAGCTGCACAGTCCTCTCTATCCCCTCCCTGCTCTCATGTCTATGATTACAGGGAGAGCTGTGTGGCCATACAGTTACAGCTGCACAGTCCTCTCTATCCCCTCCCTGCTCTCATCTCTATGATTACAGGGAGAGCTGTGTGGCCATACAGTTACAGCTGCACAGTCCTCTCTATCCCCTCCCTGCTCTCATCTCTATGATTACAGGGAGAGCTGTGTGGCCATACAGTTACAGCTGCACAGTCCTCTCTATCCCCTCCCTGCTCTCATCTCTATGATTACAGGGAGAGCTGTGTGGCCATACAGTTACAGCTGCACAGTCCTCTCTATCCCCTCCCTGCTCTCATCTCTATGATCACAGGGAGAGCTGTGTGGTCTCCAGGGTGGTGCATTAGGGTAACCTGATTCTAGACAGAGATCCTAGCAGAGGTTTCTGTGGATAACAATGTAACACACCGGTGCCGGTAATGTCTGCCAAACCCGTCCTGACTGCCTGCGCCAGCTGGATAACGTCCACCAATATGGCTGACATCACAGAAAGTCCCCTCATGTTTACGTAACTTGTCTCCGCCGTGCACAATGGCATAAGATGGCCGGGGGCAGTAAGATCTCTTCACATAATAAGGGGCCAACGAAGGGTTACGCATCGCCTGATACATCCAGCTCCATCTGGCCAGACAGCAATCAATGAGTAAATATTAATTACCCCCTCACACTACATTACTGCCCCCATCCACTATATGCAGCACAGAGGATTTCCAGCAGGAGATGCAGGAGCCTTGGACGCGTCACCGGGCACTGAGGCCCCTTTGTTCCAGGTTCTGGTAAAGTCCCAAAAAATTTCAGACTGGGATTTCTGGTTTTAATGTCAATAAATCATATTCACTGTATAAGGATAAATTCCGGGAACGTCTAGAAGACGCCGCGTTTCCTTACTGATTCTAGGACCTTAATATAGGGTTACATCAACAGTTCTGATCTGTCACAATGTATCCAGTACTGACAGTCCTCACAGTGAACAAGGGTTGTGCTCCTCAGGTGTGTGAGACCGTCCACGAGGAGCTGAGACTGCTCACAAGGAGCTGAGACCACCCACGAGGAGCTGAGACTGCTCACAAGGAGGGGACACCGCCCATGAGGTGCCGAGACCGCCCATGAGGACAGGTTAGACTACCTACGAAGACCCAAGGCAAAAGTGAGACCGCCTTCCAGTAAGTGAGACCACCCACAAGGAGGTGAAACTGCATAAATGGTGGACAGTGCCAAAGAAAAGGATGTGGAAGGAGCATCAGAGCAGCGGGGGAATAAACCATACACCAGGGGGTTGGATTTTGTGGTCATACCTGTATGAAGAAAAGTTTCGGCTTTCCGACAAGACTTTTACATTTATCTCCTCGGAAGAGGGTGGTCAGAGACTTTATTGCCATCGCCCCATCAGTGCCGTAGATCTGCCCTTCCTCTCCATGACTCAGAAGGATGCAGGCAAAACAGGCGCTGTCACTGTGATTCTGCTGTGCCACTAAGGAGGGAAGGAAAAATGATTATCACATGTGTGGGAAAGATGGGTGACAGCCAACAGGGCTTCCTATCCTGGGAAAGCTGGGTGACAGCCAAAGGGTGTCCTATCCTGGGAAAGATGGGTGACAGCCAACAGGGCTTCCTATCCTGGGAAAGCTGGGTGACAGCCAAAGGGTGTCCTATCCTGGGAAAGATGGGTGACAGCCAACAGGGCTTCCTATCCTGGGAAAGTTGGGTGACAGCCAAAGGGTGTCCTATCCTGGGAAAGCTGGGTGACAGCCAACAGGGCTTCCTATCCTGGGAAAGCTGGGTGACAGCCAACAGGGCTTCCTATCCTGGGAAAGCTGGGTGACAGCCAAAGGGTGTCCTATCCTGGGAAAGCTGGGTGACAGCCAAAGGGTGTCCTATCCTGGGAAAAATGGGTGACAGCCAACAGGGTGTCCTATCCTGGGAAAGATGGGTGACAGCCAACAGGGCGTCCTATCCTGGGAAAGCTGAGTGACAGTCAACAGGGTGTCCTATCTTGGGAAAGCTGGGTGACAGCCAATAGGGCATCGTATCCTGGGAAAAAAGCTAGGTGACAGTCAACAAGGCACCCTAACCTGGGAAAGCTGTGTGACAGCCAACAGGGCATCCTAACCTGGGAAAGCTGGGTGACAGCCAACAGGGCGTCCTATCCTGAGAAGGCTGGGTGACAGCCAACAGGGCGTCCTATCCTGAGAAGGCTGGGTGACAGCCAACAGGGCGTCCTATCCTGGGAAAGCTGGGTCTGTACATACAGTATGGGCGGTATAACTGCTACCCCCACCAGGCTGCGGCCCGCATCAGCACAGGACTAGCTGCAATATTTACGGAGTGTCACTCGCTGCACCAAACACACTCACCATGCGCACTTCCCACACTACTCACTCACCAAAACACACTCACCATATTCACCATGTGCACTTTCCACACTCACTCAATGATCATACCATGCGCACTTCCCACACTCACTATCCATACTCACCATGCGCACTTCCCACACTCACTATCCATACTCACCATGCGCACTTCCCACACTCACTATACATACTCACCATGCGCACTTACCACACTCACTATACATACTCACCATGCGCACTTCCCACACTCACTATCCATACTCACCATGCGCACTTCCCACACTCACTATACATACTCACCATGCGCACTTCCCACACTCACTATCCATACTCACCATGCGCACTTCCCACACTTACTATCCATACTCACCATGCGCATTTCCTACACTCACTATCCATACTCACCTCCCACACTCACTATCCATACTCACCATGCGCACTTCCCACACTCACTATCCATACTCACCATGCACACTTCCCACACTCACTATCTATACTCACCATGCACACTTCCCACACTCACTATCCATAGTCACCATGCACACTTCCCACACTCACTATCCATAGTCACCATGCACACTTCCCACACTCACTATCCATAGTCACCATGCACACTTCCCACACTCACTATCCATACTCACCATGCGTACTTCACCAAACCAAACACACTCTCCATATTTACCATGTGTACTTTCCACACTCACTCACCATACCAAACACAGTCACTTATCATACTCACCATGTGTACTTTTCACACTCACTCACTGACCACACCATCCATACTTCCCACACTCACTATACATAATCACCACGTGCACTTCCCACACTCACTATCCATAATCACCACGTGCACTTCCCACACTCACTATACATAATCACCACGTGCACTTCCCACACTCACTATACATAATCACCACGTGCACTTCCCACACTCACTATACATAATCACCACGTGCACTTCCCACACTCACTATACATAATCACCACGTGCACTTCCCACACTCACTATTCATTCTCACCATGTGTACTTCCCACACTACTCATTTACCACACCAAACCAAACATACTCACCATATTCACCATGTGTACTTTCCACACTCACTCACTGACAATACCATGCGTACTTTCCACACTCACAATCTGTACTCACCATGCGTACTTCCCACAATCTCTATCCGTACTCACCATGCGTACTTCCCATACTCCCAGTGCTTACTCCCCACACTCCCTCACCACACCAAACACACTCATCATACTCACCATGCTTACTTCCCACACTCCCTCACCACACTCACTCGCCATACTTACTCACCGTTCTGCAGCAATTTTTCCATTGCGTTGCAGCTTTGGTCATTATAAACCTGTACATCGAATCCCAGGCTCTTGAAGCAAAGTCGGAGATCCCCAGCATCTTTGTCTGTTCCATTACGTATGCACATCCCTGAGCAATGATAGAGATGAGCAGATCAATACATAACAAAGAAACAACTCTCTGATGTATTGTTGACATAACTGTGAATACAGCCTATCCATCACTAGAGATCAGTGACATCACTGAGAATACAGCCTATCCATCACTAGAGATCAGTGACATCACTGAGAATACAGCCTATCCATCACTAGAGATCAGTGACATCACTGAGAATACAGCCTATCCATCACTAGAGATCAGTGACATCACTGAGAATACAGCCTATCCATCACTAGAGATCAGCGGTGACATTGCTGAGAATACAGCCTATCCATCACTAGAGATCAGTGACATCACTGAGAATACAGCCTATCCATCACTAGAGATCAGTGACATCACTGAGAATACAGCCTATCCATCACTAGAGAGCAGTGACATCACTGAGAATACAGCCTATCCATCACTAGAGATCAGTGACATCACTGAGAATACAGCCTATCCATCACTAGAGATCAGCGGTGACATCACTGAGAATACAGCCTATCCATCACTAGAGATCAGCGGTGACATCACTGAGAATACAGCCTATCCATCACTAGAGATCAGCAGTGACATCACTGAGAATACAGCCTATCCATCACTAGAGATCAGCGACATCACTGAGAATACAGCCTATCCATCACTAGAGATCAGCGGTGACATCACTGAGAATACAGCCTATCCATCACTAGAGATCAGCGGTGACATCACTGAGAATACAGCCTATCCATCACTAGAGATCAGCGGTGACATCACTGAGAATACAGCCTATCCATCACTAGAGATCAGCGGTGACATCACTGAGAATACAGCCTATCCATCACTAGAGATCAGCGGTGACATCACTGAGAATACAGCCTATCCATCACTAGAGAGCAGTGACATCACTGAGAATACAGCCTATCCATCACTAGAGATCAGCAGTGACATAACTGAGAATACAGCCTATCCATCACTAGAGATCAGCGGTGACATCACTGAGAATACAGCCTATCCATCACTAGAGATCAGCGACATCACTGAGAATACAGCCTATCCATCACTAGAGATCAGTGACATCACTGAGAATACAGCCTATCCATCACTAGAGATCAGCAGTGACATAACTGAGAATACAGCCTATCCATCACTAGAGATCAGCGGTGACATCACTGAGAATACAGCCTATCCATCACTAGAGATCAGCGACATCACTGAGAATACAGCCTATCCATCACTAGAGATCAGTGACATCACTGAGAATACAGCCTATCCATCACTAGAGATCAGTGACATCACTGAGAATACAGCCTATCCATCACTAGAGATCAGTGACATCACTGAGAATACAGCCTATCCATCACTAGAGATCAGCAGTGACATAACTGAGAATACAGCCTATCCATCACTAGAGATCAGCGGTGACATCACTGAGAATACAGCCTATCCATCACTAGAGATCAGCGACATCACTGAGAATACAGCCTATCCATCACTAGAGATCAGTGACATCACTGAGAATACAGCCTATCCATCACTAGAGATCAGTGACATCACTGAGAATACAGCCTATCCATCACTAGAGATCAGTGACATCACTGAGAATACAGCCTATCCATCACTAGAGATCAGCGACATCACTGAGAATACAGCCTATCCATCACTAGAGATCAGCGGTGACATCACTGAGAATACAGCCTATCCATCACTAGAGATCAGCAGTGACATAACTGAGAATACAGCCTATCCATCACTAGAGATCAGTGACATCACTGAGAACACAGCCTATCCATCACTAGAGATCAGCGGTGACATCACTGAGAATACAGCCTATCCATCACTAGAGATCAGCAGTGACATAACTGAGAATACAGCCTATCCATCACTAGAGATCAGCAGTGACATCACTGAGAATACAGCCTATCCATCACTAGAGATCAGCAGTGACATAACTGAGAATACAGCCTATCCATCACTAGAGATCAGCAGTGACATAACTGAGAATACAGCCTATCCATCACTAGAGATCAGTGACATCACTGAGAATACAGCCTATCCATCACTAGAGATCAGCGGTGACATCACTGAGAATACAGCCTATCCATCACTAGAGATCAGTGACATCACTGAGAATACAGCCTATCCATCACTAGAGATCAGCGGTGACATCACTGAGAATACAGCCTATCCATCACTAGAGATCAGCGGTGACATCACTGAGAATACAGCCTATCCATCACTAGAGATCAGCGGTGACATCACTGAGAATACAGCCTATCCATTCCCTCTCTGTAACCCACATACCAATACACATGTATATATATTTCCCTTAGACCACCTGCCTCAGATCCCCCCGGACCCCGGCTGTACTGCACACACATAGCACCGCCATCACCTGTTTCCTGATGGAAGTTTTTGTTGTTGATTATGATGCATTTGCCGACCTTCCCATAATCCATTGTGTACTGGTATTCCGGGGTGATGATGCGGTAGTTCTGTTTGGATTCATTTTTCTTTTTTCTATAGAGAGAAAAAACAAGGTAATAATTCACCATCCACATCACTGTCCACATGTAGCTCCCTCTATACAGGCAGTATATAGATCCTGATCACCATCCACATCACTGTCCATATGTAGCTCACTCTATACAGGCAGGATATAGATCCTGATCACCATCCATATCACTGTTCATATGTAGCTCCCTCTATACAGGCAGTATATGGATCCTGATCACCATTTACATCACTGTCCGTATGTAGGTCCCTCTATACAGGCAGTATATAGATCCTGATCACCATCCACATCACTGTCCATACCTAGCTCCCTCTATACAGGCAGTATATAGATCCTGATCACCATCCACATCACTGTCCATATGTAGCTCACTCTATACAGGCAGGATATAGATCCTGATCACCATCCATATCACTGTTCATATGTAGCTCCCTCTATACAGGCAGTATATGGATCCTGATCACCATTTACATCACTGTCCGTATGTAGGTCCCTCTATACAGGCAGTATATAGATCCTGATCACCATCCACATCACTGTCCATACCTAGCTCCCTCTATACAGGCAGTATATAGATCCTGATCACCATCCACATCACAGTCCACATGTAGCTCCCTCTTTACAGGCAGTATATAGATCCTGATCACCATCCACATCACTGTTCATACCTAGCTTCCTCTGTACAGGCAGTATATACACTCACCGGCCACTTTATTAGGTACACCTGTCCAACTGCACGTTACCACTTAATTTCTAATCAGCCAATCACATGGCGGCAACTCAGTGCATTTAGGCATGTAGACATGGTCAAGACAATCTCCTGCAGTTCAAACCGAGCATCAGTATGGGGAAGAAAGGTGATTTGAGGCCTTTGAACATGGCATGGTTGTTGGTGCCAGAAGGGCTGGTCTGAGTATTTCAGAAACTGCTGATCTACTGGGATTTTCACGCACAACCATCTCTAGGGTTTACAGAGAATGGTCCGAAAAAGAAAAAACATCCAGTGAGCGGCCGTTCTGTGGGCGGAAATGCCTTGTTGATGCCAGAGGTCAGAGGAGAATGGGCAGACTGGTTCCAGCTGATAGAAAGGCAACAGTGACTCAAATAGCCAACCGTTACAGCCAAGGTAGGCAGAAGAGCATCTCTGAACGCACAGTACGGCCAACTTTGAGGCAGATGGGCTACAGCAGCAGAAGACCACACCGGGGGCCACTCCGCTCAGCTAAGAACAGGAAACTGAGGCTACAATTTGCACAAGCTCATCGAAATTGGACAGTAGAAGATTGGAAAAACGTTGCCTGGTCTGATGAATCTCGATTTCTGCTGCGACATTCGGATGGTAGGGTCAGAATTTGGCGTCAACAACATGAAAGCATGGATCCATCCTGCCTTGTATCAACGGTTCAGGCTGGTGGTGGTGGTGTCATGGTGTGGGGAATATTTTCTTGGCACTCTTTGGGCCCCTTGGTACCAATTGAGCATGGTTGCAACGCCACAGCCTACCTGAGTATTGTTGCTGACCATGTCCATCCCTTTATGACCACAATGTACCCAACATCTGATGGCGACTTTCAGCAGGATAATCCGCCATGTCATAAAGCTAGAATCATCTCAGACTGGTTTCTTGAACATGACAATGAGGTCACTGTACTCCAATGGCCTCCACAGTCACCAGATCTCAATCCAATAGAGCATCTTTGGGATGTGGTGGAACGGGAGATTGGCATCATGGATGTGCAGCCGACAAATCTGCGGCAACTGTGTGATGTCATCATGTCAATATGGACCAAAATCTCTGAGGAAGCTTCCAGCACCTTGTTGTATCTATGCCACCAAGAATTGAGGCAGTTCTGAAGGCAAAAGGGGGTCCAACCCGTTACTAGCATGGTGTACCTAATAAAGTGGCCGGTGAGTGTATATCCTGATCACCATCCACATCACCGCTCACACATGGGGTATTCTGCATAGCCCCCTCCAGCACACAATCCTGGGGGGTGAGGGGCTGATGCTACATGTGACCCGGGGAATGAGCTTGCTGGGTATTTTACAGGACGAGGCTGAGATCCAACATCTGAGGAGACTGAGTGTGCTGCAATGTGTATACAGGGCCGACCCTGACCCCCCTGTACACAGTACATCCACCTAGTGCAACTAGTCACTGCGCTGTGGTGATACATATTATGGGGAAGATTTATCAAACTGGTGTAAAGTAGAGCTGGCCCAGTTGCCCTTAGCAACCAATCAAATTCCACCTTTCATTCTTCACAGACTCTGTGGAAAATGAAAGGTGGAATCTGATTGGTTGCTAGGGGCAACTGAGCCAGCTCTACTTTACACCAGTTTGATAAATCTCCCCCAATATCTCTATATACTATACTATACATCACTATATACAGTACTAGAGATGAGCAAGTAGAGAAATATTCGACTTCGAGATTTCGAATCGAATAGGCACCGATATTCGACTATTTGAACGAATATTCGATCCCATTATAGTCTATGGGAAAAAAAAATTGCGGCAATTGGAAATCAAAATTCGACCACTTGGAGGTCACCAAGTCCCCTATGAAACCTCCCTAAACGATGCCAACACCTCCGGAATGACACTGTGACATCAGGGGGAGCATGCCTGGGTGCACCCAACACCCCAAAATCACAGTATAATGCCACTCTCCGCAGCTGCGAAGGAAAAATATTTGCGAACACTTTACGAATGTTTATGGCAATGTTCACACATTTAGTTTGTATTTCTTGCGCAGTGTTACATACATGATCCCAATGTGCATCCATAGAGCATCATGTTATTCGAGCGTATCACGCGTAATGCTGTACGAACGTTACTGGAACAATATGTATCATGTGCCTTTTTCTGGGCTACTGGAACAATATGTATCACGTGCCTTTTACTGGGCTACTGGAACAGTATGTATAACGTGCCCTTAGTGGTGTTAAACAGGGACACTATAAGTCACTTGTACACACAGGGTACTGGAATGAATACACCTGCTGATGCTGCTGTTATATCATCTATGTCTTAGCACTGAGAAGCTTTGGATTCAGAGATGACTTTTTCGCTGTATCTTAGCCCTGAAAAGGACGTTTGGGTTCTGTAGTAATCCTGCCTGACCAAAACGCTACTAAAACCTCTCTTTCCCTGGCTAGGTTGAAAGCGAATCTGTGGTCGAGAGCCGGGAGCAGGGCCGCCGATAGGGCAGTACAAGTGGTACTGCCGTATGGGGCCTGGACCCTAAGAGACATGGGGGGGGGGGCCCGCCGGCTGCCGCCCCCCTTGCCACCTGTTTTTGAGCATCCCGAGAAACTGCGGCCGCGCAGCTTCTCGGGATGCACTGATCGCTTCGATGTTCCGCCCGCACTGTGAGCACATTGAGCGGGCGGAACATTAAAGCGATCAGAATACAGGAGCAGGACCTGTCAGCGTCCTCCTCCTGTATTCCCTCCCATAGGCTGCCGGCACTTCATACCAGCAGCCTATGGGAGGCCGGGCCGTGACCTCTCCGGCAGGCGTGATGATGTGACGTCATCACGCCTGCCGGAAGTCCCGTCCCTGCGGCTCGCAAGATGGAGCCCGAAGAGGAGGAAGAGCTGCTGCCTGCAGCCACAGCGCGGATTAGGTGAGTAGGATGTTTGTTTTTTTAGGGGCAGAGCAGGGGGATTATTAGTATATCGGGGCACCTCTGGGGGCATTATTAGTATATGGGGGCACCTCTGGGGGCATTATTAGCTCATGGGGGCACCTCTGGGGGCATTATTAGTAAATGGGTGCACCTCTGGGGCATTATTAGTATATGGGGGCACCTCTGGGGGCATTATTAGTGTATGGGGCACCTCTGGGGGCATTATTAGTGTATGGGGCACCTCTGGGGGCATTATTAGTATATGGGGGCACCTCCGGGGGCATTATTAGTGTATGGGGCACATCTAAGGGCATTATTAGTGTATGGGGCACCTCTAAGGGCATTATTAGTGTATGGGGCACCTCTGGGGGAATTATTAGTGTATGGGGGCACCTCTGGGGGCATTATTAGTGTATGGGGGCACCTCTGGGGACATTATTAGTATATGGGGCACCTCTGGGGGCATTATTAGTGCATGGTGGCACCTCTGGGGGCATTATTAGTATATGGGGGCACCTTTGCGGGCATTATTAGTATATGGGGGCACCTCTTGGGGCATTATTAGTTCATGGGGGCACCTCTGGGGGCATTATTAGTTCATGGGGGCACCTCTGGGGGCATTATTAGTTCATGGGGGCACCTCTGGGGGCATTATTAGTTCATGGGGGCACCTCTGGGGGCATTATTAGTTCATGGGGGCACCTCCGGGGGCATTATTAGTATATGGGGGCACCTCTGGGGGCATTATTAGTTCATGGGGGCACCTCTGGGGGCATTATTAGTATATGGGGGCACCTCTGGGGGCATTATTTGTTCATGGGGGCACCTCTGGGGGCATTATTAGTATATGGGTGCACCTCTGGGGGCATTATTAGTATATGGGGGCTCCTCTGGGGACATTATTTGTTCATGGGGGCACCTCTGGGGGCATTATTAGTTCATGGGGCCACCTCTAGGGGCATTATTAGCTCATGGGGGCACAGCAGGGAATCCTACATACAGGGGGCACAGCAGGGGATCCTACATACAGGGGGCACAGCAGGGGATCCTACATACAGGGGGCATCCCACACAGTGCAGTTACTATGGGAGCCTACAGGGGGAGAAAGGAAAGGAAGCTGCTAGAAATGTGCGGAGCCTAAATCGTTTGTCTCGCAGGTTCTAAGGGGATGAAACGTATCTGGAAGGAATCATCATGGAGGTCTGGGCCGGATGGAGAGGAAAAGGGAAAGTGACGCCTCAGATCAAAGAAAACATCAACGGTGAGTCACTGTATGACGGTTTTCTTATTTTGTAGAACATCATTTAGTAGGGGCGCCCCTAGGTGACAGCTACTACATTATCTGTACTCAGAGATATCACTGTGTTATCTGTGGTGTTACATAGGACTGCAGGTGACAGCTACTACATTATCTGTACTCAGAGATATCACTGTGTTATTTGTGGTGTTACATAGGACTGCAGGTGATATCTACTACATTATCTGTACTCAGAGATATCACTGTGTTATCTGTGGTGTTACATAGGACTGCAGGTGACAGCTACTGCATTATCTGTACTCAGAGATATCACTGTGTTATCTGTGGTGTTACATAGGACTGCAGGTGACAGCTACTACATTATCTGTACTCAGAGATATCACTGTGTTATCTGTGGTGTTACATAGGACTGCAGGTGACATCTACATTATCTGTACTCAGAGGGATATCACTGTGTTATCTGTGCTGTTACATAGGACTGCAGGTGAAATCTACTACATTATCTGTACTCAGAGATACCACTGTGTTATGTGGTGTTACATAGGACTGCAGGTGATATCAGGTGATTTCTCCAGGTAGCAGAAGTTCAAACTTCATCGTGCCCTGGTGTCTGTATGTCTGTATACATGTGTTCTGGTGTCTGTATACATGTGTGCTGGTGTCTGTATACATGTGTGCTGGTGTCTGTATACATGTGTGCTGGTGTCTGTATACATGTGTGCTGGTGTCTGTATACATGTGTGCTGGTGTCTGTGTGTGAGATCAATTCTAGAGAACTGGCTCATATATCCCATTTTCCCCAGTGGCTTAAAATGTAACCTCTGTTATACAGTTATAAAATTGTAGAACCTAAATGTGAACAAGGTGCAATTCAAATAGACACTTACTTGTATAGCTGCCTCTTGTGCTCTGTATGCAGTGCATTATATTCACCCTTGCAACGTACAATTTATAGCGTGTCTACAAGCCCAGCGGGGCTCATTATGATGGAGACTAAAACTTACACAAGAGTGGGGTCGGGGTTCCCCTGTATTCAGAATGCTGTTGAGTGCTCGGCAATGCCCCGTCTGGGATTATTGAATTTCGAGGGTCTATGCAGAGCAGGATAAAGACACCTCTGCTGCACAAACAGGATCTCCTAGAAAGCGTTCTCACCGCCATGTATTCGCTATCACTGGCTTGGGTGAGCTAAACTAGTCTGCCTGGGGGGGGGGGGGGGGGGGTGATTTGTATAAGCTCACTAACATGGAACAGCCTCATTATATTAGCCTTATCAACATATTCTATGTTAGTGAGCATACCGGGGGGGATATTGGTGAACATATACAAATCACACAGCCCCCCAGACCCTCGAAATTCAATAACCCCAAACGGGGCATTGCCTAGTGCTCAACAGCATTCTGAATACAGGGGAACCCCTAC
This sequence comes from Dendropsophus ebraccatus, assembly GCF_027789765.1. NCBI lineage: Eukaryota > Metazoa > Chordata > Amphibia > Anura > Hylidae > Dendropsophus > Dendropsophus ebraccatus. The sequence goes on from NC_091461.1 coordinate 8,372,647, forward strand.
CCCACTCTTGTATAAGTTTTAGTCTCCATCATAATGAGCCCCGCTGGGCTTGTAGACACGCTATAAATTGTACGTTGCAGGGGTGAATATAATGCACTGCATACAGAGCACAAGAGGCAGCTATGGCAGTGCCCAGCACCCTGCCCCCATGGCAGTGCCCAGCACCCTGCCCCCATGGCAGTGCCCAGCACCCTGCCCCCATGGCAGTGCCCAGCACCCTGCCCCCATGGCAGTGCCCAGCACCCTGCCCCCATGGCAGTGCCCAGCCACTGCACCATTGTGTTAGTTGCCCTTCTAGATGCCTGGTACCACTGAGGGTTGCCCACCTGTACACATAGAGCGGGGGTGCAGAGCCGCAGGTTGTTTTCTGCTATTACTGAGCGGCACAAATAACAGGTTCATCCAGATCTACAGGAAACGACACAAACCGGGGAAGAAAAAGAAAGATTTCTCTGCAGGAATAAAGTGAAGTCACCAGCATGTATCTAAGCAGGTGCTTACAGGTGATACACACTTAGGGGAACTCCCCAGGGATACAGCATTCCCATCAGTAGATGATCCTGGTCCAGGAGATTCCTCCCCCAATAACAAGGTATGACTGTCACTACTCCCATGGGGTCCACTGCCCCCTCACATGGTTACCCGCTGCCAATCCATTCACTCCCTATGGGTCTGATGAGGATAGTCCTATAGAGAGGGAGAGGAGGGGCAGTCAGACCGCCGCTACATTCCCACTGTGATGGGTGGGGGTCCCAGCAGTCAGACCCCAATCACTCCAATCCTGTGCATGGGGATAACTTATAGACTATGGATAACCCATTAAATGAAAGATCTGGCCTGGGATTGAGACGTCACTGATGAGGTCACCGATGATGTCACTAATGATGTAACTAATGATGCCACTGATGAGGTCACCGATCATGTCACTGATGATGTAACTAATGATGTCACTGATGATGTAACTAATGATGTCACTGATGAGGTCACCGATCATGTCACTGATGATGTCAGAGAGTTTCCTACTGCAGAGGAGACACGATCTGTACAAAACAATGAAATGGTCCGTTATCCCGCTGGGTGCCATTGTTTTCAGAGGGGATCCAGGCCGCAGTTCACACTCACCCAGCAGGTCACTTATTCAGGCTCATTCTGTGCTGAAACACGTTGGAGGGTCCGAATGTAAATTATCCCAATCAAATGGGACAAATCCAAAACCACAGCAAGATCGCTCACTGCCAAACTAGGATAGTACACTACATCCTGGACTTACCTGAACCCTTTGACAGTCCCATGTCATTCTGAAAGTCCTATGTAACCGAGGCAGTCCCATTTCACTTAGGAAGTCCTATGTAATTGAGGCAGTCTCATGCCACTTAGTAAGTCCTATTTAACCGAGGCGGTCCCATTTCACTTAGGAAGACCTATGCAACCAAGGCAGTCCCATGTCACTTAGGAAGACCTATGCAACCAAGGCAGTCCCATGTCACTTAGGAAGACCTATGTAACCAAGGCAGTCCCATGTCACTTAGGAAGACCTATGTAACCAAGGCAGTCCCATGTCACTTAGGAAGACCTATGTAACCAAGGCAGTCCCATGTCACTTAGGAAGACCTATGTAACCAAGGCAGTCCCATGTCACTTAGGAAGACCTATGCAACCAAGGCAGTCCCTTGTCACCCTGAAAGTCCTATGTAACCAAGGCAGTCCCATGTTACTTAGGAAGACCTATACAACCAAGGCAGTCCCATGTTACTTAGGAAGACCTATACAACCAAGGCAGTCCCATGTAACCTAGTAAGTCCTTTGTCTTACTCTTACTCAGCAAGTTCTATGTAGCAGTCAGTCCCATGTCTCTCAGCATCTACTATCTTTAGTCAGGTAGCCCCACGTCACTCAGGCGGGCCCCACGTCACTCAGGCGGGCCCCACGTCACTCAGGCGGGCCCCACGTCACTCAGGCGGCCCCACGTCGAAGTCACCATCCACAATGTTGGAAAGTTTGGTGAACCTGGTGATTTCAGCAGCATCGGCCATCCATGTAATATCGGCCGCCCGAGGTTCCTCAGCAGAGGCCTGAATGCTCCTTCCAGGGAGGCACCTACTTCTCTCATGGTACAATGGTGGACACTGTTCCAATCTGTTGCCCCCTAAGTGGCTGAATATTACAGGAGGTTGCTGTAAAGCTGTTGTGAAACTACAACTCCCAGCATGCTGTGACGGTGACACATAAGCACAGACCACGTGTTGGGGGGGAGGGGGTACCTGGGCTCCTCATTGGGCGGCACTCCACTCTGCATCTGAACACCAGCCGGGTCTCCTGCCTGCGGTTATATGCCGGGAAGCCACCATGCTCCAGGCTGCGGTGTATAAAGCTCGGCTGCTCCACAGTTCAGGAGCTTCCCCTGACTCAGCAGCCACCCGCTGGATTATTCTATGGAGCCATTATACCCCGACCCCTCCCCCGTCTCTGCCCCCCACTGCTGAGCAGAGAAAAACTGCGGACCCTCAGCATAAAGCACACACAATGCCCTTTACATGTGTGTACGTGTGCCTCACCATACACCTGTACACTGCCTCACCATACACCTGTACACTGCCTCACCATACACCTGTACACTGCCTCACCATACACCTGTACACTGCCTCACCATACACCTGTACACTGCCTCACCATACACCTGTACACTGCCTCACCATACACCTGTACACTGCCTCACCATACACCTGTACACTGCCTCACCATACACCTGTACACTGCCTCACCATACACCTGTACACAGCCTCACCATACAACTGTACACTGCTTCACCATACACCTGTACACTGCCTCACCATACACCTGTACACTGCTTCACCATACACCTGTACACTGCTTCACCATACACCTGTACACTGCCTTACCATACACCTGTGCCCTGCCTCACCATACACCTGTACACTGCCTCACCATACACCTGTGCCCTGCCTCACCATACACCTGTGCCCTGCCTCACCATACACCTGTGCCCTGCCTCACCATACACCTGTACACTGCCTCACCATACACCTGTACACTGCTTCACCATACACCTGTGCCCTGCCTCACCATACACCTGTGCCCTGCCTCACCATACACCTGTACACTGCCTCACCATACACCTGTGCCCTGCCTCACCATACACCTGTGCCCTGCCTCACCATACACCTGTACACTGCCTCACCATACACCTGTACACTGCCTCACCATACACCTGTACACTGCCTCACCATACACCTGTACACTGCCTCACCATACACCTGTACACTGCCTCACCATACACCTGTACACTGCCTCACCATACACCTGTACACTGCCTCACCATACACCTGTACACTGCCTTACCATACACCTGTACACTGCCTTACCATAGACCTGTACACTGCCCCACCATACACCTGTATACTGCTTCACCATACACCTGTACACTGCCCCCCATACACCTGTACACTGCTTCACCATACACCTGTACACTGCCTCACCATACACCTGTACACTGCCTTACCATAGACCTGTACACTGCCCCACCATACACCTGTATACTGCTTCACCATACACCTGTACACTGCCCCCCATACACCTGTACACTGCTTCACCATACACCTGTACACTGCCTCACCATACACCTGTACACTGCTTCACCATACACCTGTACACTGCCTCACCATACACCTGTACACTGCTTCACCATACACCCGTACCCTGCCTCACCATACACCTGTGCCCTGCCTCACCGTACACCTGTACACTGCCTCACAATACCTGTGCCCTGCCTTGCCATACACCTGTACACTGCCTCACCATACACCTGTACACTGCCTCACAATACCTGTGCCCTGCCTTGCCATACACCTGTACACTGCCTCACCATACACCTGTACACTGCCTCACCATACACCTGTACACTGCTTCACCATACACCTGTGCCCTGCCTATCACATATAGTATACAGTCTTCAGAACTGCTGTATCTAAGCCTATCACATATGGTAAACAGTCTTCAGAACTGCTGTATCTAAGCCATGACATGTGGTACTGCCTGCTGAAGTGCTGTATCCAATCCTATCATGTTAACACTGGGGTGTGCTCCAGGACCCTGGTACTTGTTGCCCCCTTGCAGGCCGCGGACCCCTGACATCAGATTCCCAGCACCAGAACAGGAAGATCTGGCAGCATCAGGAAGGAGGATGAACATTACACCAAGAAAGTCCCTGCAATGGAATCTGGGGGCAATGCAGTGTTTATAGCGATTGCATCGGCTGACAAAACAAAGCGAAAAATACCGGAACACAGAGAACTCGGAGGAAGGGGCAGAAACTTAGAGGAAAAAAAATGTTTATCTAAAAAGGTTTCTAAGTTCTCTAGATATATATATCTCCATCCATCCAGACATATGGGTGTGTATATACCGCCCTGTAGTGCCCATACGTTCAAACCATTCCAATGCCCGCATAATGGTACCAGCAGGTTACACTATGATAATAAACAGACATGGTGGCACATCCATATACTTATTACTTATCCCCCTCCGGCGCTGTTGTTGTTGTTGTGATCGTCGCCACGTGGGTCTGCGCCATTTAGTTAGGGACCCACGCATATCAGGAACCTAGACACAATGGGGGACATTTATTAAGTCTGGCGTTTTTTACGCCGGACTTATAAATGTCCCCGCATCTCCAGCGCTACGGAGATTTATGTAGAGGCGGACCGCCTCTACATAAATCCCGTGCGCGTTGGTGCGCACAGCCGAAAACCTACGCCACCTGAAAGGTGGAGTAGGTTTTCGGCGTATATTTGCGCAGAAAAAAATAATAAATCGAGCGGACTCTGAGTCCGCGCCCCCCGTAACGCCCCCTCCACGCCCCCCGGCGTACTCGTCGGAAAGTGCCAATATGCGAATATTTTATTCGCAAATCGCCCATTTGCGAATAAAAAAATACACAAATCAGCACTTTCCGCCGAAAATCATCCGTACGCCGGATGATACATGTCGCCCTATGTGTGGATTTATGCTCTTTGAATAATATTAGACTAAGTGCGTTATTACACGGCCGATGGGGGCCCCATAACTGTAAGCAAGCTCCGATCTGCTAGATCAGCACTCGTTTACTGGGCTTATTACACAGCCCGATTATCGTTTAACAAGGGCTGCATGGACATCGTTACTGATGTCCTTGCAGCCCTAGCCTAAACTTTATATATTACCTATCCAGGCAGCAGGGCTCCTCTTGCGCTCTTCTTCTCCCTGGGTCCCACGCACTGCAGCTTCAGAGCAGCCCGACTCAGCTGACAGGCCGCTCAGCCAATCACTGGCCGTGGCGGTCCCGGTCTGTGATTGGCTGAGCGGCCTGTCAGCTTAGACAGGCCGCTCTGAAGCTGCAGTGCGTGGGACCCAGGGAGAAGAAGAACGCAAGAGGAGCCCTGCAGCCTGGATAGGTAATATAAATCGTCAGCCGTGCACTGCTATTACACGTAGCGATGCGCAGTCGGCGCCTGACATTTATAGGTTCAAACCTATATCAACGATCAGCCGATGATCGCTGTCATCGGCTGATCGTTGTATTTATTACACGGAGCGATTATCGGCCAAATCGGGCTGATTCGGCCGATTCGCTCCGTGGAAAAGGCCCCTAACTCCTGATGATAGTAGTATACAGCGCTGAGTGATCAGTATATGGAAGTGCGACCATATTATATAGCGATGAGTGATTAGTGATCAGAATATGGATGTGCGACCATAGTATATACTGCTGAGTGATTAGTGATCAGTATATGGATGTGCGACCATAGTATATAGCGCTGAGTGATTAGTGATCAGTATATGGATGCGCGACCATAGTATATAGCGCTGAGTGATCAGAATATGGATGTGCGACCATAGTATATAGCACTGAGTAATCAGTATATGGATGTGCGACCATATTATATAGCGCTGAGGGATCAGTATAGGGATGTGCGACCATATTATATAGCGCTGAGTGATCAGTATATGAATGTGCGACCATAGTATATAGCGCTGAGTGATCAGTATATGGATGTGCGACCATATTATATAGCGCTGAGTGATCAGAATATGGATGTGCGACCATAGTATATAGCACTGAGTGATCAGTATATGGATGTGCGACTATAGTATATAGCACTGAGTGATCAGTATATGGATGTGCAACCATAGTATATAGCGCTGAGTGATCAGTATATGGATGTGCGACCATAATATATAGCGCTGAGTGATCAGTATATGGATGTGCGACCATAGTATATAGCGCTGAGTGATCAGTATATGGATGTGCGACCATAGTATATAGCGCTGAGTGATCAGTATATGGATGTGCGACCATAGTATATAGTGCTGAGTGATCAGTATAGGGATGTGCGACCATATTATATAGCGCTGAGTGATCAGTATATGGATGTGCGACCATAATATATAGCGCTGAGTGATCAGTATATGGATGTGCGACCATAGTATATAGCGCTGAGTGATCAGTATATGGATGTGCGACCATAGTATATAGTGCTGAGTGATCAGTATAGGGATGTGCGACCATATTATATAGCGCTGAGTGATCAGTATATGGATGTGCGACCATAATATATAGCGCTGAGTGATCAGTATATGGATGTGCGACCATAGTATATAGCGCTGAGTGATCAGTATATGGATGTGCGACCATAGTATATAGTGCTGAGTGATCAGTATAGGGATGTGCGACCATATTATATAGCGCTGAGTGATCAGTATATGGATGTGCGACCATAATATATAGCGCTGAGTGATCAGTATATGGATGTGCGACCATAGTATATAGCGCTGAGTGATCAGTATATGGATGTGCGACCATAGTATATAGCGCTAAGTGATCAGTACATGGATGTGCGACCATAGTATATAGCGCTGAGGGATCAGTATATGGAAGTGCGACCATAGTATATAGCGCTGAGTGATCAGTACATGGATGTGCGACCATATTATATAGCACTGAGTGATCAGTATATGGATGTGCGACCATAGTATATAGCGCTGAGTGATCAGTATATGGATGTGCGACCATAGTATATAGCGCTGAGTGATCAGTACATGGATGTGCGACCATAGTATATAGCGCTGAGTGATCAGTACATGGATGTGCGACCATAGTATATAGCGCTGAGTGATCAGTATATGGATGTGCGACCATAGTATATAGTGCTGAGTGATCAGTACATGGATGTGCGACCATAGTATATAGCGCTGAGGGATCAGTATATGGAAGTGCGACCATAGTATATAGCGCTGAGTGATCAGTACATGGATGTGCGACCATAGTATATAGCGCTGAGTGATCAGTATATGGAAGTGCGACCATAGTATATAGCGCTGAGTGATCAGTACATGGATGTGCGACCATAGTATATAGCGCTGAGTGATCAGTATATGGATGTGCGACCGTGTCTGTTTTATCTCCAGAGAATTATTCAATGCTATAATAATACCGCTCTACACTACTATATATAATATACTTAACTATACATAGTGCCATATAATAGCACCATATAGTGCCCAAGTAATCAAAGTGCCAGGCAGCAGAATACACCTTCTTCCCAAAAATCAGACCCTGTGTTGCTATATACTGAATAACACACAGTATATAGTGAGTCTGCTAAGCGTCCGTTCTCGGTGGTAGGTGGTTACTGTGTTAGGGGAAACACCATTATGCCCAGTAACACACATGGTCAGTGTATCTTTAAACTAGAAAAGACAGTAATCACTATGTTAATACCCCCGACATGTTTCACCAAGAATATGGCATCAGGGGTAAAAGGGCACTAACCGCTAAACCCCACAATACCAGATTAGATAACTCACTAACCAATGCTACCACTCTGCACCGATATCCCCTGCAGCCTAAGGTCCACCATCACACGGGGAGTCGGCCAATCACTGTGCTGCTCCCCAGTCTAGAACCCAATCTAGACTCCTATACAGCAGCCACATCTGGCTCAGGGATTCACCAGTTATATATTACAGCAGCCAGATGTATGAAATAGAAACAGATACCAAACCCCCAAACAAAGAGCGACTGTAATAACCAAAGACAATGACGCTTCTATGTATGATCACCGGTATTATATGTTATTATGCATCCAGGATGATAATACGGCCTTCACAGGTGCAGGATAATCAGGGGAAAACTATGAGAAGTATTTGTAAGGACCCAATCTGCAAATATATGTACAGTGGTACCTTGGTTTAAGACTAACTTGGTTTAAGAGTGTTTTGGTTTAAGAGCTCACAGTTTTTCAAAATTATGACTTGGTTTAAGAGCATTGCTTTGGTTTAAGAGCTCCCTGTACTGGGTGGGAGGGGGAGTGGGGGAGGGGCATGGTCTGCATAGCGGGGTCTACAGCCCTGTACTCTGACCCAGAAAGTCTCCCTCACCTTCCAAATCATAGCAGATCCACTTCAGGCTGGGGCTTGCATCAGGGGACAGGACTGTGGAGGTAATCTCTCCATAGCTGTAACCCCTCTCTCCCCGGACAGAGAGTGCTGCATGTATGTGCCCACATCTGCCCTGCTTATTCCTTCATGCTCCCTGCAGTCTCTGTCGGCCCTTGTGTTTCCCATCCTCTACATTACTGTACAGTAACTTATATCATCACATATTCTGCTGTTTCTGAATGTTTGTTTCATTTGTTTAACATGTTATTCAGAATAATAAATAATTATTTTTGGGGTGTGGAACCAATTGTCAGCATATCAGTGATTTCTTATGGGAAAATTTGCTTTGGTTTAAGAGTGTTTTTGGATTACAAGCACGGTCCTGGAACGAATTATGCTCGTAATCCAAGGCACCACTGTATATACTAATCTGTGCTCACCATTGAGTTGTATATATGGTTATTGTATATGTGATCTGTAAATATGGTTTGTGTATGTATAATCTGTATATATGGTTGGTGTATATATAATCTGTATATATGGTTGGTGTATATATAATCTGTATATATGGTCGGTGTATAAATGACCTGTATATATGGTTTGTTTATATATGACCTGTATATATGGTTAGTGTATATATAATCTGTATATATGGTTGGTGTATATATAATCTGTATATATATGATCTATATATATGGTTGGTGTATATATAATCTGTATATATGGTTGGTTTATATATGACCTGTATATATGGTTTGTGTATATATAATCTGTATATATGGTTGGTGTATATATGACCTGTATATATGGTTGGTGTATATATAATCTGTATATATGGTTGGTGTATATATAATCTGTATATATGGTTGGTGTATATATATGATCTATATATATATATATATATGGTTGGTGTATATATAATCTGTATATATATGATCTATATATATATGGTTGGTGTATATATAATCTGTATATACAGTATATACGATCTATATATATGGTTGGTGTATATATATATATAATCTGTATATATATATATATATATATATATATATGATCTATATATATGGTTGGTGTATATATAATCTGTATATATATGATCTACATATATGGTTGGTGTATATATAATCTGTATCTATAAAATCTGTATATATGGTTTGTGTATATATAATCTGTATATATGGTTGGTGTATATATGACTTGTATATATGGTTGGTGTATATATAATCTGTATATATGGTTGGTGTATATATGACTTGTATATATGGTTGGTGTATATATAATCTGTATATATGGTTTGTGTATATATGGGGGAAGATTTATCAAACATGGTGTAAAGTGAAACTGGCTCAGTTGCCCCTAGCAACCAATCAGATCCCACCTTTCATTCCTCACAAATTTTTTGGGAAAATTAAAGGTGGAATCTGATTGGTTGCTAGGGGCAACTGAGCCAGTGTTACCATGTTTGATGGTGTATATATAATCTGTGTATATGGTTGGTGTATATATGACCTGTATATATGGTTGGTGTATATATGACCTGTATATATGGTTGGTGTATATATAATCTGTATATATGGTTGGTGTATATATGACCTGTATATATGGTTGGTGTATATATGACCTGTATATATGGTTGGTGTATATATGACCTGTATATATGGTTGGTGTATATATAATCTGTATATACGGTTGGTGTATATATGACCTGTATATACGGTTGGTGTATATATGACCTGTATATACGGTTGGTGTATATATGACCTGTATATACGGTTGGTGTATATATGACCTGTATATACGGTTGGTGTATATATGACCTGTATATACGGTTGGTGTATATATGACCTGTATATATGGTTGGTGAATATATGATTTGTATATACGGTTTGTGTATATATGATTTGTATATATGGTTATTGTATATATAATCTGTATATATTGTTAGTGTATATATGTTTGGTGTATATATTGTTTGTATATGTATGACATGTACATATATGGTTTGTGTATATATGAATTGTATGACGTGTATATAAAGACTGATAGGACTTATGAAGAGTATGACCAGAAACGTATCTACGGACTAACCTCTCCTGTTCTCCCCCTGACAATATGTGATCCCTAGAAGCTTAGTACTTCCTTATACCGTACCTGTACTTTCCAAAGAATCTTAAAATCCTGTCTGGTTTCGTTATTTTAACCCTTCGGAGTGGTGACGGGTGAGGGTAGTGATGTCACTGCTGTTATTAAAGGGTTTATCCAGCGCTACAAAAACATGGCCACTTTCTTCCAGAGACAGCCCCACTCGTCTCCAGTTTGGGTGCAGGTTTTGCTGCTCAGTTCCATTGAAGTGAAAGGAGCTTAATTGCAAACCGCACCTGAACTGGAGACAAGAGTCGTGTTGTCTCTGAAAGAAAGTGGCCATGTTTTTGTAGCACTGGATAAACCCTTTAAGCCCCTAAGCCTCCCACCCCTCTATGGGCCCCTGGCTGTACCAGTATCAGGCCGTATAATAGGCCCCGTCTCATACCGTCTTTACTTCTCTGGCCATCCACAGCACAACACGCTCCTTCTTGCACTGGACTGGACAGATTCAGTGTAGAACCTTTTGAGAAGACAGACACGCTCAGCTCACATTCTCACAGCCTAGGCAACCTGCAAAATTACAATTCCCATCATGCCTGGACAACCAGTGCGCTGGCCATACAGGCACGATAGGATTTATAGTTAGTCTTGCAACAGCTGGGGGGGCCGCAGGTTCGACACCCCTAGTCTAGGCTCTTTTTCTCTCTTGCATTTAGCACTAGCATAGCCCTGCCCCTCTTCACTTCCTGTATTTTGTCTTGGTATCTTTGTTACTAGAGACAGACTGAACCTAACAACAGAGACAGGAACGGAGAAGCCTAGTGGTTAGTAATTTGGAAACATGTCTAAAGGGCCCTACACAAGATTATATCGCCTGTTACTGCCTTCTTATCCCTGAGGATGCAGCGTTGTTGGCAAAACACGTCGGGTTTATACTTTTAGTGTAGTGACTACTGTCTTTGCTAGTTGGATGAGACACAAAGGAGATAAATAATAGTTCCCCAATACAGTACACCCTGACCACCAAGTATATGGTAGACAGTGTATACAGTATATGTATGTTATACAATTTATAGGGTTGTAGTTGTGTAATCAGTAATATCGCCATCCCATGCTGAATGCGGTACAAGTGACTGAGAAAGCTGCTGACAGTCATGGTTCATCTTGCCATTGTTCCCGGGTCTCCCTCAGTAGATACAGATATTTCTACCACTTGTCAGGACGGCGCCCATAGTGAATGCTGCAGTCACAGAGGTCAGTGGAAACTGCATACAACACGCATCACATGACCAGCAACCTAACAACAAGACCACCATGCAATAGAGTGTGAATAGGCTCCTAGATAAAGAAGTACTGACCCTAGTCACATGACTGCAAGACCTTCCCGGCAGAATGGGCCACGGAGAAGAATCCCTACAGTGACAGATCACCAGAAGATCCGGGGGCAAAGTGTCTGAAATAACGAGAGATTTTATATCTATATTGAGTGCAGCTATGGAGGTGACTAGAGGATAAGACATGATGTAATGGCAGAATAGTGAGTGGAGCTCTGGAGGTGACTGGGGTATAAGACATGATGTAACAGCAGAATAATGAGTACAGCTCTGGAGGTGACTGGTGTATAAGACAGGATGTAACAGCAGAATAGTGAGTGCTGCTCTGGAGGATAAGATATAATATACAAGTAGAATAGTAAGTGCAGCTCTGGAGGATAAGACATGATGTAACAGCAGAATAGGAAGTGCAGCTCTGGAGGTGACTGGGGTTTAAGACATGATGTAACAGCAGAATAGTGAGTGCAGCTCTGGGGGTTACTGGGGATAAGACATGATGTAACAGCAGAATAGTGAGTGCTGCTCTGGAGATGACTGGGGTATAAGACATGATGTAACAGCAGAATAGTGAGTACAGCTCTGGAGGTGGCTGGTGTATAAGACATGATGTAACAGCAGAATAGTGAGTGCAGCTCTGGAGGTGACTGGGGTATAAGACATGATACAACTCACTGCACAATAAAGCACATGATACATAGAAGCCTCAGATACAAGAGCACAGCAGGGCCCCCTCCCCCATCACTAGGACTAAGGGGTTTCAGAAAGTTATACAGATTTGTAATTTACTCATATTTAATCTCCAGTCTTCCAGTACTTATCAGCTGCTGTATGTCCTGCAGGAAATTTTGTATTCTCTCCAGTCTGACACAGTGTTCTCTGCTGCCATCTCTGTCGATGTCAGGAACTGTCCAGAGCAGGAGAGGTTTTCTATGGGGATTTGCTGCCGCTCTGGACAGTTCCTGACATGGACAGAGGTGGCAGCAGAGAGCACTGTGTTAGACAGGAGAGAATACACCACTTCCTGCAGGACATACAGCAGATGATAAGTACTGGAAGACTGGAGATTTTTAAATAGAAGTAAATTATAAGGCTATGCTCACACAGTGTAAATTTTCAATTAATCACGGATGTTTTTTCAAACTGCAACACTGGCTGTGATTAATTGAAGATTTACATTGCACTGAAGTTAATAGAATCACTGCTGGTGTGTATACATGACATGTCAGTGTTGTGCGCCCACTAGTCATTGAATAGCGGCCACCCAACACTGACAGTTCACACAATGTAGAGTACGGCTCTGGCTGTACTTTACATTGTCTGCTATGGGTAATTGGGATGCTGGCACAATGGATTGTAATATACATACACCCGAATGTAATATATATATATTATATATATATACACACACACACACACCTAAATGTGCCCGCATCCCAATTCTAAAGAAACTAAGTTCCTCTGGCCGATACTGCAGTACTGGCTGAGATGAACTTCACTCCGGCCGATGTCATACTGTGTGAACCTGCCTTCAATCTATATAACTTTCTTAAACCAGTTGATTTGAAAGAAAAAGATTTTCGGCGGAGTACCCCTTTAATATTAGTATTTCCCACAGGTACAATGTTATCCTGGAACATGACAGATGGGGAAAGTCCTGGAGACTAGGAAGGGCTCAGCTCACTGCATGAGAATGAGAGGAGCGGGAGCCCAAAACCAAAGGGCTCACAAATCAGGGGGGCTCCCAGCGTCATGGAGCTATATACTACGGGGTGGATATAGGGTAGTGGCCAGTGTTTGCCCTTCCCACACATCTGGGGTCCTCTCACTGATTCCACAGAAGCCAGAGACACAGCCGATAGAAGACAAGACTCGCCTGAGCCGGGGCCCTCTTCTTCAGGGGCCACAGTGGTGGCACATCCTTCTCGTACAGTAATACTTTCTATGGTTGGCAGTGCCCCCTGTGCACTGGCCTTAGTGGAGCTGATCTGCCATTCAGGAGCCTGGGAAAGCCGGGTGGCTGCATGATGGCGGCCATATTGGATGTCACCCTGCCACAGAACACCTAATCCAGGCGAGAAGGAGAAGCACAGTGACCTCAGGAGCCAGTGAATGTGACCTGGTGCCGGAGTCCTGGAATCTATAGAGGAAAAATACTGCGGCACTCTACAAATTCCCCGAGAGCCGGGGGCATCGCTCACACTCACCCAGATCTGTGGTATGAGAAAAATGTAAAGAAAGTCATTGCTGAGACTTCAAACCCTTCCCTCTAAGTGATGTGTCTGTAACCCCTCAGGCCCAGCTCACACAGTGTCACTGCCGAACAACAAGGGTGCCAACATATACCGAGGCGCACAGCAGCCGCTCCATTCACTTTAATGAGCCAGATTTGTCTGACTCTCTGTATATCCGGAACCTCCTGGATCAGGGGCCTTTTACATGGACAGATTATTGGCGGGAACTTTGCAAGAGATAAATTGGCCCATGTAAAAGTGTATAAATAGGGGTCTGTGATATGTATATATGGGGGGGTCTGGGCTCTAATATATATATATATATATATATATATATAGGTATATATTTATATATACATACACTACCGTTCAAAAGTTTGGGGTCACGTTGAAATGTCCTTATTTTTGAAGGAAAACCACTGTACTTTTCAATGAAGATAACTTTAAACTAGTCCTAACTTTAAACAAATCCCCTCTATACATTGCTAATGTGGTAAATGACTATTCTAGCTGCAAATGTCTGGTTTTTGGTGCAATATCTACATAGGTGTATAGAGGCCCATTTCCAGCAACTATCACTCCAGTCTTCTAATGGTACAATGTGTTTGCTCATTGGATCAGAAGGCTAATTGATGATTAGAAAACCCTTGTGCAATCATGTTCACACATCTGAAAACAGTCTAGCTTGTTACAGAAGCTACAAAACTGACCTTCCTTTGAGCAAATTGTGTTTCTGGAGCATCACATTTGTGGGGTCAATTAAACGCTCAAAATGGCCAGAAAAAAAGAACTTTCATCTGAAACTCGACAGTCTATTCTTGTTCTTAGAAATGAAGGCTATTCCATGCGAGAAATTGCTAAGAAAGTGAAGATTTCCTACAACGGTGTGTACTACTCCCTTCAGAGGACAGCACAAACAGGCTCTAACCAGAGTAGAAAAAGAAGTGGGAGGCAGTGTTGCACAACTAAGCAAGAAGATAAGCACATTAGAGTCTCTAGTTTGAGAAACAGACGCCTCACAGGTCCCCAACTGGCATCTTCATTAAATAGTACCCGCAAAACACCAGTGTCACCATCTACAGTGAAGAGGCGGCTGCCGGATTTTGGGCTTCAGGGCAGAGTGGCAAAGAAAAAGCCATATCTGAGACTGGCCAATAAAAGAAAAAGATTAAGATGGGCAAAAGAACACAGACATTGGACAGAGGAAGACTGGAAAAAAGTGTTGTGGACGGATGAATCCAAGTTTGAGGTGTTTGGATCACAAAGAAGAAGGTTTGTGAGACGCAGAAGAAATGAGAAGATGCTGGAAGAATGCCTGACGCCATCTGTTATACATGGTGGAGGTCATGTGATGGTCTGGGGTTGGTGCTGGTAAGGTGGGAGATTTGTACAGGGTAAAAGGGATTGTGAATAAGGAAGGCTATCACTCTGCACCGCCATGCCATACCCAGTGGACAGCGCTTGGTTGGAGCCAATTTCATCCTACAACAGGACAATGACCCTAAACACCTCCAAATTGTGCAAGAACTATTTCCAGCAGAAGCAGCAGCTGGTATTCTATCATAGGTAATGGAGTGGCCAGCGCAGTCACCAGATCACCACCCCATTGTGGGAGCAGCTGGACCGTATGGTACGCCAGAAGTGCCCATCCAACCAATCCAACTTGTGGGAGCTGCTTCTAGAAGCGTGGGGGGCAATTTCTCCAGCTTACCCCAACAGATTAATAGCTAGAATGCCAAAGGTGTGCAATGCTGGAATTGCTGCAAAAGGAGGATTCTGAGACGGAAGCAAAGTGTGATGTAAGAACAATGTTATTTCACATACAAATCGTTATTTCTAACCTTGTCAATGTCTTGTCTCTATTTTCTATTCATTTCACAACGTGTGGTGGTGAAGAAGTGTGACTTTTCATGGAAAACACAAGATTGTTTGGGTGACCCCAAACTTTTGAACGGTAGTGTGTATATATATATATGTATATATCTGTGCTGTCAGTTTCTAGAACACTAGCAGCAGTCTATATCTACCAGCCATGCTGCTTGTGATCCGGCATCTGGTTCTCTGGCCGCTGCTGTAACTTCAGGCCCCGCCTCCTCCAGAATGAGTCACAGCCCTCTCTGATCGGCGTTCATTTGTGGCTGAGAAAGCAATTGGTCTAAAATGTCCCTAATTCTGTGTGATCCCAAAAGTGACTCCCTCCCCTGCAATGCTCCGGCCACTAGAGGTCTCACTTCCCTGCAACCTGTCTGTCAGTTGTATATCCTCTCTAGCACCAGCAGGGTGAGGGTCTTATAACGTCCGGGGCACCGACCCTCTGAGGTTTGACACATTGTAATGCCACATACAGAATATCAGACATCTGAAAGGCTTAAAAAGTTGACCAAGATACCGGCACAGGTGGAACAGGAATCACCAGCAGCACCGCAGAGCACGTCAGGGCCGGTTCTAGCCTCTCTGCTGCCTGAGGTGAAAAATAAAACTCTCCTATATACAGAGCACATATGCAGATACTCCCACCACCCCATTCCTGGGCACAGACACTGACCTAATGCCAGTCCCTGGGTCAGAGGGGGCTGGACAGGGGAAGGTGAGTAAAGTGTAAAGATGTAGCCCCCCAGCTGATCTGCTGCTATTCCAGCCTCTTCAGGGTCAGATACCTTCTACTGGGAGGAACTCAGAAACTATAGAGCAAACTGCAAAGGTGTGAGCAGCTTTATAAATCTGCATACAGTGAGCTTCCCCTAGTGGCAGCTTTATAAATCTGCATACAGTGAGCTCCCCCTAGTGGCAGCTTTATAAATCTGCATACAGTGAGCTCCCTCTAGTGGCAGCTTAATACATCTGTATGCAGTGAGCTCCCCCTAGTGGCAGCTTTATAAATCTGTATGCAGTGAGCTCCCCCTAGTGGCAGCTGCTGGTAGTTAGTGAGCTCCCCCTAGTGGCAGCTGCTGGATGAACAGGGAGCTCAGTACTGGGTCCATGGCAGGGAGGTAACAGGTATAATGGATCCCAGGAGCCCTTCCCTTTTCCCTCATACGGCTGATAACAGAGCAACAGATCATATTCCCTGTTCAGGTTTATCAATTGTCATCTTACCTGAAAATTGAAGATATTTGGCTGCGGCTGGGTTTAGCATCCACGTCGTCCTCCGCATCCTCAGTCACCGACTCCTCCTTCTGCAGAGAGTCCGGGACTATAGCGTCCTGCTGCTCGGCCATCCTGCAACAGCACATACAGGTACATTACACAGGTGCTGCAAACGGTGAGGTAGTCCCTAGCTGTAGCTGAGGCCCCCCCCTGGCTGTAGCTGAGGCCCCCTCCTGGCTGTAGCTGAGGCCCCCTCCTGGCTGTAGCTGAGGCCCCCCCCTGGCTGTAGCTGAGGCCCCCCCCCTGGCTGTAGCTGAGGAGCCCCCCCCTGGCTGTAGCTGAGGAGCCCCCCCCTGGCTGTAGCTGAGGAGCCCCCCCCTGGCTGTAGCTGAGGAGCCCCCTGGCTGTAGCTGAGGAGCCCCCTGGCTGTAGCTGAGGAGCCCCCCCTGGCTGTAGCTGAGGAGCCCTCCCCTGGCTGTAGCTGAGGAGCCCCCCCCCTGGCTGTAGCTGAGGCCCCCCTGGCTGTAGCTGAGGCCCCCCCCCCTGGCCGTAGCTGAGGAGACCCCTGGCTGTAGCTGAGGAGACCCCTGGCTGTAGCTGAGGCCCCCCCCTGGCTGTAGCTGAGGAGCCCTCCCCTGGCTGTAGCTGAGGAGCCCCCCCTGGCTGTAGCTGACGAGACCCCTGGCTGTAGCTGAGGAGCCCTCCTGGCTGTAGCTGAGGCCCCCCCCTGGCTGTAGATGAGGAGCCCCCCTGGCTGTAGCTGAGGACCCCCCCTGGCTGTAGCTGAGGACCCCCCCTGGCTGTAGCTGAGGAGACCCCTGGCTGTAGCTGAGGAGACCCCTGGCTGTAGCTGAGGCCCCCCCCCCTGGCTGTAGCTGAGGCCCCCCCCTGGTTGTAGCTGAGGAGACCCCTGGCTGTAGCTGAGGACCCCCCTGGCTGTAGCTGAGAAGCCCCCCTGGTTGTAGCTGAGGCCCCCCCCTGGCTGTAGCTGAGGCCCCCCCCTGGCTGTAGCTGAGGACCCCCCTGGCTGTAGCTGAGGCCCCCCCCTGGCTGTAGCTGAGGCCCCCCCCTGGCTGTAGCTGAGGCCCCCCCCTGGCTGTAGCTGAGGAGCCCCCCTGGTTGTAGCTGAGGCCCCCCCCTGGCTGTAGCTGAGGCCCCCCCTGGCTGTAGCTGAGGAGCCCCCCTGGTTGTAGCTGAGGCCCCCCCCCTGGCTGTAGCTGAGGAGCCCCCCTGGTTGTAGCTGAGCCCCCCCCCCCTGGCTGTAGCTGAGGACCCCCCTGGCTGTAGCTGAGGAGCCCCCCTGGTTGTAGCTGAGGCCCCCCCCTGGCTGTAGCTGAGGCCCCCCCCCTGGCTGTAGCTGAGCCCCCCTGGCTGTAGCTGAGGCCCACCCCTGGCTGTAGCTGAGGACCCCCCTGGCTGTAGCTGAGGCCCCCCCCCCTGGCTGTAGCTGAGTCCCCCCTGGCTGTAGCTGAGGCCCCCCCTGGCTGTAGCTGAGGAGCCCCCTGGCTGTAGCTGAGGACCCCCCCTTGCTGCAGCTGAGGAGCCCCCCTGGCTGTAGCTGAGGACCCCCCCTTGCTGTAGCTGAGGAGCCCCCCCCTGGCTGTAGCTGAGGCCCCCCCCCTGGCCGTAGCTGAGGCCCCCCCCCTGGCCGTAGCTGAGGAGACCCCTGGCTGTAGCTGAGGAGACCCCTGGCTGTAGCTGAGGAGACCCCTGGCTGTAGCTGAGGCCCCCTCTGGCTGTAGCTGAGGCCCCCTCCTGGCTGTAGCTGAGGCCCCCTCCTGGCTGTAGCTGAGGCCCCCCCTGGCTGTAGCTGAGGCCCCCTCCTGGCTGTAGCTGAGGCCCCCTCCTGGCTGTAGCTGAGGCCCCCTCCTGGCTGTAGCTGAGGCCCCCTCCTGGCTGTAGCTGAGGCCCCCTCTGGCTGTAGCTGAGGCCCCCTCCTGGCTGTAGCTGAGGCCCCCTCCTGGCTGTAGCTGAGGCCCCCCCTGGCTGTAGCTGAGGCCCCCTCCTGGCTGTAGCTGAGGCCCCCTCCTGGCTGTAGCTGAGGCCCCCTCCTGGCTGTAGCTGAGGCCCCCTCCTGGCTGTAGCTGAGGCCCCCTCCTGGCTGTAGCTGAGGAGCCCCCCTGGCTGTAGCTGAGGCACAGGCCTTTCCCAGGATGCATCAGTCTCTGGTTTAGGAACATTACTGACTCATTTCTATTTCATATCTGTTATATGGAGTTTAGGAAACTGAGGTCCAAGGAACTAGATGTCTCATGTCCATAGTTCTCACAGGTGCTGCCATCTAGTGGTGAACAGGTATAATCCTATTGTGCTGCCATCTAGTGGTGAACAAGTATAATCCTCACACGTGCTGCCATCTAGTGGTGAACAGGTATAATCCTATCGTGCTGCCATCTAGTGGTGAACAGGTATAATCCTATCGTGCTGCCATCTAGTGGTGAACAGGTATAATCCTCACACGTGCTGCCATCTAGTGGTGAACAGGTATAATCCTATTGTGCTGCCATCTAGTGGTGAACAGGTATAATCCCCACAGGTGCTGCCATCTAGTGGTGAACAGGTATAATCCCCACATGTGCTGCTCAGTGATATGTACAGGATCCACAAGCCGAGCTGTAACATCTGTGGTGAATGTGCTGCAGGACGCCATACAGGACCTGTATCCTTCATACCCAACTGTATCTCATCCTGTATCCTTCATACCCAACCGTATCTCATCCTGTATCCCCCATACCCAACCGTATCTCATCCTGTATCCCCCATACCCAACCATATCTCATCCTGTATCCTCCATACCCAACCGTATCTCATCCTATATCCTTTATACCCAACCGTATCTCATCCTATATCCTCCATACCCAACCGTATCTCATCCTGTATCCCCCATACCCAACCGTATCTCATCCTGTATCCTCCATACCCAACCGTATCTCATCCTGTATCCCCCATACCCAACCGTATCTCATCCTGTATCCTCCATACCCAACCGTATCTCATCCTGTATCCCCCATACCCAACCGTATCTCATCCTGTATCCCCCATACCCAACCGTATCTCATCCTGTATCCTCCATACCCAACCGTATCTCATCCTATATCCTCTATACCCAACCGTATCTCATCCTGTATCCTCCATACCCAACCGTATCTCATCCTGTATCCCCCATACCCAACCGTATCTCATCCTGTATCCTCCATACCCAACCGTATCTCATCCTGTATCCCCCATACCCAACCGTATCTCATCCTGTATCCCCCATACCCAACCGTATCTCATCCTGTATCCTCCATACCCAACCGTATCTCATCCTATATCCTCTATACCCAACCGTATCTCATCCTGTATCCCCCATACCCAACTGTATCTTATACTGTATCCTCCAAAGCCAACCGTATCTATCCTGTATCCTCCATGTCCAACTGTATCTCATCTTGTATCCCGCTGTATCTAATCTAGTTTCCAAGTCAGAGAAGCCCTGTCACACAGCACTGTCTGGCAACCATTGGGTCAGGATTTCTGTATGTTACGCAGAATGTTCCCATTCACAGACAGCAAGCAGAGAGCTGACCATTGGAGGAAGCGGAACCCAAAGTGAATGCAGAACTTTCCCTATCAGTCTGGATGTGGAGGAGGCCGGTTATGTAGCCCAGGGATGGGGAACCCGCCGCTGCTGCACAACTACAACCCCCATCATGTCTGGACAGCTATAAGCATGCATGTATGTAGAGAGGGATCAGCTCACCCGATAGAGATGATTATGCGGCTCCAAGTGAATAGACGAGATGGGTGGGGTGCACGAGTCCTGGCGTGTGCTAGACGCTGGATTCAAGGAATGGTGGATAGGCTGTGAGTAGGTCGGCACTCCCCGAACATAAAGGTGAGATTAAAACATAACTTTTAATTTATAAAAATTCATTAAAACCAACCCGTTTCGCGCTACCGCGCTTAATCACCATGATTAAGCGCAGTAGCGCGAAACGCGTTGGTTTTAATGAATTTTTATAAATTAAAAGTTATGTTTTAATCTCACCTTTATGTTCGGGGAGTGCCGACCTACTCACAGCCTATCCACCATTCCTGGACAGCTATAACATTGGCTCTGGCTGTGGATGATGGGGATTGTAGTTCTGAAATAGCTGGAGGTTCCCCATGGCCCCAGTTACACAGGGCATGGATAATCTGTAAGAACCTGCTTGGGAGGAGACAAACCCAATAAAAACCCAGCTCTGCTACATCAGACACACACCGATGCTCTGCTACCGGACAAACCCAGCTCTGCTACATCAGACACACACTGATCCTCTGCTACCAGACAAACCCAGCTCTACTACATCAGATACTCACAGATCCTCTGCTACTGGACAAACCCAGCTCTGCTACATCAGATACACGCTGATCCTCTGCTACCGGACAAACCCAGCTCTACTACATCAGATACACGCTGATCCTCTGCTACCTGACAAACCCAGCTCTACTACATCAGATACACACCGATCCTCTGCTACCTGACAAACCCAGCTCTACTACATCAGATAAACACTGATCCTCTGCTACCAGACAAACCCAGCTCTGCTACATCAGATACACACTGATCCTCTGCTACTGGACAAACCCAGCTCTGCTACATCATATACTCACAGATCCTCTGCTACCGGACAAACCCAGCTCTGCTACATCAGATACACACAGATCCTCTGCTACCAGACAAACCCAGCTCTGCTACATCAGATACACACTGATCCTCTGCTACTGGACAAACCCAGCTCTGCTACATCATATACACACCCATCCTCTGCTACCAAACAAACCCAGCTCTGCTACATCTAGACCCTGATACAACACTGTACACGGCGCCACCTCTTTCCAGTTACTGTAACTTTCGTTTACTCTCCTCATGTGACAATGTCGCCTCATTCTAGGAAGCTTAAACCTGAGTGTCGCCATGTCACAGGCAATGAGAGGAACCTCCCAGCCGCACCTGACTCTAGAACCTAGAACAATTGAACCACAAGTCCCAGCTGCACCTGACTCTAGAACCTAGAACAATTGAACCACAAGTCCCAGCTGCACCTGACTCTAGAGCTTAGAACTGAACTACAAGTCCCAGCCGCACCTCCCTCTGCCCCTGTCTGTGTCAGTCCTCACTGCGGTTCTAGGATTCTTCTCTTGTGCTTTGTTGCTGCACATCAGATTCCCATAGAAAGTAATGGGAGAATTTCACAGCAACATCGGAAACTGCAACATAACCTGACGGTGTGAATTCACCCCAAGTAGTGTCCCCCGAACCACAACATAACGCAGCCCAGATCACAGGATAGAACTACAAGGACCAGTACAGCTCAGATCACATGACAGAACTACAAGTCCCAGCAGAGCCCAGATCAAATGACAGAACTACAAGCCCCAGCACAGCCCAGATCACAGGATAGAACTACAAGGACCAGTACAGCCCAGATCAAATGACAGAACTACAAAGCCCAGCCCAGCCCAGAACTACAAGGCCCAGTACAGCTGAGATCACATGACAGAACTACAAGGCCCAGCACAGCCCAAATCACATGACAGTATAGATACAAGAAGTGGAGTTCCCCTATAGATTGTATAGAGAGGAGTTAACCCCTGGTGTGCTGGAGAGCTGCAGGCTCAGGCACACCAGGGGTTAATGTCAGGTGACACAGATCCCGGTCACTTTACTAAAGTTACAGAATTACCTGAAAATCCCTAAATCCGCGTCCCCTGAGTCCTCAGCCCCGAAATAAGTTTCATTTCTAAATCCCCGCCCCAAGGAGGAAGAGGAAGGAGTCTCCCCCCTCCCTGTGAGCTCAGCTTCCTCCCATATCTATACTGCCAGTGTATCTAAGCCTGCCATGTGTGATACCGCCCCAAGGAGGAAGAGGGAGGAATCTCCCCCCTCCCTGTGAGCTCAGCTTCCTCCCATACTGCCAGGAGAGTGTATCTAAGCCTGCCATGTGTGATACAGAATTCTATATTTTATTAAAGGGGTTATCCAGCGCTACAAAAACATGGCCACTTTTCCCCCTACTGTTGTCTCCAGTTCAGGTGCAGTTTGCAATTAAGCTCCATTTACTTCAATGGAACTGAGCAGCAAAACCCCGCCCAAGCTGGAGACAAGAGGGGGGCTGTCTCTGGAAGAAAGTGGCCTTTTTTTTGTAGCGCTGGACAATCCCTTTAATCCCCCTCCAAAATAAAAAATGGAAAAGTGATCAAAAAGTCATTAGTGTCCATAATGTAGCGATAAAATAACAAGTCCCCCCCCCCGTCCCCCCCACCCCCCCAGTTTTGCCACATAACTGTAATGTTTTATATCTGCCTAAAAACCAATAACTAATAAAAAATAAAGATGGGATGAATGAACCATCAGAAGTCCAACCTGTTCCCTCACATGTCATACTGGCTATTAGAGGGGGTCTCCAGGATAAGAAGAAACACAGCGCCCCCCTGTCCTCAGGCAGTGTATGGTATTACAAGTCCCCAATAGGTGGCACTGTAGCTATACAAATCCCCCCACAGATATTTAATATGTCCCCCTTGGATGACCCCAGTAGTCACATGGGGTCAGATTGGGGGAGTGAGGGGGCTGCGCTGCTGGGGATAGGTTACCTGCACTGACACATTGTAACAAACCCTTCAGGACAGGGAAGATACGGAAGTGTTATCTCTTGTATGGCTGCACTCCTCTACAATCATGGCTGCCGGGACCATGCAGTCAGCTATGGGAGGTCACCGGATAGCCGGGCGGCACATGCCAGGATTATAATCCCTGCGCTATTCTCTCCCTCTGACATCACTGGATGCTGAATCACTGAGCCGCCTGTTGTCTGATGATAACGCGTCATCTCTGCTACCAGGACGTCCAGGTGATCGGCCAGCTCTGCCGAGAGTGACCGCCATCTACACTATTATATAGGAGTGATACCGCTATACACCTGCCTAATATAGTGCTGACCCCCTCATGTGCTGAATCTCCAAGGCCAGACCCCGAATCCCTGCGATGTGTCCCCTCAGACCCCATAGCCCTGCAATGTGTCCACCGGACCCCAAATCCCTGCGATGTGTCCCCCCCAGACCCCATATACCTGTGATGTGTCCCCAAGGTCCCAAATCCCTGCAGTGTGTCCCCCGGACCCCATATCCCTGTGGTGTCCCACTAGGGGGGTTACTGTTGTACACACCCTTCGCAAAAGTCTGTACTTTTTGTGGTCTTATTATGGTGAAAGTAGTATTAAGAGTTGGCCACTAGATGTCGCTGTATTGTGTATTAGTGTATGGAATCTGCACAGCAGAAGCATCGCAAAGGGTTATTGTGTTTATGTGTTACCGGAATCTGTAGACCAGTAAGATTTCTGCTTTCTTCTTTCAAGTCACCTCTCCTCTCTGTTTTTCTATTGCACTCTTTTCACTCACAGCGCACCCTACATGCTGTAGAGGAAGTTAGTCCCATGGATGGGGGAGGAGCAAGAGTCTTCTGTTCAGGGTGGTGTGAAGAAAGGACGCAAGTTAGGTTAGGTGTACAGCCAAGATACAGCTGGACCTTAAGGGCTTTGTCACGTGACGCCAGTGCCTGGTGGGCACACAGGTGTGATGGCACGTCTGCTTTTAGAAGATAAGGCCGGTTGTACCCTTTTCCCCTGTGGTCGGTGTCCTGTTGGTTGCTGCAGGGTCCCTTGGGATTATGTCACAGGTGGTCAGAGCGGTGTAATGACCCTCCCGAATAGTGGTAGGATCCGCCACCCACAGATAGGGAGATGTCCCAAGGTTGCGGTGTATTGCTGTGCAGGTGGTAGCGAATAATCACAGACTCGGGTAATAACGTTGACTTGGTTACTACTGGTAAAGGTGCAGCAGGGAATACAACGGAGCTTCAGATACACTTGATACAGTTCCAATAAATACACGAACATAGAACCACCAGATCTGTGAGATAAGTGCTGAGTAGGATGTAGTAGAGTTGATAGAGTTGTACTGAGGTAGCGAAGAAGAGAGGAGGGTGCCGTGAGACTCAACCCAAGTAGTAATGTGCTCTGCCTGGAGGTTGGAGTGCTTAGAAGAATACTCGAAGAAGAAGAAACAACCTGTGCCTGCGTTTTGACCTTTCCTATATTCTTCACACCACCTGATGCCCACTAGCTTTGGCTGAACTGTACTAATGGGTGACACAGGCCCCAGACCCTGTTACCTGGGATGTGCAGAATGGTTAGGATTTCCTAAGACACCTGCGCTGTGAGATGGAGTTCATCGACCTTTTTAGTAACTTTGCTCTATCCGGATCAGCTCTAGCTCTTTGGCTTTTCTGTGGAGACTGTCCTGCACTGTACTGACCCTTATTCCTCGGCGTGGGTTGAAGTTATCTGTAGGCTAGTCCTCTCCTGAAGAGCTTAGCAGCGCATCATACAGCGTGTTTGATGCTACAAGAAAGAGAGTTGTTAGAGCTGTCTGTTCTGCGTCCTACCCATGCGGGGCACTGACTAGAACCAACTTGTAGAGGGAACCTGGCAGAGGGCCAGAACTCAGGTAGAACCACTGAGAAGAGCTATCTGAGCTGTGTCCTTTCTCCTCCAAAGCTCAGCTTAGACTCCCCCTCACCCTAGGGACTAACTTCCTAAGCAGCGTGTGTGCTGCGCTGTGGTTGGGTGGAAAGAGTGCAATGGAGAAACAGGATAGAAAAGAGAGAATAGGAAAGAAGAAAGGTCATCTTTAGTAATACAACAGCTATAGTGAGATCACAGACAAGTATAGACTTTCACGAGGGGTGTGAAGAAGAGCAACACCCACAGTGGGACACCACATCTACACATCACTATTAGCTGTTGTCAGATTCTTACACTTGGTCATTTGTCCTGTTAACATCAACTGCGAGAACTGACCGGTCTTAGGCCATGTTGCCATGGTGTAAAACGTCGGCCGTTCTGCAGTACCGGCCTGATGATCTTCATTTCTGGTGAATTCAGAAGGGGGCGCAATTCACCACTGCACACATTGGAGCAAGCAGCCGGAGCCGCACTCTCCATTGTGTGAACTGGCATGTCTGTGCGGCCACTGTTCAATGAATAGCGGTCGCAGAAAACTGATATGTTAGATTTTCATGAGGCCGGATGGAATCCCGGCCGATGCGTATACTATGGGACACATGTATCATCCTGCGAACGGATAATTTTGGCGGAAAGTGCCGATTTACCATCCGTTCCGCCCAAATATACGCTGAAAACCTACTCCAGTCCTCAGCTGGCGTAGGTTTTCGGTGGTGCGCATCGGCGCGCACGGGATTTGTGTAGAGGCAGTCCGCCTCTACATAAATCTTTGTAGTGCCGGAGCTGGGGGGGCATTTTTAAGTCCGGCGTAAAAAACGCCGGACTTAATAAATGCCCCCCTATGTGTGTAGTATATTAGAAGAGCAGTGGTACAGTACATTAGAGAGGACAGTGGTACAGTACATTAGAGGGGACAGTGGTACAGTACATTAGAGGGGACAGTGGTACAGTACATTAGAGAGGACAGTGGTAAAGTACATTAGAGGGGACAGTGGCACAGTACATTAGTACATTAGAGGACAGTGGTACAGTACATTAGAGGTGACAGTGGTACAGTACATTAGAGGGGACAGTGGTACAGTACATTAGATGGGACAGTTGTACAGTACATTAGAGAGGACAGTGGTACAGTACATTAGAGGTGACAGTGGTACAGTACATTAGAGGGGACAGTGGTACAGTACATTAGAGAGGACAGTGGTACAGTACATTAGAGAGGACAGTGGTATAGTACATTAGAGAGCAGTGGTACAGTACATTAGAGGGGAGCAGTGGTACAGTACATTAGAGGACAGTGGTACAGTACATTAGAGAGGACAGTGGTACAGTACATTAGAGGGGACAGTGGTACAGTACATTAGAGGACAGTGGTACAGTTCATTAGGGTGGACAGTGGTACAGTACATTAGGGTGGACAGTGGTACAGTACATTAGAGGGGACAGTGGTACAGTACATTAGAGGACAGTGGTACAGTACGTAGGAGAGGACAGTAGCACAGTACATTAGAGGGCAGTGGTACAGTACATTAGAATTCAGTGGTACATTACATTAGAGAGGACAGTGGTACAGTACATTAGAATTCAGTGGTACAGTACATTAGAGGGGACAGTGGCACAGTACATTAGTGGGGAGCAGTGGTACAGTACATTAGAGAGAACAGTGGTACAGTACATTAGAGGGGACAGCGGCACAGTACATTAGAGGACAGGGGTACAGTACATTAGAGAGGATATTGGTACAGTACATTAGAGAGGACAGTGGTAGAGTACATTAAAGTGGACAGTGGTACAGTACATTAGAGTGGACAGTGGTACAGTACATTAAAGGGGACAGTGGTACAGTACATTAGAGGACAGTGGTACAGTACATTAGAGAGGACAGTGACACAGTACATTAGAGAGGACAGTGGTAAAGTACATTAGAGGGGAGAGTGGTACAGTACATTAGAGGGGACAGTGGTACAGTACATTAGAGGGGACAGTGGCAAAGTACATTACAGAGGAGACTGGTACAGTACATTAGAGAGGACAGTGGTACAGTACATTAGAGAGGAGACTGGTACAGTACATTAGAGTGGACAGTGGTACAGTACATTAGAAAGGACAGTGGCACAATACATAGGAGAGGACAGTGGCACAGAACATTATAGGGCAGTGGTGCAGTACATTAGAATTCAGTGGTACAGTACATTAGAGAGTCCAAAGGTACAGTACATTAGAGGGGACAGTGGTACAGTACATTAGAGGGGACAGTGGTACAGTACATTAGAGGGGACAGTGGTACAGTACATTAGAGGGGACAGTGGCACAGTACATTAGTACATTAGAGTGGACAGTGGTACAGTACATTAGAGAGGACAGTGGTACAGTACATTAGAGTGAATAGTGGTACAGTACATTAGAGGGGACAGTGGTACAGTACATTAGAGGGGACAGTGGTACAGTACATTAGAGAGGACAGTGGTACAGTACATTAGAGGGGACAGTGGTACAGTACATTAGAGGGGAAAGTGGCACAGTACATTAGAGAGTATAGTGGTACAGTACATTAGAGGGGACAGTAGTACAGTACATTAGAGGGGACAGAGGTACAGTATATTAGAGGGGACAGTGGTACAGTACATTAGAGAGCAGTGGTACAGTACATTAGAAGGCAGTGTTACAGTACATTAGAGAGGACAGTGGTACAGTACATTAGAGGGGACAGTGGTACAGTACATTAGAGAGGACAGTGGTACAGTACATTGGAGGACAATGGTACAATACATTAGAGAGGACAGTGGTGCAGTACATTAGAGAGGACAGTGGTAAAGTACATTAAAGTGGATAGTGGTACAGTACATTAGAGGGGACACTGGTAAAGTACATTAGTGAGGACATTGGTACAGTTTATTAAAGGACGGTGGTACAGTACATTAGTGAGGACAGTGGTACAGTACATTAGAGAGGACAGTGGTACAGTACATTAGAGGGGACAGTGGTAGAGTACATTAGAGAGGAGACTAGAGGGGGGCTGTCTCTGGAAGAAAGTGGCCTTTTTTTGTAGCGCTGGACAATCCCTTTAATCCCCCTCCAAAATAAAAAATGGAAAAGTGATCAAAAAGTCATTAGTGTCCATAATGTAGCGATAAAATAACAAGTCCCCCCCCCCGTCCCCCCCACCCCCCCAGTTTTGCCACATAACTGTAATGTTTTATATCCGCCTAAAAACCAATAACTAATAAAAAATAAAGATGGGATGAATGAACCATCAGAAGTCCAACCTGTTCCCTCACATGTCATGCTGGCTATTAGAGGGGGTCTCCAGGATAAGAAGAAACACAGCGCCCCCCTGTCCTCAGGCAGTGTATGGTATTACAAGTCCCCAATAGGTGGCACTGTAGCTATACAAATCCCCCCACAGATATTTAATATGTCCCCCTTGGATGACCCCAGTAGTCACATGGGGTCAGATTGGGGGAGTGAGGGGGCTGCGCTGCTGGGGATAGGTTACCTGCACTGACACATTGTAACAAACCCTTCAGGACAGGGAAGATACGGAAGTGTTATCTCTTGCATGGCTGCACTTCTCTACAATCATGGCTGCCGGGACCATGCAGTCAGCTATGGGAGGTCACCGGATAGCCGGGCGGCACATGCCAGGATTATAATCCCTGCGCTATTCTCTCCCTCTGACATCACTGGATGCTGAATCACTGAGCCGCCTGTTGTCTGATGATAACGCGTCATCTCTGCTACCAGGACGTCCAGGTGATCGGCCAGCTCTGCCGAGAGTGACCGCCATCTACACTATTATATAGGAGTGATACCGCTATACACCTGCCTAATATAGTGCTGACCCCCTCATGTGCTGAATCTCCAAGGCCAGACCCCGAATCCCTGCGATGTGTCCCCTCAGACCCCATAGCCCTGCAATGTGTCCACCGGACCCCGAATCCCTGCGATGTGTCCCCTCAGACCCCATAGCCCTGCAATGTGTCCACCGGACCCCAAATCCCTGCGATGTGTCCCCCCCAGACCCCATATACCTGTGATGTGTCCCCAAGGTCCCAAATCCCTGCAGTGTGTCCCCCGGACCCCATATCCCTGTGGTGTCCCACTAGGGGGGTTACTGTTGTACACACCCTTCGCAAAAGTCTGTACTTTTTGTGGTCTTATTATGGTGAAAGTAGTATTAAGAGTTGGCCACTAGATGTCGCTGTATTGTGTATTAGTGTATGGAATCTGCACAGCAGAAGCATCGCAAAGGGTTATTGTGTTTATGTGTTACCGGAATCTGTAGACCAGTAAGATTTCTGCTTTCTTCTTTCAAGTCACCTCTCCTCTCTGTTTTTCTATTGCACTCTTTTCACTCACAGCGCACCCTACATGCTGTAGAGGAAGTTAGTCCCATGGATGGGGGAGGAGCAAGAGTCTTCTGTTCAGGGTGGTGTGAAGAAAGGACGCAAGTTAGGTTAGGTGTACAGCCAAGATACAGCTGGACCTTAAGGGCTTTGTCACGTGACGCCAGTGCCTGGTGGGCACACAGGTGTGATGGCACGTCTGCTTTTAGAAGATAAGGCCGGTTGTACCCTTTTCCCCTGTGGTCGGTGTCCTGTTGGTTGCTGCAGGGTCCCTTGGGATTATGTCACAGGTGGTCAGAGCGGTGTAATGACCCTCCCGAATAGTGGTAGGATCCGCCACCCACAGATAGGGAGATGTCCCAAGGTTGCGGTGTATTGCTGTGCAGGTGGTAGCGAATAATCACAGACTCGGGTAATAACGTTGACTTGGTTACTACTGGTAAAGGTGCAGCAGGGAATACAACGGAGCTTCAGATACACTTGATACAGTTCCAATAAATACACGAACATAGAACCACCAGATCTGTGAGATAAGTGCTGAGTAGGATGTAGTAGAGTTGATAGAGTTGTACTGAGGTAGCGAAGAAGAGAGGAGGGTGCCGTGAGACTCAACCCAAGTAGTAATGTGCTCTGCCTGGAGGTTGGAGTGCTTAGAAGAATACTCGAAGAAGAAGAAACAACCTGTGCCTGCGTTTTGACCTTTCCTATATTCTTCACACCACCTGATGCCCACTAGCTTTGGCTGAACTGTACTAATGGGTGACACAGGCCCCAGACCCTGTTACCTGGGATGTGCAGAATGGTTAGGATTTCCTAAGACACCTGCGCTGTGAGATGGAGTTCATCGACCTTTTTAGTAACTTTGCTCTATCCGGATCAGCTCTAGCTCTTTGGCTTTTCTGTGGAGACTGTCCTGCACTGTACTGACCCTTATTCCTCGGCGTGGGTTGAAGTTATCTGTAGGCTAGTCCTCTCCTGAAGAGCTTAGCAGCGCATCATACAGCGTGTTTGATGCTACAAGAAAGAGAGTTGTTAGAGCTGTCTGTTCTGCGTCCTACCCATGCGGGGCACTGACTAGAACCAACTTGTAGAGGGAACCTGGCAGAGGGCCAGAACTCAGGTAGAACCACTGAGAAGAGCTATCTGAGCTGTGTCCTTTCTCCTCCAAAGCTCAGCTTAGACTCCCCCTCACCCTAGGGACTAACTTCCTAAGCAGCGTGTGTGCTGCGCTGTGGTTGGGTGGAAAGAGTGCAATGGAGAAACAGGATAGAAAAGAGAGAATAGGAAAGAAGAAAGGTCATCTTTAGTAATACAACAGCTATAGTGAGATCACAGACAAGTATAGACTTTCACGAGGGGTGTGAAGAAGAGCAACACCCACAGTGGGACACCACATCTACACATCACTATTAGCTGTTGTCAGATTCTTACACTTGGTCATTTGTCCTGTTAACATCAACTGCGAGAACTGACCGGTCTTAGGCCATGTTGCCATGGTGTAAAACGTCGGCCGTTCTGCAGTACCGGCCTGATGATCTTCATTTCTGGTGAATTCAGAAGGGGGCGCAATTCACCACTGCACACATTGGAGCAAGCAGCCGGAGCCGCACTCTCCATTGTGTGAACTGGCATGTCTGTGCGGCCACTGTTCAATGAATAGCGGTCGCAGAAAACTGATATGTTAGATTTTCATGAGGCCGGATGGAATCCCGGCCGATGCGTATACTATGGGACACATGTATCATCCTGCGAACGGATAATTTTTGGCGGAAAGTGCCGATTTACCATCCGTTCCGCCCAAATATACGCTGAAAACCTACTCCAGTCCTCAGCTGGCGTAGGTTTTCGGTGGTGCGCATCGGCGCGCACGGGATTTGTGTAGAGGCAGTCCGCCTCTACATAAATCTTTGTAGTGCCGGAGCTGGGGGGGCATTTTTAAGTCCGGCGTAAAAAACGCCGGACTTAATAAATGCCCCCCTATGTGTGTAGTATATTAGAAGAGCAGTGGTACAGTACATTAGAGAGGACAGTGGTACAGTACATTAGAGGGGACAGTGGTACAGTACATTAGAGGGGACAGTGGTACAGTACATTAGAGAGGACAGTGGTAAAGTACATTAGAGGGGACAGTGGCACAGTACATTAGTACATTAGAGGACAGTGGTACAGTACATTAGAGGTGACAGTGGTACAGTACATTAGAGGGGACAGTGGTACAGTACATTAGATGGGACAGTTGTACAGTACATTAGAGAGGACAGTGGTACAGTACATTAGAGGTGACAGTGGTACAGTACATTAGAGGGGACAATGGTACAGTATATTAAAGGGGACAGTGGTACAGTACATTAGAGAGGACAGTGGTACAGTACATTAGAGAGGACAGTGGTATAGTACATTAGAGAGCAGTGGTACAGTACATTAGAGGGGAGCAGTGGTACAGTACATTAGAGGACAGTGGTACAGTACATTAGAGAGGACAGTGGTACAGTACATTAGAGGGGACAGTGGTACAGTACATTAGAGGACAGTGGTACAGTTCATTAGGGTGGACAGTGGTACAGTACATTAGGGTGGACAGTGGTACAGTACATTAGAGGGGACAGTGGTACAGTACATTAGAGGACAGTGGTACAGTACGTAGGAGAGGACAGTAGCACAGTACATTAGAGGGCAGTGGTACAGTACATTAGAATTCAGTGGTACATTACATTAGAGAGGACAGTGGTACAGTACATTAGAATTCAGTGGTACAGTACATTAGAGGGGACAGTGGCACAGTACATTAGTGGGGAGCAGTGGTACAGTACATTAGAGAGAACAGTGGTACAGTACATTAGAGGGGACAGCGGCACAGTACATTAGAGGACAGGGGTACAGTACATTAGAGAGGATATTGGTACAGTACATTAGAGAGGACAGTGGTAGAGTACATTAAAGTGGACAGTGGTACAGTACATTAGAGTGGACAGTGGTACAGTACATTAAAGGGGACAGTGGTACAGTACATTAGAGGACAGTGGTACAGTACATTAGAGAGGACAGTGACACAGTACATTAGAGAGGACAGTGGTAAAGTACATTAGAGGGGAGAGTGGTACAGTACATTAGAGAGGAGAGTGGTACAGTACATTAGAGGGGACAGTGGTACAGTACATTAGAGGGGACAGTGGCAAAGTACATTACAGAGGAGACTGGTACAGTACATTAGAGAGGACAGTGGTACAGTACATTAGAGAGGAGACTGGTACAGTACATTAGAGTGGACAGTGGTACAGTACATTAGAAAGGACAGTGGCACAATACATAGGAGAGGACAGTGGCACAGAACATTATAGGGCAGTGGTGCAGTACATTAGAATTCAGTGGTACAGTACATTAGAGAGTCCAAAGGTACAGTACATTAGAGGGGACAGTGGTACAGTACATTAGAGGGGACAGTGGTACAGTACATTAGAGGGGACAGTGGTACAGTACATTAGAGGGGACAGTGGCACAGTACATTAGTACATTAGAGTGGACAGTGGTACAGTACATTAGAGAGGACAGTGGTACAGTACATTAGAGTGAATAGTGGTACAGTACATTAGAGGGGACAGTGGTACAGTACATTAGAGGGGACAGTGGTACAGTACATTAGAGAGGACAGTGGTACAGTACATTAGAGGGGACAGTGGTACAGTACATTAGAGGGGAAAGTGGCACAGTACATTAGAGAGTATAGTGGTACAGTACATTAGAGGGGACAGTAGTACAGTACATTAGAGGGGACAGAGGTACAGTATATTAGAGGGGACAGTGGTACAGTACATTAGAGAGCAGTGGTACAGTACATTAGAAGGCAGTGTTACAGTACATTAGAGAGGACAGTGGTACAGTACATTAGAGGGGACAGTGGTACAGTACATTAGAGAGGACAGTGGTACAGTACATTGGAGGACAATGGTACAATACATTAGAGAGGACAGTGGTGCAGTACATTAGAGAGGACAGTGGTAAAGTACATTAAAGTGGATAGTGGTACAGTACATTAGAGGGGACACTGGTAAAGTACATTAGTGAGGACATTGGTACAGTTTATTAAAGGACGGTGGTACAGTACATTAGTGAGGACAGTGGTACAGTACATTAGAGAGGACAGTGGTACAGTACATTAGAGGGGACAGTGGTAGAGTACATTAGAGAGGACAGTGGTACAGTACATTAGAGGGGACAGTGGTAGAGTACATTAGAGGGGACAGTGGTACAGTACATTAGTACATTAGAGTGGACAGTGGTACAGTACATTAGAGAGGACAGTGGTACAGTACATTAGAGTGAATAGTGGTACAGTACATTAGAGGGGACAGTGGTACAGTACATTAGAGGGGACAGTGGTACAGTACATTAGAGAGGACAGTGGTACAGTACATTAGAGGGGAAAGTGGCACAGTACATTAGAGAGGACAGTAGTACAGTACATTAGAGAGGACAGTGGTACAGTACATTAGAGAGGACAGTGGTACAGTACATTAGAGGGGACAGTGGTACAGTACATTAGAGGGGAAAGTGGCACAGTATATTAGAGAGTACAATGGTACAGTACATTAGAGGGGACAGTGGTACAGTACATTAGAGAGCAGTGGTACAGTACATTAGAAGGCAGTGTTACAGTACATTAGAGAGGACAGTGGTACAGTACATTAGAGAGCAGTGGTACAGTACATTAGAAGGCAGTGTTACAGTACATTAGAGAGGACAGTGGTACAGTACATTAGAGAGGACAGTGGTACAGTACATTGGAGGACAGTGGTACAGTACATTAGAGAGGACAGTGGTGCAGTACATTAGAGAGGACAGTGGTAAAGTACATTAAAGTGGATAGTGGTACAGTACATTAGAGGGGACAGTGGTAAAGTACATTAAATTGGACAGTGGTACAGTACATTAGAGGGGACACTGGTAAAGTACATTAGTGAGGACATTGGTACAGTTTATTAAAGGACGGTGGTACAGTACATTAGTGAGGACAGTGGTACAGTACAGTAGAGTGGACAGTGGTACAGTATATTAGAGGACAGTGGTACAGTACATTAGAGAGGACAGTGACACAGTACATTAGAGAGGACAGTGGCACAGTACATTAGAGAGGACAGTGGTAGAGTACATTAGAGAGGACAGTGGTACAGTACATTAGAGGGGACAGTGGTACAGTACATTAGAGGGGACAGTGGCACAGTACATTAGAGAGGACAGTGGTACAGTACATTAGAGAGGACAGTGGTACAGTACATTAGAGGGGAAAGTGGGACAGTATATTAGAGAAGACAGTGGTACAGTACATTACAGGGCAGTGGTGCAGTACATTAGAGAGGACAGTGGTACAGTACATAAGAGAGGACAGTGGTACAGTACATTAGAGAGCAGTGGTACAGTACATTAGAAGGCAGTGGTACAGTACATTAGAGAGGACAGTGTTACAGTACATTAGAGAGGACAGTGGTACAGTACATTAGAGGGGACAGTGGTACAGTACATTAGAGAGGATATTGGTACAGTACTTTAAAGTGGACAGTGGTACAGTACATTAGAGGACAGTGGCACAGTACATTAGAGGGGACAGTGGTACAGTACATTAGAGTGGACAGTGGTACAGTACATTAGAGGGGACAGTGGTAGAGTATATTAGAGGACAGTGGCACAGTACATTAGAGAGGACAGTGACACAGTACATTAGAGAGGACAGTGGCACAGTACATTAGAGAGGACAGTGGTGGAGTAAATTAGAGAGGACAGTTGTAAAGTACATTAGAGGGGACAGTGGTACAGTACATTAGAGGGGACAGTGGTACAGTACATTAGAGAGGAGACTGGTACAGTACATTAGAGGGGACAGTGGTACAGTACGTTAGTGAGGAGAGTGGCAAAGTACATTAGAGAAGACATTGGTACAGTTTATTAAAGGACGGTGGTACAGTACATTAGAGGGGACAGTGGTACAGTACATTAGAGAGGACAGTGGTACAGTACATTAGAGAGGAGACTGGTACAGTACATTAGAGAGGACAGTGGTACAGTACATTAGAGGGGACAGTGGTACAGTACATTAGAGAGGACAGTGGTACAGTACATTAGAGAGGAGACTGGTACAGTACATTAGAGAGGACAGTGGTACAGTACATTAGAGGGGACAGTGGCACAGTACATTAGAGAGGACAGTGACACAGTACATTAGAGAGGACAGTGACACAGTACATTAGAGAGGGCAGTGGCACAGTACATAGGAGAGGACAGTGGCACAGTACATTATAGGGCAGTGGTACTGTACATTAGAATTCAGTGGTACAGTACATTAGAGAGGACAGTGGTACTGTACATTAAAGGGGACAGTGGTAGAGTACATTAGAGGGGACAGTGGTACAGTACATTAGAGGGGACAGTGGTACAGTACATTAGAGAGGACAGTGGTACAGTACATTAGAGAGCAGTGGTACAGTACATTAGAATTCAGTGGAACAGTACATTAGAGAGGACAGTGTTACAGTACATTAGAGGGGACAGTGGCACAGTACATTAGTACATTAGAGGACAGTGGTACAGTACATTAAAGGACAGTAGTACAGTACATTAGAGAGGACAGTGGTACAGTACATTAGAGAGGACAGTGGTACAGTACATTAGAGGGGACAGTGGTACAGTACATTAGAGTGGGCAGTGGTACAGTACATTAGAGGGGACAGTGGTACAGTACATTAGATGGGACAGTTGTACAGTACATTAGAGAGGACAGTGGTACAGTAGATTAGATGGGACAGTGGTGCAGTACAATAAAGGACAGTGGTACAGGAATTTTATCTAAAGTCATCCTGTGTTATACGGTCTTCAGAGTTGCAGTACCTAATTATTACTATTCATTTTAAAGTGTCCTTGATTCCAGAGCGCTATATAAGTGATAGGGGTAACAATTAGGAATATTACAAGATCAAGAACTGCATGATCCTGTCATGTCGAGGCATTGCAGTATATCTAAGCTTTCATGTGTGATACTGTTTGCTCACTCATTGTATCTAATGCTATTATTGAGATACTGTCTGCTAAACAACTGAATCCAATCTTATTGTATGTTGTATAATACTACCTGCTCCACCTAAGCATTGCTCTACTATTTGCCGTCTGCATAATTTTACCTGTTAATTTGGAAACCACATTCCTCTATTATTTGGACCCAACATTGTTCTCATATTTTGGCACAGCAGCCATTGCTTGAATCCCTCTAAGAACCAGGTCACATGAGCATAGATCAGAAAAGCTGAGAGAGTCCATCAAGTTCAACCTGAGCAACCTAAGTGCCGCCAGCTGAGCACCTCTCTGCTGATCCTGTATTGGCGCCTGTCACTCAGCTTAGATACAACTTGCTGGGGTGCGCCATATTCATAGACATCTTTTGGGGTCTATCATGAGATCATTGCTGAGTCTTATACACGTAGGCTGAGAATTGGATTATTTTTACCATCTTATGCCACTTGCTGAGCTATAATAATGTTATTACAGACCAGCCAAGTCATTGCACTTGTTCCTTTAAGTTCCTGTGTGACTTCACTCTCCTTTTTAGACAGCAGCGTCACCCATACGTCGCCGCGTCCCCCTCTATAAATGAGACCCCTGCGCCGTCACTGGTGGACAGAAATAGAGCCTCCTCATAGCTGACAGATCCTAAAGCTGTAATAAGGTGGTTGCTGAGAGCGGGACGCCAGTGGGGGTCAGCTGTCGCCTCTAGTGCCGGGATCCAAGACGTTACACTACAGTCTGCTCCACCTGCTTCAATTCTAACAGGGAACTTACAATTGTATTGGCCAGCTTTCACAATGAACGTGGTGCCCTGTGCCCGCTGCGGCTATGGCGTCTACCCAGCGGAAAAGATTAACTGTATAGATCAGGTGAGTGTACCATATTATATCTAATCCTCAGTATCTAAGCCTCTCGTCTTCTGTGTTTTGGCTACATTGTGTGACCCCTGATTTATACCATCAGCTGAGCCATGTATCTAATCACATCATGTGTGATACTGTCTGCTCATCTGTTGTATCTCAGCCTATGGTGGTCAATACTTTCTTCTGAGTAACTGTATCTAAAGTTCACGTGTTATACCATCTGCTGAGTTGCTGTACCTAATCCTGTCATTATGAGGCGCTGTATCCAAGTTTTTATGTGTGATACGGTTTGTCAAGTCACTGTATCTAATCTAATTACACTGGAACAGTGCATTGATCTATTACTTTGACACTACAATGATCTATTATTTGAATACTACTTTGTTCTACCATTGGACACTACAATGCTCCATTATATGGGCACTACAGTGCTCTACTATTGGACTCTATACTGATCTATTATTCGGACACTACATTGTTCTACCATTGGACACTCTATTGCTGTATTATATAGAAACTACACTGTTGTATTATCTAGGCACTACAGCACTCTACTATTGGATACTATATTCCTCTATTATTTGGACACTACATTACTCTATTGTGTGGACACTTCATTGTTCTATTATTTGGACACTACATTGTTCTATTATTTTGACACTACAATGCACTATTATTTGGACACTACATTGCGCTATTATTTGGACACTATATTCATCTATTATTTGGACACTACATTGCGCTATTATTTGGACACTACAATGCGCTATTATTTGGACACTATATTCATCTATTATTTGGACACTACTTTGCGCTATTATTTGGACACTACTTTGCGCTATTATTTGAAAACTACTTTGCTTTATTATTTGGACACTACATTTTCCTATTATTTGGACACTATATTCATCTATTATTTGGACACTACATTGCTCTGTTATTTGAAAACTACTTTGCTTTATTATTTGGACACTACATTTTCCTATTATTTGGACACTATATTCATCTTTTATTGGGACACTACATTGCTCTATTATTTAGACACTACATTGCTCTATTATTTGGACACTACATTGTTTTATTATTTGGATACTATATTGCTCTATTATTTGGACGCTGCATTATTCCAATATGTGGACACTACATTGATCTATTATTTGGACACTACATTCCTCTATTATTTTTTCACTACCTTGCTCTATTATTTGGACACTGCATTATTCTATTATTTGGACACTACATTCCTCTATTATTTGGACACTACATTCCTCTATTATTTGGACACTACATTGTTCTATTATTTGGACACTACATTGCTCTATTATTTGGAGGCTACATTGCTCTATTATTTGGATACTGCATTGTTCTACTATTTGGACACTACATTGCTCTATTATATGAAAACTACATTGCTTTAATATTTGGACACTACATTATTCTATTATTTAGACACTATATTCATCTATTTTTGGACACTACATTATTCTATTATTTAGACACTATATTCATCTATTATTTGGACACTACATTGTTCTATTATTTGGACACTACATTGCTCTATTATTTGGACGCTACATTGCTCTATTATTTGGACACTACATTGCTCTATTATTTGGACACTACATTGCTCTATTATTTAGACACTACATTGATCTATTATTTGGACGCTACATCGTTTTATTATTTGTATACTATATTGCTCTATTATTTGGACGCTGCATTATTCTAATATGTGGACACTACATTGATCAAATAATAGATCAATGTAGTGTCCAAATAATAGAGGAATGTAGTGTCTAAATAATAGATCAATGTAGTGTCCACATATTAGAATAATGCAGCATCCAAATAATAGAGCAATATTGTATACAAATAATAAAACGATGTACCGTCCAAATAATAGATCAATGTAGTGTCCAAATAATAGCGCATTGTAGTGTCCAAATAATAGAGCAATGTAGTGTCCAAATAATAGAACAATGTAGCGTCCAAATAATAGAGCAATGTAGTGTCCAAATAATAGAACAATGTAGTGTCCAAATAATAGATGAATATAGTGTCTAAATAATAGAATAATGTAGTGTCCAAATATTAAAGCAATGTAGTTTTCATATAATAGGGCAATGTAGTGTCCAAATAATAAAACAATGTAGTGTCCAAATAGTAGAACAATGCAGTATCCAAATAATAGAGCAATGTAGCCTCCAAATAATAGAGCAATGTAGTGTCCAAATAATAGAACAATGTAGTGTCCAAATAGTAGAACAGTGTAGTGTCCAAATAATAGAGGAATGTAGTGTCTAAATAATATAAACTATGTAGTGTCCATATAATATTGTAATGTAGTGTCTAAATAATATAAACTATGTAGTTTCCATATAATAAAACGAATGTAGTGTCTATATAATATAGTAGTGTACTATCCAAATAAAAGATCAATGCAGTTTTTATGTAATAGAGCAATGTAGTCTATGTTTTATACAGCAATGTAGTGTCCGAATAGTAGCACAATGTAGTGTCCAAATAAAAGAACAATTTCATGTCCTAATAGCAGAACAATGTAATGTCCAAATAATACAGTTATGTGTAGTGTTCAAATAATACAGTTATGTGTAGTGTCCAAATAATAGAGCAATGTAGTGTCCAAATAATAGAGCAATGTAGTGTCCAAATAATAAAGCAATGTAGTGTCCAAATAATAGAGCAATGTAGTGTCCAAATAATAGAACAAAGTAGTTTCCAAATAATAGAACAATGCAGTATCCAAATAATAGAGCAATGTAGTCACCAAATAATAGAGCAATGTAGTGTCCAAATGATAAAGGAATGTAGCATCCAAATAGTAGAACAATGCAGTGTCCAAATAATAGAGGAATGTAGTGTCCAAATAATAGAATACTGTAGTGTCCAAATAATAGAGCAATGTAGTGACCAAATAATAGAGCAAAGTAGTGACCAAATAATAGAGCAATGTAGTGACCAAATAATAGAACAATGTAGTGACCAAATAATAGAACAATGTAGTGACCAAATAATAGAGGAATGTAGTGTCCAAATAATAGATCAATGTAATGTCCAAATGATAGAGAAATGTAGTGTCTAAATAATAGGACACTACATTGATCTATTATTTGGACACTACATTCCTCTATTATTTGGACTCTACATTTTTCTATTATTTGGTCACTACATTGCTCTATTATTTGGACACTACATTCCTCTATTATTTGGACACTGCATTGTTCTACTATTTGGACGCTACATTCCTCTATCATTTAGGCACTACATTGTTCTATTATTTGGAGTCTACATTGCTCTATTATTTGGATACTGCATTGTTCTACTATTTGGACACTCCATTGTTCTATTATTTGGACACTACATTGCTCTATTATTTGGACACTACATTGCTTTATTATTTGGACACTGCATTATGCTATTATTTGGACACTACATTGCTCTATTATTTGGACACTACATTGCGCTATTAGTTGAACACTACACATAACTGTATTATTTGGACATTACATTGTTCTACTATTAAGACATGATATTGTTCTTTTATTTGGACACTACATTGTGCTACTATTTGGACACTACATTGCTGTATAAAACATAGACTACATTGCTCTAGTACATAAAAACTGCATTGATCTTTTATTTGGATAGTACACTACTATATTATATAGACACTACATTCGTTATATTATATGGAAACTACATAGTTTATATTATTTGGACACTACATTACTATATTATATGGATACTACATAGTTTATATGATATGGATACTACATAGTTTATTTTATATGGACACTACTTTACTTTAGTATATAGATACTACATTTCTTAGTTGATGCTCTACTATAGGGACACTACATAGTTAATATTATACGGATATTACATTCTTTATATTATACTGTCACTACATAGTTTATATTATATGGATTTTACATTCTTTATATTATACTGTCACTACATAGTTTATATTATATGGACACTATATAGTTTATTTTATATGGTCACTACTTTACTCTAGTATACAGATACATTTCTGTATTATTTGGTGCTCTACTATTAGGATACTACATTGCTTTATTAGCAATGCTTTGATCTATAATTTGGGCACTAGTATTAAGCTCTCTTATTTGAGCCCTGTTTGTAGGGGCTGAGAAGTATCAGTGTCTGCATCACATCATGGCTATAGAATACCAACATCAACTCTGTCACCCACCTCTCAGTTGCTCTGTTGTCAACACTCTGAACACATTGGCCAGCTGCTCTCTGTGTGTGGCGAGCTGCGCTTACTGATGATGTCACTTGAATGGGGGATTTAACCCTTACTTTCCCTGGCATTCACTGCCTCATTGTCTTTGTTTCCTGAGGTCCTGATCTAGGCTTTCCTGTCTTCTGCTGTCCTGGTATTAAAGGGGCTGTCCAAGATGAGAAAAAATGTCTGCTTTCTTCCTCTAACACTACACTTGTCTATGGGTCCTATCCAGTATGGAGCATGCTGGTATAACCTGGGTATCTCCTGTATATAATTATATATGTACAGCTGGTATATCCTGGGTATCTCCTGTATATAATTATATAGGTACAGCTGGTATAACCTGGGTATCTCCTGTACATAATGATATATATACAGCTGGTATAACCTGGGTATCTCTTGTATATAATTATATATGTACAGCTGGTATATCCTGGGGATCTCTTGTATATAATTATATATGTACAGCTGATATAACCTGGGTATCTCCTGTATATAAATATATATGTACAGCCGGTATAACCTGGGGATCTCCTGTAAATAATTATATATATACAGCTGGTATAACCTGGGTATCTCCTGTATATGATTATATATGTACAGCTGGTATAACCTGGGTATATACTGTATATAATTATATGTGTACAGCTGGTATAACCTGGGTATCTCCTGTATATAATTATATATGTACAGCTGGTATAACCTGGGTATCTCCTGTATATGATTATATATGTACAGCTGGTATAACCTGGGGATCTCCTGTATATAATTATATATGTACAGCTGGTATAACCTGGGTATCTCCTGTATATAATTATATATGTACAGCTGGTATAACCTGGGTATCTCCTGTAAATAATTATATATATACAGCTGGTATAACCTGGGGATCTCCTGTATATGATTATATATGTACAGCTGGTATAACCTGGGTATCTCCTGTATATAATTATATATGTACAGCTGGTATAACCTGGGTATCTCCTGTATATAATTATATATGTACAGCTGGTATAACCTGGGTATCTCCTGTAAATAATTATATATATACAGCTGGTATAACCTGGGTATCTCCTGTATATGATTATATATGTACAGCTGGTATAACCTGGGTATCTCCTGTATATAATTATATATGTACAGCTGGTATAACCTGGGTATCTCCTGTATATAATTATATATGTACAGCTGGTATAACCTGGGTATCTCCTGTAAATAATTATATATATACAGCTGGTATAACCTGGGTATCTCCTGTATATGATTATATATGTACAGCTGGTATAACCTGGGGATCTCCTGTATATAATAACATATGTACAGCTGGTATAACCTGGGGACCTCCTGTATATAATTATATATGTACAGCTGGTATAACCTGGGGATCTCCTGTATATAATTATATGTGTACAGCTGGTATAACCTGGGGATCTCCTGTATATAATTATATATGTACAGCTGGTATAACCTGGGGATCTCCTGTATATAATTATATATGTACAGCTGGTATAACCTGGGTATCTCCTGTAAATAATTATATATATACAGCTGGTATAACCTGGGTATCTCCTGTATATGATTATATATGTACAGCTGGTATAACCTGGGGATCTCCTGTATATAATTATATATGTACAGCTGGTATAACCTGGGTATCTCCTGTATA
This sequence comes from Dendropsophus ebraccatus, assembly GCF_027789765.1. NCBI lineage: Eukaryota > Metazoa > Chordata > Amphibia > Anura > Hylidae > Dendropsophus > Dendropsophus ebraccatus. The sequence goes on from NC_091461.1 coordinate 8,416,561, forward strand.
TAATTATATATGTACAGCTGGTATAACCTGGGTATCTCCTGTATATAATAACATATGTACAGCTGGTATAACCTGGGGACCTCCTGTATATAATTATATATGTACAGCTGGTATAACCTGGGGATCTCCTGTATATAATTATATATGTACAGCTGGTATAACCTGGGTATCTCCTGTAAATAATTATATATATACAGCTGGTATAACCTGGGTATCTCCTGTATATGATTAGATATGTACAGCTGGTATATCCTGGGTATATACTGTATATAATTACATATGTACAGCTGGTATAACCTGGGGATCTCCTGTATATAATTATATATGTACAGCTGGTATAACCTGGGGATCTCCTGTATATAATTATATATGTGCAGCCGGTATAACCTGGGTATATACTGTATATAATTATATATGTACAGCTGGTATAACCTGGGTATCTCCTGTATATAATTATATATGTACAGCTGGTATAACCTGGGTATCTCCTGTATATAATTATATGTACAGCTGGTATAACCTGGGGATCTCCTGTATATAATTATATACGTACAGCTGGTATAACCTGGGGATCTCCTGTATATAATTATATATGTACAGCTGGTATAACCTGGGTATCTCCTGTATATAATAACATATGTACAGCTGGTATAACCTGGGGACCTCCTGTATATAATTATATATGTACAGCTGGTATAACCTGGGGATCTCCTGTATATAATTATATATGTACAGCTGATATAACCTGGGGATCTCATGTATATATTAACATATGTACAGCTGGTATAACCTGGGTATCTCTTGTATATAATTATTTATGTACAGCTGGTATAACCTGGGAATCTCCTGTATATAATTATATATGTACAGCTGATATAACCTGGGTATATACTGTATATAACTATATATGTACAGCTGGTATAACCTGGGTATCTCCTGTATATGATTATATAGGTACAGCTGGTATAACATGGGGATCTCCTGTATATAATTCTATATGTACAGCTGGAAAATTAAGTGGACGGACTGTGGTGAAGTTGCTATAATACGTCTTATAGCAAATATTTATTTACACACAAATATATACATATATACATTTAACACAGACATGTAGTAATCCAACTACACAGTAATTAAACAAGGGTAAGAAATAGATTATCTCTCTAATATCCCTTCTTCCAAAGGAAAAGGAAAACGGAAGAAGGGATATTAGAGAGATAATCTATACATATATATATATAAACCTGCCATTTCTCACTTACACTATCTATATATCTTTCTCTATGACAAAAGTCGCCAGTGACAGGACTGAACTAAAGTGCCCGAGAACAGGGTCAGTCCCTCCTGGTGGAATTGGGGACGCCTAAAACCAGGGGGTCCCACCTTAGCAATAGGCAGGGCAAAGACAGGGAAGACACATTTCTTACCCTTGTTTAATTACTGTGTAGTTGGATTACTACATGTCTGTGTAAATGTATATATGTATATATTTGTGTGTAAATAAATATTTGCTATAAGACGTATTATAGCAACTTCACCACAGTCCGTCCACTTGATTTTCCTTTAGTTTAGAATACTAGGACTGTGGGAACATTAAACCCACTAGTTACCTATTGGTTCCTTGACCCAATAGTAAACCTATATGTACAGCTGGTATAACATGGGTATCTCCTGTATATAATTATATATGTACAGCTGGTATAACCTGGGGATCTCCTATATAGTATATAGGTACAGCTGGTATAACCTGGGGATCTCCTGTATATAGTTATATATGTACAGCTGGTATAACCTGGGGATCTCCTGTATATAATTATATATGTACAGCTGGTATAACCTGGGGATCTCCTATATAGTATATAGGTACAGCTGGTATAACCTGGGGATCTCCTGTATATAGTTATATATGTACAGCTGGTATAACCTGGGGATCTCCTGTATATAATTATATATGTACAGCTGGTATAACCTGGGTAATTCCTGTATATAATTATATATGTACAGCTGGTATAACCTGGGGATCTCCTGTATATAATTATATATGTACAGCTGGTATAACATGGGGATCTCCTGTATATAATTATATATGTAAAGCTGGTATAACCTGGGGATCTCCTGTATATAGTGATATATGTGCAGCTGGTATAACCTGGGGATCTCTTGTATATAATTATATATGTACAGCTGGTATAACCTGGGGATTTCCTGTATATAATTATATATGTACAGCTGGTATAACCTGGGTATCTCCTGTATATAATTATAAATGTACAGCTGGTTTTACCTGGGTATCTCCTGTATATAATTATATATGTACAGCTGGCATAACCTGGGGATCTCCTGTATATAGTGATATATGTGCAGCTGATATAACCTGGGGATCTCTTGTATATGATTATATATGTACAGCTGGTATAACCTGGGGATTTCCTGTATATAATTATATATGTACAGCTGGTATAACCTGGGTATCTCCTGTATATAATTATATATGTACAGCTGCTATAACCTGGGTATCTCCTGTATACAATTATATATGTACAGCTGGTGTAACCTGGGTATCTCCTGTATATAATTATATATGTACACCTGGTTTAACCTGGGGATCTCCTATATAGTATATAGGTACAGCTAGTATAACCTGGGTATATACTGTATATAATTATGTATGTACAGCTGGTATAACCTGGGTATCTCCTGTATATAATTATATATGTACAGCTGGTATAACCTGGGGATCTCCTGTAGAAAGTGATATATGTGCAGCTGGTATAACCTGGGGATTTCCTGTATATAATTATATATGTACAGCTGTTATAACCTGGGTATCTCCTGTAAATAATTATATATGTAAAGCTGGTATAACCTGGGTATCTCCTGTATATTATTATATATATACAGCTGGTATAACCTGGGTATCTCCTGTATAGGATTATATATGTACAGCTGGTATAACCTGGGTATCTCCTGTATTAAATTATATATGTACAGCTGGTATAACTTGTGGATCTCCTGTATATAATTATATATGTACAGCTGGTATAACATGGGTATATCCTGTATATAGTTATATATGTACAGCTGGTATAAACTTGGTATCTCCTGTATATAATTATTTATGTACAGCTGGTATAACCTGGGTATCTCCTGTATATAATTATTTATGTACAGCTGGTATAACCTGGGGATCTCCTGTATATAATTATTTATGTACAGCTGGTATAACCTGGGGATCTCCTGTATATAATTATATATGTACAGCTGGTATAACCTGGGTATATACTGTATATACTTATATATGTACAGCTGGTATAACCTGGGTATCCTATGTATATAATTATATATGTACAGCTGGTATAACCTGGGTATCCTATGTATATAATTATATATGTATAGCTGGTATAACCTGGGTATATATACTGTATATAATTATATATGTACAGCTGGTATAACCTGGGTATCCTATGTATATAATTATATATGTATAGCTGGTATAACCTGGGTATATATACTGTATATAATTATATATGTACAGCTGGTATAACCTGGGGATCCTATGTATATAATTATATATGTATAGCTGGTATAACCTGGGTATATATACTGTATATAATTATATATGTACAGCTGGTATAACCTGGGTATCCTATGTATATAATTATATATGTATAGCTGGTATAACCTGGGTATATATACTGTATATAATTATATATGTACAGCTGGTATAACCTGGGTATCCTATGTATATAATTATATATGTATAGCTGGTATAACCTGGGTATATGTCAAGGAAAAAAGTTGATGATCTCCAGCTTCATAAAACGTGTTCTTTATTTATTTCGGCAACATCATAAAATTAATAACCTGGGTATATACCTATCTGTCCATTGTTGGTCGTCTTGTGTTGGTTCTGGTTTCTTGGAGCTTCTTAGAAAGTCTTAGGGCCACATGTATCAACCGGCGAACGGATGATTTTCGGCAGAAAGTGCCGATTTGCGTATTTTTTTATACGCAAATGGCCGATTTGCGAATAAAATATTCGCAAATCAGCACTTTCCGCCGAGTACGCCAGGGGGCGGAAAGGGGGCGGAAAAGGGGCGGAAAGTGGGCGGAACGGAGGGCGCGGAAAGTGCCGATTTATCATCCGTTCCGCCAAAATGTACGCCGAAAACCTACTCCAGTCCTCAGCTGGCGTAGGTTTTCGGCGGTGCACAACGGCGCACACGGGATTTATGTAGAGGCAGTCCGCCTCTACATAAATCTCCGTAGCGCCGGAGCTGCGGGGGCATTTTTACGTCCGGCGTAAAAAACGCCGGACTTAATAAATGCCTCCCTTAGAGTTTCTCTCCGGAGGATTTGTTGCCGGTCACATAATGTCCTGCTCTCAGGTTACTGGAGGAGTTGTGCTCCTGTGATCAGTGAGGGCACTGGAGGTGAATTCTGCACTATGTATATATATATATTATTGGTCAGTCTGGTGGTGTGGCAGATTTCGGCAGTGGTGATCCCCCGGCTCTGCACCCATGACCTCCCTCTGTATAACCTATAGGTGGTGGGTGATGTCGGGCAGTATTATGCCATCTCATCATTTCTCTTCTATTCCTCAGACCTGGCACAAGGCTTGTTTCCACTGTGAAGTCTGTAAGATGATCCTGACCGTCAATAACTTTGTCAGTTTCCAGAAGAAGCCGTACTGCCAGGCGTAAGTCCGACAAAGATGGAGGAAAAGATGGCGGATAGGATCATCAGGGCCAGGATCAGTCAGGACCTCCTGTATATTAGTCAGGACCTCCTGTATATTAGTCAGGGTTATCTATATATTAGTCAGCGCCCCCTTTATATTAGTCAGGGTTATCTATATATTAGTCAGGACCTCCTGTATATTAGTCAGGGTTATCTATATATTAGTCAGCGCCCCCTTTATATTAGTCAGGACCTCCTGTTTTTTTCTTCAGGACCTCCTGTATATTAGTCAGGACCTCCTGTATATTAGTAAGGACCTCCTGTATATTAGTCAGGACCTCCTGTATATTAGTAAGGACCTCCTGTATATTAGTCAGGGTTCTCTATATATTAGTCAGGACCTCCTGTATATTAGTCAGGGTTATCTATATATTAGTCAGCGCCCCCTTTATATTAGTCAGGGCCTCCTGTTTTTTTCTTCAGGACCTCCTGTATATTAGTCAGAGCCTCCTGTATATTAGTCAGGACCTCCTGTATATTAGTCAGGGTTATCTATATATTAGTCAGGGCCTCCTGTATATTAGTCAGGGCCTCCTGTATATTAGTCAGGGTTATCTGTATATTAGTCAGGGCCTCCTGTATATTAGTCAGGACCTCCTGTATATTAGTCAGGGCCCCCTGTATATTAGTCAGGGCCTCCTGTATATTAGTCAGGGCCTCCTGTATATTAGTCAGGGTTATCTATATATTAGTCAGCGCCCCCTTTATATTAGTCAGGACCTCCTGTTTTTTTCTTCAGGACCTCCTGTATATTAGTCAGGACCTCCTGTATATTAGTCAGGGTCCCTGTATATTAGTCAGGACCTCCTGTATATTAGTCAGAGCCTCCTGTATATTAGTCAGAGCCTCCTGTATATTAGTCAGGACCTCCTGTATATTAGTAAGGACCTCCTGTATGTTAGTCAGGGCCTCCTGTATATTAGTCAGAGCCTCCTGTATATTAGTCAGGACCTCCTGTATATTAGTAAGGACCTCCTGTATGTTAGTCAGGACCTCCTGTATATTAGTCAGGAACTCCTGTATATTAGTCAGGACCTCCTGTATATTAGTCAGAGCCTCCTGTATATTAGTCAGGACCTCCTGTATATTAGTAAGGACCTCCTGTATATTAGTCAGGACCTCCTGTATATTAGTCAGGGTCTCCTGTATATTAGTCAGGGTCCCTGTATATTAGTCAGGGTCTCCTGTATATTAGTCAGGGTCTCCTTTATGTTAGTCAGGGCCTTCTGTATGTTAGTCAGGACCTCCTGTATATTAGTCAGGACCTCCTGTATATTAGTCAGAGCCTCCTGTATATTAGTCAGGACCTCCTGTATATTAGTAAGGACCTCCTGTATGTTAGTCAGGAACTCCTGTATATTAGTCAGGACCTCCTGTATATTAGTCAGGGTCCCTGTATATTAGTCAGGGTCTCCTGTATATTAGTCAGGGTCTCCTTTATGTTAGTCAGGGCCTTCTGTATGTTAGTCAGGGCCTTCTGTATATTAGTCAGAGCCTCCTGTATATTAGTCAGGACCTCCTGTATATTAGTAAGGACCTCCTGTATATTAGTCAGGACCTCCTGTATATTAGTCAGGGTCTCCTGTATATTAGTCAGGGTCCCTGTATATTAGTCAGGGTCTCCTGTATATTAGTCAGGGTCTCCTTTATGTTAGTCAGGGCCTTCTGTATGTTAGTCAGGGCCTTCTGTATGTTAGTCAGGACCTCCTGTATATTAGTCAGGACCTCCTGTATATTAGTCAGGGTCTCCTGTATATTAGTCAGGGTCTCCTTTATGTTAGTCAGGGTCTCCTTTATGTTAGTCAGGACCTCCTGTATATTAGTCAGGGCATCCTGTATATTAGTCAGGGCCTCCTGTATATTAGTCAGGGTCTCATGTATATTAGTCAGGGTCTCATGTATATTAGTCAGGGTCCCTGTATATTCGTCAGGGCCTCCTGTATATTAGTCAGGACCTCCTGTATATTAGTCAGGACCTCCTGTATATTAGTCAGGGCCTCCTGTATATTAGTCAGAACCTCCTTATATTAGTCAGGGCCTCCTGTATATTAGTCAGGGTCCCTGTATATTAGTCAGGACCTCCTGTATATTAGTCAGGGCCTCCTGTATATTAGTCAGGGTCCCTGTATATTAGTCAGGACCTCCTGTATATTAGTCAGGACCTCCTGTATATTAGTCAGGGTCCCTGTATATTAGTCAGGACCTCCTGTATATTAGTCAGGACCTCCTGTATATTAGTAAGGACCTCCTGTATGTTAGTCAGGGCCTCCTGTATATTAGTCAGGACCTCCTGTATATTAGTCAGGACCTCCTGTATATTAGTCAGAGCCTCCTGTATATTAGTCAGGACCTCCTGTATATTAGTAAGGACCTCCTGTATGTTAGTCAGGACCTCCTGTATATTAGTAAGGACCTCCTGTATATTAGTCAGAGCCTCCTGTATATTAGTCAGGACCTCCTGTATATTAGTAAGGACCTCCTGTATGTTAGTCAGGAACTCCTGTATATTAGTCAGGACCTCCTGTATATTAGTCAGAGCCTCCTGTATATTAGTCAGGACCTCCTGTATATTAGTAAGGACCTCCTGTATATTAGTCAGGACCTCCTGTATATTAGTCAGGGTCTCCTGTATATTAGTCAGGGTCTCCTTTATGTTAGTCAGGGCCTTCTGTATGTTAGTCAGGACCTCCTGTATATTAGTCAGGGCCTCCTGTATATTAGTCAGGGTCTCATGTATATTAGTCAGGGTCTCCTTTATGTTAGTCAGGGCCTTCTGTATGTTAGTCAGGGTCCCTGTATATTAGTCAGGACCTCCTGTATATTAGTCAGGACCTCCTGTATATTAGTCAGGGTCCCTGTATATTAGTCAGAACCTCCTGTATATTAGTCAGAACCTCCTGTATATTAGTCAGGGTATCCAGAACAGTTTATCTGATCCAGAGCTCCCTTGCACAGACACAGAATGATATGACATAGTTTTGTCTTCTTACAGCCACCACTAGGGGGAGCTCAGGAGATCACTGTATTCTATTTCACATAAAGCTTTTTCCTCATGTGACTTTTACTCCTCTTCTTAAGGCACAATCCTAAAAATAACACTTTTACCAGTGTCTACGAGACGCCCGTCAATATCCATGTCAAGAAACAGTCCGAGACCTTCAGCGAGGTGAGTGCACAGGTGGCCCCCGCAGCCTCCATATACATAGTAAACAGTGTATGCTGGGATGTATAGTCCTCCATAGCATAGGAGCCTACCTGTGGTATATGGGAATCCTGCCCAGTATAAAGTATAAATTACACAGTACATTGCTCGTGACATCGCCAAGAGGCCATCAGTGGTATTGCATTGCTGATAGAGAATGGCAAATAACTAGGTCTGCATCTAATACTTTTGAGAAACTACAACTCCCAGCATGCCCTGACAGCCAAAGGCTGTCAGGGCATGCTGGGAGTTGTAGTTTCCTCCCAGCTGGAGCTGGGACCACCATTCACGACATACCAGGCTTTCCTGTGACCCCGGCGCTTGCCATGACAGCTGCGTGTAATAGGCAGACATAATAATAAACCGCAGGAGTCCGCTCCTCTCTCCTCCACGTCCGGGGTCGTGTGTCCGGAATGTTCCGTGGTATTTCGTTCTATTTCGGGGATTGGGCTGTGATTTGAGAGCGCGGTTATTTACGGATCCTATGGCGGTTTCCTTTCTGGCTGTGAGTGCCTGTCGCTGTCAGTCACCGCCAGCTCAGCGAGTTATCGTGTTTATAGTCCCGTCACGCTTGTCACAGCCGGAGGTCCCATGTCTGTATAAGGCGCGACAATCCCCGGACCGCACAGGTCACATGACCACATGGCACTTTTTTGGTACATTTACTTTTTGACTTTATTGGTTTATTGACTTATCAGAAGCCCAGGAAAGCTGGGTGCCTTTACTGGCGGCCATATTGGATGTCATCCAGCTTTCCCAGGAATAGACAGAACAAAGCAGAGCCCAGATCCCCTTATGCCAGGACAACAAGGTTATACCAAATGTGCCATTCAGGATCCTAGGAAAGCTAATGGCAGCCCTGGTGTCTGGCACCCAACTTTCCCAGGACTGGACCGAGCTACAAATCTGACTTGATCAATTTATGTGATTCCTGTTTACTTAAAGGGGTATTCCACTCAAACATAACGTTTGATATGTTGCTGCTCACTGTGAGACTAACAATTCCTTCCATACTTGTTAATATCTATTCAGTCTCCTTCCCCCAGTTCTCAGCTGCTGCTTTCTGCTGCAAACACAAAAATCTGTGTGTGAGCTTTTCTCTCTGTTTCCCCCTCCTCCTCCACTCTCCCTCCCTTCCGAGACAGCTGATATAAACAAGTTCCTGGCAGGCTGTATCTGCAACATTGTAGCTTCTTTGTAATGCTGCGAGGGTTATTCTGAGGTCAAGTTGCTGATGAACTCACTGTGATTAATCCTCCCAGCATTATAAAGAAGCTACAATGTTGCAGATGCAGCCTGCCAGGGACTTGTTTACATCAGCTGTCTCAGAAGGGAGGGGGAGGAGGGGGAGACAGAGAGAGAGGCTCACACACAGATTTTTGTGTCTTCAGCAGAAAGCAGCAGCTGAAAACTGGGGGAAGGAGACTGAATAGATAATAACAAGGATGGAAGGAATTGTTAGTCTCACCATGGGCAGCTACATACCAGAAGTTATATTTGAGTGGAATACCCCTTTAATGGCTGTATTTGTTAAACCCCTAGGGAAAGTTGGGTGACAGCCCCAATCTTTTTGTTATTCAGCTTTCCAAAAAAACAGACAGAGCTAAGAAGCAGGTGGGTTCCAGATGATGTGATGCAGTGTCTATTGTTCTCCCTAACGGCTGCATTTATAGACAGATTTGCTTTTCAGGACCCAAAGAAAGCTGGGTGACAACCTCTTTACCGGCAGCCATATTTATTGCTATTCAACTTTTCCAGGAACAGACAGAGCTAAGATTTGCCATTTAGGACCCAAAGAAAGTTGGGTGACAATCTCTTTAAGAAGAGCTGTAGTAGTGGACTTATTGGTTTTCATCCAGCTGTCCTAGGACCTAATCTATTCTACTATACCCAGTTATATCTGCTTCAGGGAAAGCTGGGTGATGGACAGAGGTGGCAGCAGAGAGCACTGTGTCAGACTGGAAAGAATACACCACTTCCTGCAGGACATACAGCAGCTGATAAGTACTGGAAGACTGGGGCTTTTTAAATAGTAGTAAATTACAAATCTATATAACTTTCTGAAATCTGTTGATTTTTGCCGGAGTACCCCTTTAAGGCGGTTGTCACTAATCTTTCTTTCTATCCTGTATGGCACATCTACCTGATGATGCAGCAGTAGGAGGGAAGGATCACTTACATGGGCCGATCTGCCCTTCAGGCCTGGGAAAGCTGGGTGACGGCCCTGATAGGAACCCTTGTACATTCACATATTATTTCTATTAGGTTTACACCGACGGGTTTCTAGCAGACATCTGCCTGATGATGCAGCAGTAGGAGGGATCACTCACATGGGCTTACATCTGACTGATGGTAGAAGAGGAGATTTCAGTTTGTGACTTTTAGGGCCAAATGCGCCAAATCTGTTACATGAAAGATGACTGATACAATTGGCGCCCACTGACCAGATGAGACTGCGGAGTCTATTAGACAGTCGTGTTCCTGGACGAGCGCTCTCCGCACATTGTCTCTCGTTACTTTGTCTCTGTAGATTAAGTATCGGGAGGAAGGAGAACGATTCAAGTCTGTTTTCCATTGGGACATGAAGGGCATCGAGCGAGATCACAACTACAAGGCAGAACATGTCATGCAGCAGGTATCTGCCCTGCTGGGATAGGGGGAATTAGTGGGCATGCTCTGACCTCAGGGGAATTAGTGGGCATGTTCCGACCTCCGGGGTATTAGTGGGGGCTGTCTGACCTCCGGGGTATTAGTGGGCATGCTCCGACCTCAGGGGTATTAGTGGTTGCTGTCCAACCTCAGGGGTATTAGTGGTTGCTGTCCAACCTCAGGGGTATTAGTGGTTGCTGTCCAACCTCAGGGGTATTAGTGGTTGCTGTCCAACCTCAGGGGTATTAGTGGTTGCTGTCCAACCTCAGGGGTATTAGTGGTTGCTGTCCAACCTCAGGGGTATTAGTGGTTGCTGTCCAACCTCAGGGGTATTAGTGGTTGCTGTCCAACCTCAGGGGTATTAGTGGTTGCTGTCCAACCTCAGGGGTATTAGTGGGTGCTGTCCAACCTCAGGGGTATTAGTGGTTGCTGTCCAACATTAGGGGTATTAGTGGGTGCTATCCAACCTCAGGGGTATTAGTGGGTGCTGTTCAACCTCAGGGGTATTAGTAGGCATGCTCCAACCTCCAGGGTATTAGTGGGCATGCTTTGACCTCCGGGTTATTAGTGGGCGCTGTCCGACCTCCGGAATATTAGTGTGCGCTGTCCAAACTCCAGGGTATTAGTGGGCATGCTCCGACCTCCAGGGTATTAGTTGGGGCTGTCCAACCTCAGGGGTATTAGTAGGCATGCTCCGACCTCCAGGGTATTAGTGGGCATGCTCTGACCTCTGGGTTATTAGTGGGCGATGTCCAACCTCCAGGGTATTAGTGTGCGCTGTCCAAACTCCGGGGTATTAGTGGGCATGCTCCGACTTCCAGGGTATTAGTTGGGGCTGTCCAACCTTAGGGGTATTAGTAGGCATGCTCCGACCTCCAGGGTATTAGTGGGAGCTGTCTGACCTCCGGGGTATTAGTGAGCGCTGTCTGACCTCAGGGGTATTAGAGGGCATGCTCTGACCCCCGGAGTATTAGTTGGGGCTGTCCGACCTCCGGGGTATTAGTGGGCGCTGTCCAACCTCAGGGGTATTAGGGGGCGCTGTCCAAGCTCAGGGGTATTAGTGGGCATACTCTAAACTCAGGGCTATTAGTGGGCATTCTCCAACCTCAGGGGCATTAGTGGGCATGCTTCAACCACAGAGCTATAAGTGGGCGTACTATGACCCCAGGAGTATTATTGGGCATACTCTGACCTCAGTGGTATTAGTGGGCATACTTTGACTTAAGGAGTATTACTAGACTTATTCTGACCTCAGGGGTATTGTAGGCATGCTCTGACCTCAGAAGTATTAGTGGGCATGCTTTGACATTGGGTGTGTTAGTGGGCATGCTCTGACACTTGGGGTGTTAGTGGGCATGCTCTGACATTTGGGGTGTTAGTGGGCATGCTCTGATCTCAGGGGTAATAGTGGAGGTGTCCTAACCTCTGCTGATTTTTTTCCAGAATGAATATGAAGAGGGTAAATCCTGGCTGTCTAATGTGGACCCGGACATGGTTCGCATCGAGCAGGCACAGAAGACAATAGATAACGTAAGCCCCTCAGAAAGCCATTGGGGGAGGGGGGGGGGTAAGCGGGGTGAGCGGGGGTCACACTGTACAGATTATCAGACCGCCATCCCTAATGTCTCCATGTCGTTGACGGACCACCAGACCTTCAGGACTATCAGCCAGAAACTACAGGGTTTCCATTCATTGTAATGAGGGGCCCATTCTAGTCCTGTGACCAGTTGCTTCTACTCTGCAGGTGCAATACACAGAGGACTATGAGCAGCAGATCAGGAAGGGAAGCTTCCCGGCCATGATCACCCCGGCCTACCAGACCGCCAGGAAAGCGGCACAGCAGGCCAGCAATGTAAGTGCCCCCAATATCCTGCATACAGCAATGTAAGTGCCCCCCAATATCCAGTAAACAGCAATGTAAGTGCCCCCAATATCCTGCATACAGCAATGTAAGTGCCCCCAATATTCTGCATACAGCAATGTAAGTGCCCCCCCAATATCCAGTAAACAGCAATGTAAGTGCCCCCAATATCCTGCATACAGCAATGTAAGTGCCCCCAATATCCTGCATACAGCAATGTAAGTGCCCCCAATATCCTGCATACAGCAATGTAAGTGCCCCCCAATATCCTGCATACAGCAATGTAAGTGCCCCCCAATATCCTGCATACAGCAATGTAAGTGCCCCCAATATCCTGCATACAGCAATGTAAGTGCCCCCAATATCCTGCATACAGCAATGTAAGTGCCCCCCAATATCCTGTATACAGCAATGTTAGTGCCCCCCAATATCCTGTATACAGTTGTGTAACTGCCCCCCAATATCCTGCATACAGCAACGTTAGTGCCCCCAATATCCTGCATACAGCAATGCAAGTGCCCCCAATATCCTGCATACAGCAATGTAAGTGCCCCCAATATCCTGTACACAGCAATGTAAGTGCCCCCCAATATCCTGTACACAGCAATGTAAGTGCTCCCAATATCCTGCATACAGCAATGTAAGTGCCCCCCAATATCCTGTACACAGCAATGTAAGTGCCCCCCAATATCCTGTACACAGCAATGCAAGTGCCCCCCAATATCCTGCACACAGCAATGTAAGTGCCCCCAATATCCTGCATACAGCAATGTAAGTGCCCCCCAATATCCTGCATACAGCAATGTAAGTGCCCCCCAATATCCTGCATACAGCAATGTAAGTGCCCCCAATATCCTGTACACAGCAATGCAAGTGCCCCCCAATATCCTGTACACAGCAATGTAAGTGCCCCCCAATATCCTGTATACAGCACTGTAAGTGCCCCCAATATCCTGCATACAGCAATGTAAGTGCCCCCAATATCCTGCATACAGCAATGTAAGTGCCCCCCAATATCCTGTATACAGCAATGTAAGTGCCCCCCAATATCCTGTATACAGCAGTGTAAGTGCCCCCCAATATCCTGTATACAGCAATGTAAGTGCCCCCCAATATCCTGCATACAGCAATGTAAGTGCCCCCCAATATCCTGCATACAGCAGTGTAAGTGCCCCCCAATATCCTGCATACAGCAGTGTAAGTGCCCCCCAATATCCTGCATACAGCAATGTAAGTGCCCCCCAATATCCTGCATACAGCAATGTAAGTGCCCCCCCAATATCCTGCATACAGCAATGTAAGTGCCCCCAATATCCTGCATACAGCAATGTAAGTGCCCCCAATATCCTGCATACAGCAATGTAAGTGCCCCCCAATATCCTGCATACAGCAATGTAAGTGCCCCCCAATATCCTGCATACAGCAATGTAAGTGCCCCCCAATATCCTGTATACAGCAGTGTTAGTGCCCCCAATATCCTGCATACAGCAATGTAAGTGCCCCCAATATCCTGCATACAGCAATGTAAGTGCCCCCAATATCCTGCATACAGCAATGTAAGTGCCCCCCAATATCCTACATACAGCAGTGTAAGTGCCCCCCAATATCCTATACACAGTAATGTAAGTGCCCCCCAATATCCTGTCCAGCCTGTATTATACACTTCTCCTATATGACAGGTGGAATACAAGCGCGGGCACGAGGAGCGGGTGTCACAGTACACCACGGTGGTGGACACTAAGGATATCTTACACGCCAGGTCCGGGGGTCAGCACCGCAGTGATGTGAGTACCCCCCCCTCCCCAACCCCATTCATCCCTCTGCACCCCCATCCCCTGGTACCCCCATCCCCCTCCATCCCTCTCTACCCTAAGCCCCGTCCATCACCTTCATCCCTCTGTTCCCCCATTCCCCCCCAACCCTCCTCCATCCCTCTTCACCTCCAGACCCCTTATCCCTCCGCACCCCCATCCCCCCAGCCCCGCTATGGCTTCCTCTAACTTCATTCTATACACGTTTTCTATAGATAAAATACACAGAAGACTACGAGGAGCAGAGGGGGAAGGGCAGCTACCCGGCACTGATCACTCCGGGCTACCAGATAGCCAAGAAGGCCAATGAGTTGGCCAGTGATGTAAGTTCACAATGTCTGGCCATTATGTGGCGCCAGGGGCGGATTAACTTTACTATAGGCCCGGGGCTGTTCACCAAGCCTGCCCCCCCCCAACTATGGCCGCCTTAGCGTAGTGTTCATAGTACAGGATAGATAATGTCATCACTGATTTGGGCAAAATTGCGGTTAAAAAAGCAGCATTTCTCTTTGCAAATCCTGGCAGAAGTGTAGGCAGGAGACAATACACCCCTCAAAGTATGGGGCCCCCAAGAGCTCAGGGCCCCGGGCTACCGCCCAAAACTGACCTATTATAATCCGCTACTGTTGCAGGTAAAATATCACCAGAGATATCAGAGGGAGATGAAAGGGAAAGCGACAGCAGCCGATGTCACCTCCACCCGGCGGAGCACGGAGCATCTGAGCCAGGTACAAGACCGACCCTCAGGACTGCGCACTATGCCCCTACCCTAGGATTGTGCACTGCGCTCCCCACCATAGTACTGCGCACTATGCCCCTACCCCAGGACTGTGCACTATGCCCCTCACCCCATGACTGTGCACTGCGCTCCCCCCTCCCCAGGACTGTGCTCTGTGCCCCCCACCCTTACTCCAGGACTGTGCTCTGTGCCCCCCACCCTCACTCCAGGACTGTGCACTACACCCCCCACCCCAGGACTGTGCACTGCACGCCCCCCCCCCCCCCACACACACCTCAGGACTGTGCACTGCATGCTTCCCCACCCCAGGACTGTGCACTGCACCCCCCACCTCAGGACTGTGCACTGCACCCCCACCTCAGGACTGTGCACTGCACCCCCCACCATAGTACTGTGCACTATGCCTCCACCGCAGGACTGTGTACTGCGCCTCCCCACCCCAGAACTAACTATGACCCCACCCCAGTACTGTGCACTGCGCTCCCCTCACCCCAGGACTGTGCACTGCGCTCCCCCCTCCCCAGGACTGTGCTCTGTGCCCCCCACCCTCACTCCAGGACTGTGCACTACACCCCCCACCCCAGGACTGTGCACTGCACGCCCCCCCCCCCCCACACCTCAGGACTGTGCACTGCATGCCTCCCCACCCCAGGACTGTGCACTGCACCCCTCACCCCAGGACTGTGCACTGCACCCTTCACCCCAGGACTGTGCACTGCACCCCTCACCCCAGGACTGTGCACTGCACCCTTCACCCCAGGACTGTGCACTGCACCCCCCACCTCTGGACTGTGCACTGCACCCCCCACCTCAGGACTGTGCACTGCACCCTTCACCCCAGGACTGTGCACTGCACCCCTCACCCCAGGACTGTGCACTGCACCCCTCACCCCAGGACTGTGCACTGCACCCCCCCACCCCACCCCACCCCAGGACTGTGCACTGCACCCCCCACCCAGGACTGTGCACTGCGCCCCCCACCCCAGGACTGTGCACTGCACCCCCCACCCCAGGACTGTGCACTGCGCCCCCACCCCAGGACTGTGCACTGCACCCCCCACCCCAGGACTGTGCACTGCATGCCTCCCCACCCCAGGACTGTGCACTGCACCCCCCACCTCTGGACTGTGCACTGCACCCCCCCCCCCCCACTTTTATATGATCAGATCCCTGATCCCCATTCCCTGTATATTATCTGCCATTGCAGATATATCACTATCAGTGACCTGGTATAGGTAGGGTGGTAACATATACCATGGCGCTGCACACACTGTATCCATCCTATAAGAATACAATGTCTCTGTGGGAAGTTGGTTCCCATACCTAGGGAATTGCGGGGTTATATAGTAACAATAGGGGTTTCCTCTATTTGGGGGCAGGAATACGATGAGGACCTGGAGGAATACAGGGGGAAGGGAAGCTTCCCGGCCATGATCACCCCAGCGTATCTCAGCGCCAAAAAGGCCAACGATATCGCCAGCGATGTGAGTATTGATGTCAAGGGAAAAGTTGGTGTATAAAGGATGAGTGTATGAGCAATGTATGACTGGTATGTATGAGTGTATGATATATGGAGGTGGGGTGTATGGGAGATTGATGTATGATGGTGTATGGAGGATATGTGTGACAGTATACAGTATGACTGGTGTATGAAGTATACGTGTGACAGTATGACTGGTGTATGTATGACAGGTGTATGGAGTATATGTGTGACAGTATGACTGGTGTATGGAGTATATGTGTGGCAGTATGACTGGTGTATGAGGTATAGGGTGTATGTATGACAGGTGTATAGAGTATATGTGTGACAGTATGAGGTTTAGGGTGTATGTATGACAGGTGTATGGAGTATATGTGTGACAGTATGACTGGTGTATGAGGTATAGGGTGTATGTATGACAGGTGTATGGAGTATATGTGTGACAGTATGACTGGTGTATGGAGTATATGTGTGGCAGTATGACTGGTGTATGAGGTATAGGGTGTATGTATGACAGGTGTATGGAGTATATGTGTGACAGTATGACTGGTGTATGGAGTATATGTGTGGCAGTATGACTGGTGTATGAGGTATAGGGTGTATGTATGACTGGTGTATGGAGTATATGTGTGGCAGTATGACTGGTGTATGAGGTATAGGGTGTCTGTATGACTGGTGTATGAGGTATAGGGTGTATGTATGACTGGTGTATGGAGTATATGTGTGACAGTATGACTGGTGTATGAGGTATAGGGTGTATGTATGACTGGTGTATGGAGTATATATGTGGCAGTATGACTGGTGTATGGAGTATATGTGTGGCAGTATGACTGGTGTATGCGGTATAGGGTGTATGTATGACTGGTGTATGAGGCATAGGGTGTATGTATGACTGGTGTATGGAGTATATGTGTGGCAGTATGACTGGTGTATGAGGTATAGGGTGTATGTATGACTGGTGTATGGAGTATATGTGTGACAGTATGACAGGTGTATGGAGTATATGTGTGACAGTATGACTGGTGTATGAGGTATAGGGTGTATGTATGACCGCTGCATTATCTCTCTATATCCTATTAATCCTCTTAATGTTTCAGATTAAATATAAGAAGGACCTGTCTAAGATGAGGGGCGCTGCTCAGTACCACACTCTGGCCGCAGAGGACAACCTGACGCTGAAACAAGCCCAGAACGTGAACAAGCTCGTCAGTGAGGTGAGTGTCCGCCAGGGCCGAATGGGGCCAATTCCATGGGGGCCCCACCACCGAGGACCTAGATACACAGGACTCTCCCCCATGAAGTCTTCCATAGACTGTAGCGTGTGACCACCTCCCTATACGTGGCTGCAGCAGGGGGTCCCCATAGTTTGTTAGCTCAGGGACCTCCCACATCAGCTGGCAGTGCCCATCTACCATCTGTCTCCTTCTCTCTGTGTCTTCCAGGTGGGATATAAGAAGGACTTAGAGAGCAGCAAAGGACACAGCATCAACTACTGTGAGACGCCCCAATTCAAGAACGTCAATAAGATCTCCAAGTACACCAGTGATGTAAGTATGGCCCCCCGGACTGGCAGTATGACCCCCACCCCCGTACATCATAGGGAAGCCTTATAAAGAGGCATCTGCCCCTGAGCAGTCAGCACTTATTGTACTGGGTCATTCCCGGCCATAGGAAAGGCACGAACAAGGCACCAGGAAAACCATGCTGTGGGCTTCTATAGTCCTTGTGTCATATGCACCCAGCTTTCCCAGACTCCTGAATGACACCTCTCTCTTCACCCTAGCCTGGACTATGTGCGATGGTCACAGGTTTACAATAGGAAACTATTGTACAGATATACTTGATTAAAAAGCTCCTATTTAAACCTATGTGTCTCCATGGTAACAGACTACAAATAATCTGTAGTCTGATCCTACAGTCACAGTCATATTCTTCATGTCAGGAACTGTCCAGAGCAGTAGCAAATCCCCGTAGAAAACCTCTCCTGCTCTGGACAGTTCCTGACATGGACAGAGGTGGCAGCAGAGAGGACTGTGTCAGACTGGAGAGAATACACCACTTCCTGTAGGACATACAGCAGCTGATAAGTACTGGAAGACTGGAGATTTTTAAATAGAAGTAAATTACAAATCTTTGTGAGTACCCCTTTAAAATCTACAGACAGTAGAAAAGGAGACATGTGGTATAAGTGATTTAAAACTGTATGATCAGACTACATACAATGGGGGAGATTTATCAAACATGGTGTAAAGTGAAACTGGTCCAGTTGCCCCTAGCAACCAATCAGATTCCACCTTTCATTCCTCACAGACTCTTTGAAAAATGAAAATGAAAAGTGGAATCTGATTGGTTGCCGGGGGCGACTGAGCCAGTTTCACTTTACACCATGTTTGATAAATCTCTCCCATTGTGTTTGTAGTCTGTTACCATGGAGACAGATCTGAGATTCAGACACAGAACAGTAAAGCATTTTTGCTTCTTTATTTGTTATGTATTAGGGCCGTGCTCCCCAGGTGGTGCAGAACTATAACTCCCATCATGCCCGGACAGCTGGAGAGCCATAGCTTGAGGAACAGTGTATTAGGGTACAAGAAAATGGTTGCAAAAGTTTTCACACCCTATAAAAACTCTACACCAAAGGATGACTTGAGAACTTGGAGGGGAAAGGTTCTGTGGGTGATATGGGGGCGGGGGATTTTATGGGGGCGGTGGAGCGGGGGAGATGACTGGCAGATCTTCAGATAGTTCTTGCTGCTTCCAGATAGATGACCTTGTGTTCTCGGTGTATGAGGTGCTGTATTACAGGCTGGGAGCTTCATACATAGTGGAGGATACCAGATAGCAGAGGGGATTAGGAGATACAGAGATCTCTGCGGGGGAGAGACAGAGCAGTAGGTCACACCTGGGTCTACTACAGTCACTTCATAGAGTTACAATGTATCAGAGTGCGGAATAATCACATAGTTACAATGTATCAGAGTGCGGAATAATCGTATAGTTACAATGTATCAGAGTGCGGCATATACATATAGTTACAATGTATCAGTGCGGAATATACATATAGTTACAATGTATCAGAGTGCGGTATATACATATAGTTACAATGTATCAGAGTGCGGAATATACATATAGTTACAATGTATCAGAGTGCGGAATAATCACATAGTTACAATGTATCAGAGTGCGGCATATACATATAGTTACAATGTATCAGAGTGCGGCATATACATATAGTTACAATGTATCAGTGCGGAATATACATATAGTTACAATGTATCAGAGTGCGGAATATACATATAGTTACAATGTATCAGTGCGGAATATACATATAGTTACAATGTATCAGAGTGCGGTATATACATATAGTTACAATGTATCAGAGTGCGGAATATACATATAGTTATTTTAAACAACCAACCAACATCGCACTTTATAGGATCCTGATCCAAGTCCACACATGTCCAGACTTCCACAGATCCGGTAATACAACAGTCCATATATAAGAAATAATGTGTGGTGTAATAGGTAGTATAATCTACCTTGCGATATTACCTCGTTCTTGCAGCGTTTTTTTCAAGATGAGCTGTCCTTCTAAGATTAGAGAGACACATACTCACAATAGATGCTTTCCATTGTTTTATTTTTCTTTTTCATATGCAAGGTATATCGCAAACGTAGCTCACAGGCTGAGTAATTTCATGAACACATGCCAAACACCATGGCCTCCCGCCGGACGTTTCGGAGGACGGGACTCCTCCTTCCTCATGCGTGGAGAACGTAAGGGAAAGGAACGTCTTATAGGTTAAAGCACGTCATAAGATTAACCCTCAATGAGACTAAACCTAATACATATACCCTGAATTTATATCAATATTCAAATAATACTAAGACGCATGATCTAACAGGGAAGGAACCACTATTAGTCTATATACAATGATCGCATCACAAAAATGCTCGGAAGCTGCACACTTCATTAAGCCCTTGCGGGCTGAGTGTGCCCAGTTTAGTTATCCAATAGGTCTCTTTACGTAACAAGCGTTTACGGTTCTCATCACTGTCTGTGCACACCTCTATCTGCTCAAGCACCTGCCACCTGAGATCACATACATTGTGTCTCATTTCGGCAAAATGCCGCGCCACAGATGTCTCTCCAAATTCCGTACTCTCTTTCTGTTCTTTACTATTACTAAATTTCCTTATTGCAGCTTTATGTTCATTCAATCTAATTTTTACATTTCTGCTTGTCTGTCCGACGTATCCTAACCCACAGGGGCATTTCAGGAGATACACTACGTTCTTATCATTACAAGTGTAGAACCCTTTAATCTTAAATCTGGTACCCTGACTGGGATGATGTATAGAATCCCCTTTAATTATACTATTGCAATGCTGACATTTCATGCATGCAAAAGTCCCTTTTCTACTACTGGCCAAGAATGTTTGTCTACTTTTTTTCTTCTTTTGGATATCACTTCTAACCAACATATTACCAATAGATGTATTCTTTTTATACGCAAAAACTGGTTTATCTTTGAACAGTTGTCCATATCTGGGATCACTAGCCAGTAATCCCCAATATTTAAGGACACTCTTCCTAATTAGATTAGAGTGTTTGTCATATGTCATACTGAACAAAGGTCTCTTATTACCCTTACTCTCCTTCTTTTTCTTACATCTTACTGTTCTCCTCTCCATACTCTTTACATCCTTTTCTATCTGCTTTACCTCTCGTCTATTGTAACCACGAGCTACAAATTTTTCTGTCATCTTGATGGCATTCTTTTGGTACTCATCATCTGTACTCGAGATCCTTTTGGCCCTGATAAATTGAGATTTAGGAAGGCTTTTGAAAACATGCGGAGCATGTTGGCTCTTCCGGTGTAGCATGTTATTCCTGTCCATGGGCTTCGAGTACAGAGTGGTACCAAAAATATCATTTTCCTTTTTAACCTGTACATCCAAAAAATTAATTTTTTCAACATCGTAATCCAAAGTGAATTTGATAGAAGGATGACATGAATTTAAACGTGAAACAAACTCAAGTAAATCACTCTCGCTGCCAGTCCATAGCAGGCACACGTCGTCCACATAGCGAAGCCACGTGGACGACGTGGGCATGCCACAAGCAGCAATAAACCTTTCCTCAAAATTATGCATAAATATGTTGGCCAGGCTAGGTGCTACTGATGAGCCCATAGAAACGCCATACAGCTGTAAAAAGAAATCAGAATCAAACCTGAAATAATTCTTGGTCAGAACCAGATTAAGAAGGCCCATGAGAAAATTAATCATTTCATTGGTTAACCTACAGTTCTTGCTTAGCTGTTCTCTGACACAGAACATTCCCTCATCTTGCGGAATATTAGTATAAAGACTCTGGACATCCAGAGTACAAAGAAATGTGATATCATGACAACTCACGGTTTCAAGGACATCCAGAAAATGTCCCGTGTCAGTCAAGCAGCGATCAAGTTTCTTAACTATATCCTGCAAAAATGAGTCTACATAGATCGACAAGGACTGCAGCAGCGAACCTGAGCCAGACACGATGGGTCGGCCAGGTGGGCTGCTGCAGTCCTTGTGCATCTTAGGAAGCAAATACAGGACAGGGACCCGAGGATGATCCACATACAACATTTTAGCTGTTTTTTCTGAAATAATGCCACCCAAGACAGCATCATTAACATACATATCCACATCTTTTTTAAACAATTTGGTGGGGTCACCACTCAACTTGCGATAGACCTTATCATCAGTCAACTGTTTCATGGCCTCAGCGACATAGGAGGAGCGATTCTGGACAACTATCGCTCCCCCCTTGTCTGCTTTCTTGATGATAATGGAGGAATCATTCTGTAAGTCCCTCAATGCATCCAATTCAGCTTTACAGAGGTTGACATGTCCAGAAGGGACCTTGTCCCATTGTGCTACGACCTCCTGCGTCACCATCCTTTCGAATAAGGTTAGGGAATCATTGTTCACCACTGGATCAAAAGTACTACGTTTCTGCAATGCAATAGGGATAACATCCAATGGAGATACATGACATCTCTCTTGCCTTTGTATATCATAGAAATGAACTTTGATCCTCATTTGTCTACAAAATTTGTAAAGATCAACTAAAAAGTCAAACTCCATCATACTCTTAGTAGGGACGAACCCAAGTCCTTTGTTAAGTACACTGATCTCCATATCATTTAATGGTCTATCGGAAATATTAACCACCAAATTCTCTTTCGGTACACCGTTAGCCATATTTACTTTTTCTTTCTTTCTCTGTTTTTTCCACGGTCTTTTCCTATATCTTTCTTTTCTTTCTCGGTTCCCTGAGATGTCCCCTCCTCTGACTGACTGCTTGTCCCTGATTCCTCTGTTGTTACTTTTTTGTGCGTCTTTTTTCCTAAAAAACGCAATTGCTTTTCTTGTGTCTTAATGCCTTGTTCAGACCCAGACGCGTCAGTGGAATAGTCAGTCGACTCTGAGGGTCTTTCACCTCTATTTCTGAATTTCTCTTGTCTACCACGTCTCCTCTCCTCTGCCCAGGTATAAACTCGGTTGAGGAGGTAATCGCGCGTATCGCGCTCAAATTTTGAAATCTTCCCTTGCAAAATGATATTACGCAATTTATCCATAGACTCAGTTAAATCATCATTGATCTTTTGACATTCATCAATGCTTTTAACAGTTTTTATTTTCTCTTCCGTTTCATAGATTTCCTTATTTACTTTATCAATCGCTCCCTGTAGGTGCTGGACAGTCAGAAACATTAAATCAAGCGAGCTAAAATGTTGTATGTGGATCATCCTCGGGTCCCTGTCCTGTATTTGCTTCCTAAGATGCACAAGGACTGCAGCAGCCCACCTGGCCGACCCATCGTGTCTGGCTCAGGTTCGCTGCTGCAGTCCTTGTCGATCTATGTAGACTCATTTTTGCAGGATATAGTTAAGAAACTTGATCGCTGCTTGACTGACACGGGACATTTTCTGGATGTCCTTGAGACCGTGAGTTGTCATGATATCACATTTCTTTGTACTCTGGATGTCCAGAGTCTTTATACTAATATTCCGCAAGATGAGGGAATGTTCTGTGTCAGAGAACAGCTAAGCAAGAACTGTAGGTTAACCAATGAAATGATTAATTTTCTCATGGGCCTTCTTAATCTGGTTCTGACCAAGAATTATTTCAGGTTTGATTCTGATTTCTTTTTACAGCTGTATGGCGTTTCTATGGGCTCATCAGTAGCACCTAGCCTGGCCAACATATTTATGCATAATTTTGAGGAAAGGTTTATTGCTGCTTGTGGCATGCCCACGTCGTCCACGTGGCTTCGCTATGTGGACGACGTGTGCCTGCTATGGACTGGCAGCGAGAGTGATTTACTTGAGTTTGTTTCACGTTTAAATTCATGTCATCCTTCTATCAAATTCACTTTGGATTACGATGTTGAAAAAATTAATTTTTTGGATGTACAGGTTAAAAAGGAAAATGATATTTTTGGTACCACTCTGTACTCGAAGCCCATGGACAGGAATAACATGCTACACCGGAAGAGCCAACATGCTCCGCATGTTTTCAAAAGCCTTCCTAAATCTCAATTTATCAGGGCCAAAAGGATCTCGAGTACAGATGATGAGTACCAAAAGAATGCCATCAAGATGACAGAAAAATTTGTAGCTCGTGGTTACAATAGACGAGAGGTAAAGCAGATAGAAAAGGATGTAAAGAGTATGGAGAGGAGAACAGTAAGATGTAAGAAAAAGAAGGAGAGTAAGGGTAATAAGAGACCTTTGTTCAGTATGACATATGACAAACACTCTAATCTAATTAGGAAGAGTGTCCTTAAATATTGGGGATTACTGGCTAGTGATCCCAGATATGGACAACTGTTCAAAGATAAACCAGTTTTTGCGTACAAAAAGAATACATCTATTGGTAATATGTTGGTTAGAAGTGATATCCAAAAGAAGAAAAAAAGTAGACAAACATTCTTGGCCAGTAGTAGAAAAGGGACTTTTGCATGCATGAAATGTCAGCATTGCAATAGTATAATTAAAGGGGATTCTATACATCATCCCAGTCAGGGTACCAGATTTAAGATTAAAGGGTTCTACACTTGTAATGATAAGAACGTAGTGTATCTCCTGAAATGCCCCTGTGGGTTAGGATACGTCGGACAGACAAGCAGAAATGTAAAAATTAGATTGAATGAACATAAAGCTGCAATAAGGAAATTTAGTAATAGTAAAGAACAGAAAGAGAGTACGGAATTTGGAGAGACATCTGTGGCGCGGCATTTTGCCGAAATGAGACACAATGTATGTGATCTCAGGTGGCAGGTGCTTGAGCAGATAGAGGTGTGCACAGACAGTGATGAGAACCGTAAACGCTTGTTACGTAAAGAGACCTATTGGATAACTAAACTGGGCACACTCAGCCCGCAAGGGCTTAATGAAGTGTGCAGCTTCCGAGCATTTTTGTGATGCGATCATTGTATATAGACTAATAGTGGTTCCTTCCCTGTTAGATCATGCGTCTTAGTATTATTTGAATATTGATATAAATTCAGGGTATATGTATTAGGTTTAGTCTCATTGAGGGTTAATCTTATGACGTGCTTTAACCTATAAGACGTTCCTTTCCCTTACGTTCTCCACGCATGAGGAAGGAGGAGTCCCGTCCTCCGAAACGTCCGGCGGGAGGCCATGGTGTTTGGCATGTGTTCATGAAATTACTCAGCCTGTGAGCTACGTTTGCGATATACCTTGCATATGAAAAAGAAAAATAAAACAATGGAAAGCATCTATTGTGAGTATGTGTCTCTCTAATCTTAGAAGGACAGCTCATCTTGAAAAAAACGCTGCAAGAACGAGGTAATATCGCAAGGTAGATTATACTACCTATTACACCACACATTATTTCTTATATATACATATAGTTACAATGTATCAGAGTGCGGAATAATCACATAGTTACAATGTATCAGAGTGCGGAATATACATATAGTTACAATCTATCAGAGTGCGGAATATACATATAGTTACAATGTATCAGTGCGGAATATACATATAGTTACAAGGTATCAGAGTGCGGAATATACATATAGTTACAATCTATCAGAGTGCGGAATATACATATAGTTACAATGTATCAGTGCGGAATATACATATAGTTACAATGAATCAGAGTGCGGAATATACATATAGTTACAATGTATCAGAGTGCGGAATAATCACATAGTTACAATGTATCAGAGTGCGGAATATACATATAGTTACAATGTATCAGTGCGGAATATACATATAGTTACAATGTATCAGTGCGGAATATACATATAGTTACAATGTATCAGAGTGCGGAATAATCACATAGTTACAATGTATCAGAGTGCGGAATATACATATAGTTACAATGTATCAGAGTGCGGAATAATCGTATTGTTACAATGTATCAGAGTGCGGTATAATTGTATAGACACATCTCCCAGACAAGTCTTTATGGGCCAAAGTTTTTTTTTCTGACACAGCTGTATGTGGGCTTCTTTTTTGGGTGACAAGTTGTACTTTTTAGGGGCCCCCTTAATTGTATCACATTGTATCACACCACTTATTAGCATAAGGATTCATTGCAGGTGTGAGGTCAGTACGGCAGGATGCAGCGGGTCACAGGTCACGTGTACACTCCACTTCTGATTGGATACGACTTTTTCCCTCCTTGTTTGCAGCTTAAATACAAAGAGAAGTATCAGACGCAGAAGGGACATTATGAAGGGGTCGGTATGGACCGACGCACGTTACACGCCATGAAGGCCGGGAGCCTCGCCAGCAATGTGAGTCTGGGGGGGCAGTGGTGGTGGGGGGTGGTAGTGCAATGTGTCTGGGGGGCAGTGGTGGTGGTGGGGGGTGGTGGTAGTGCAATGTGAGTCTGGGGGGGGCAGTGGTGGTGGTGGGGGGTGGTAGTGCAATGTGAGTCTGGGAGGGGCAGTGGTGGTGGTGGGGGGGTGGTGGTAGTGCAATGTGTCTGGGGGGCAGTGGTGGTGGTGGGGGGTGGTAGTGCAATGTGTCTGGGGGCAGTGGTGGTGGTGGGGGGTGGTGGTAGTGCAATGTGTCTGGGGGGCAGTGGTGGTGGTGGGGGGTGGTAGTGCAATGTGAGTCTGGGGGGGCAGTGGTGGTGGGGGGGGGGGGGTGGTAGTGCAATGTGAGTCGGGGGGGGCAGTGGTGGTGGTAGGGGGTGGTAGTGCAATGTGTCTGGGGGGCAGTGGTGGTGGGGGGGGGTGGTAGTGCAATGTGAGTCTGGGAGGGGCAGTGGTGGTGGTGGGGGGGGTGGTAGTGCAATGTGAGTCTGGGAGGGGCAGTGGTGGTGGGGGGGTGGTGGTAGTGCAATGTGAGTCTGGGAGGGGCAGTGGTGGTGGGGGGGGGGGGGTAGTGCAATGTGAGTCTGGGAGGGGCAGTGGTGGTGGTGGGGGGTGGTAGTGCAATGTGAGTCTGGGGGGGCAGTGGTGGTGGGGGGTGGTAGTGCAATGTGTCTGGGGGGCAGTGGTGGTGGTGGGGGGGTGGTAGTGCAATGTGAGTCTGGGGGGGCAGTGGTGGTGGTGGGGGGTGGTAGTGCAATGTGTCTGGGGGGCAGTGGTGGTGGGGGGGGGGGGGTGGTAGTGCAATGTGAGTCTGGGGGGGGCAGTGGTGGTGGTGGGGGGTGGTAGTGCAATGTGAGTCTGGGAGGGGCAGTGGTGGTGGGGGGGGGGTGGTGGTAGTGCAATGTGTCTGGGGGGCAGTGGTGGTGGTGGGGGGTGGTAGTGCAATGTGTCTGGGGGCAGTGGTGGTGGTGGGGGGTGGTGGTAGTGCAATGTGTCTGGGGGGCAGTGGTGGTGGTGGGGGGTGGTAGTGCAATGTGAGTCTGGGGGGGCAGTGGTGGTGGTGGGGGGGTGGTGGTAGTGCAATGTGAGTCTGGGGGGGCAGTGGTGGTGGTAGGGGGTGGTAGTGCAATGTGTCTGGGGGGCAGTGGTGGTGGGGGGGGGGTGGTAGTGCAATGTGAGTCTGGGAGGGGCAGTGGTGGTGGGGGGGGGGGTGGTAGTGCAATGTGAGTCTGGGAGGGGCAGTGGTGGTGGGGGGGTGGTGGTAGTGCAATGTGAGTCTGGGAGGGGCAGTGGTGGTGGTGGGGGGTGGTGGTAGTGCAATGTGAGTCTGGGAGGGGCAGTGGTGGTGGGGGGGGTGGTAGTGCAATGTGAGTCTGGGGGGGCAATGGGGGGGGGGGGTGGGGGTGGTAGTGCAATGTAGTTATACAACAGCCTGCTGTCCCCCTTACACATCACTATAAATGTCCTTGTGTAACTTAGAGGGGAGGTGGTCCTCAAGGTTATCTTTGCTATACGGCCCGCTTGTCATATATATATTGCAGGACACTAGTGGGATTCTGGCCGCACATCATGTGACCTCATAGAGATTGATATGATTGGCCCCGTATCACCGGCCCCATGAAGCGTCCCCGCAGGAGGTGACACAATGGAGGAGACTGATCTGGGTATTTTCTTTTTCATTCTGCAGCTCAGCTACAAATCAGACAAGACGGACATCACCGACGGGGAATACTGCTACCCGGCAACCCTGACGCCATCTTACCAGACCACAAAGAAGCTGCTCCCCCTGAAAGATGTGAGTGACATGTGCCTACATATACAGTATATAGTTTACATATATACGATATACAGTATACAGTGCATATACAGTATACAATATACATATACAATATATATACACAGTGGTGCCTACGAGCATAATCTGTTCCAGGACGGCGCTTGTAATCCAAATCCACTCTTACACCAAAGCACATTTTCCCATAAGAAACCATAGAAATGCAGACAATTGGTTCCACACCCCAAAATAATCATTTATTATTCTGAATAACATGTAAAACAGATGAAACAAAGATTCAGAAACAGCAGAATCTGTGATATTATAAGTTACTGTACAGTAATGGAGAGGATGGGAAACACAAGGGCGGACAGAGACTGCAGGGAGCATGAAGGAATGAGCAGGGCAGATGTGGGCACATACATGCAGCACTCTCTGTCCGGGGAGAGGGGGGTTACAGCTATGGGGAGATTACCCCCACAGTCCTGTCCCCTGATGCAAGCCCCAGCCTGAAGTGGATCTGCTATGATTTGGAAGGTGAGGGAGACTTCCTGGGTCAGAGTACAGGGCTGTAGACCCCGCTATGCAGACCCTGCCCCTCCCCCACTCCCCCTCCCACCCAGTACAGGGAGCTCTTACACCAAAGCAATGCTCTTACACCAAGTCACAATTTTGAAAAACTGTGAGCTCTTAAACCAAGGTACCACTGTACAGTATACATATACGATATTCGATATACAGTATAAATATATAATAGACATATACAGATGACTAGTTACGGGCTGGACACAACCCTAATGACCAGGGCCGTATTTAGCACTAGGCCCCTGTGAGCTGCTAGGGATTAGTTATGTGGTGAGAACCAGTGCTGGGGGCTCTATAGCGCTGTATGTAACACTGCAGGGACGGTGTGGCGGTGATTGGTTCCTTTTAAAGGGTTTTCTCATCCCAACTAATGGAGTTAAAGGTCCAGGACCCGGTGTCCCCCACCCTGTGACTCTCCATCATGTTCTGACACAGTGGAAGGAGCCAGCATCTCCAGCGTGCTAAGCGTGTGAGAAGGCAGAGGGTCAATAAGAGCAAGGAGACAGGGATTCCCCAGCAGCACAGAGTATTTCAGGACAGGGTACGCTGACTTTTTGGTTAAATTAGGCAGCTGGAACCCCCAGCAGCACAGAGTATTTTAGGAAATAAATGGACTGACATTGAGGAGGGTGAGTGAATGAGGTTGGAATCACATCTGTTCTCTGTCTCCCTGCAGGTGAATTACCGCCAGAGCATCGACAAGATGAAATTCAGCTCAGTCGCCGACTCCCCACAGATCGTCCAGGCGCGGGTCAATGCCCAGCAGCTCAGCGATGTAAGTGGACAGCGCCCACTTCGCCATCAGGTTTACTGTAGATTCACCCGCCCTGTGTATTATGTGCACACTATATGGTGGTATTATTTAGGGTTTTAAAGCAGCATTATACATTGGTTGTATGTGGCACCATATGTCAGTATTATGTGGGCTGTATATGGCGGTATAATCTTATCACTATATAGTGGAATTATATGAGCGGTTTATGACAGTATTATACGGGTGGTATATGACAGTCTTATCTTTTCTCTATATAGTGGTATTATATGGGTGGTATATAGTAGTATTATCTAATGACTGTATAGGAACAGTATAATAGTATAATATAGGCTGTATTTGGCAGTATTATCTTTTCTCTATATAATGTTATTATATAGGTGGTATATAGTATTGTTATCTAATGACTGTAGAGGCACTATATCATAGTATTATGTCGGTTGTTTCTGGCAGTATTATTGGGCTGTAAATGGCAGTATAACATTTTCACACTATAGTGGTATTATATGGGCTGTATATCGCAGTTTCATCTTATCACTATATACTGGTATTATATGGGCAGTATTATATGTACAGTATATATATATATATATATATATATATATATATCCTACATACTGCATTCTCCAATGTCTCTCCAGCTGAATTACAGAGCGGATTATGAGAAATCTAAGACCCATTACACCCTGCCGCAGGACGTCCCGGAGATGGTGAAGGCCAAGGCCAACGCCGAGCTCTACAGTGAGGTAAGGTCAATTATATATAATTACCATAGGGGTCTGTCGGAACTTATCACCCAGCTTTCCCAGGCTCCAGAATGTGACCTCTATCATTAGCTTCCACCAAGATTCATCCCATAGTACCTGAGCTGCTGGGAATCAATGGGAACCTATATATATATATATATATATATATATATATATATATATATATATATATATATATATATATATACACACAGGTATATATATGTAAACTGTGACCCCCCCCCCCCCAGTCCCTGTATGCTCTGGTATAGGGGACCCCCCTCTGTATTACTGACTGTCACTGTCATTACAGAACAAGTACAAGGAGGAATGGATGAAGAGCAAAGGACAGAACTTCGAGATGAGTCTGGACAACCTGTCCCTGATGTCCGCTAAAGCTTCAGGGGACCTCGCAAGTGATGTAAGTGGGGCGTATGCAGCCCCCCGAGACCAGTGCCCCCCTATAACCAGACAACACAGATAATATAGGGAGTGTCCACCTATGAGTATACAGGTCACATAGGATTCACAGGTTCTAGAGTTACAGTATACAATAGAGATTTCTCACCTGTTTTATACCTGTCTGATAATCCAGAATGTCTAATGATCTGGAATGTCTGATGATCCAAAATGTCTCATGATGCAGAATATTGTATGATCAGGAATATATGATGAACTGGAATATCTGATAATCCAGAATATCTGATGATCCAGAATGTTTGTTAATCCGGAATGGCTGATGATGCAGAATGTCTGATAATCCGGAATGGCTGATGATGCAGAATGTCTGATAATCCGGAATGGCTGATGATGCAGAATGTCTGATAATCCGGAATGGCTGATGATGCAGAATGGCTGATAATCCGGAGTGGCTGATCATGCAGAATGTCTGATGATCCAGAATGTTTGATAATCCAGAATGGCTGATGATCCAGAATGTCTCATGATGCAGAATGTCTGATGAGCAAGAATATTTGATGATCAGGAACATATGATGAACTGGAACAGTTGATAATCCGTAATGTCTGTTGATCCAGAATGTTTGATAATGCGGAATGGCTGATGATCCGAAATGTCTGATGATCTGGAATATTTGATGATCTGAAATATTTGATGATCCAGAATGTCTGATGATCCAGAATGTTTGATAATCCAGAATGTCTGATGATCCAGAATATCCGATAATCCGGCAGTCACATGTGGATTTCTTCTCGCTGTGTTGTCTCGCGGATCGTTCTGCAGCTTTCCTTTCTTTCTATCATCTACAGATCAAATACAGAGAAGAATATGAGAAAAGTAAAGGAAAAGCGGCAGCGACGAGTGACTCGCGGCTCCTCCATTCTATGCAAGTTGGGAAGCTGAATAGTGAGGTAACAGGAATATATCCACAGCCCAGTATATAGTATATACAGTAACACCCATTAAATGGGATACAGCTCTGCTAGAGCCCTGAGCAGCAATATACCTGATTATAATCCCTGGATATGCCCAGGCCCGTATCTGCCATGAGGCGAGGTGAAGTGTTCGCCTCAGGCGGCAGATAACACAGCCCTTGAGGGGGGCGGCATCAGCGTCCTGTGTCCTTATCATTACAACTAGTTACGGCTCAGTGCCCCGCCGTGTTTCCTGTCAGTTGCCTCATGAGAAGCGCTGAGGAGGCACTGGAAGCCTCGTATTCACAGGTATTCACATCACATAAGACATAGATATAGTGTCTCCTGCTGTTAACCCTTTCAATAATGCAGAGTTATTATACTCTGCATCACTTACACACTGTAGAAAAGAAAAAGTTAACAGCAGCGGGGACGCTATATTATGTCTTCTCTGCCCTGCCGAACTCGGAGCTGACCTCAGCATAGTGCAAGAGCAGGAGAAGAGGCATCAAAGTAATGTTCTGCTCTGCTGTTAACTCTTTCTGTATTGCAGAATGTAAGTGATGCACAGTAATACTCTACATTCTGCAGTACTGAAAGAGTTAACAGAGCAGCCTGTTTTATGGCTCTTATCTGGCTCCTGAGGTCAGAGGTCAGCAGTTGTAGATTGTTGTTTGTTTTGAAGCTCCCAGGGGGGCCCATAGTGGCTCAAACAGTTAAAAAATCTGGTCACCGCACAGAGCACACTGTTATCTATAGTGGTGTCCCATACACACTGCGACGCTGCACTGTGCCTGTCCTGGATCTTCTCTCCCTGACTATTGCTCTGAGGGGGGGGGGCGCTTTGTCAGTTTTCGCCTCAGGCGGCAGAAAAGCTAGAATCGGCCCTGGATATGCCATTCAGGGGTCTG
The DNA here is from genome assembly GCF_027789765.1 of Dendropsophus ebraccatus. Lineage (NCBI taxonomy): Eukaryota > Metazoa > Chordata > Amphibia > Anura > Hylidae > Dendropsophus > Dendropsophus ebraccatus. Next base: position 8,449,057 of record NC_091461.1, read on the forward strand.
GGACAGCTGGGTGACAACATGTACACAGTCACATATATATTCTATAGGGAATCTGGGGAAGGCTGCTGATCAGATATGTATTTCTCTATTAGATCAACTACAAGAAAGGATTCGAGGAGACGAAGACGCAGTTCCACTTACCGATGGATATGGTGAACATGACGCACGCCAAGCAGGCGCAGGCCCTGGCCAGTGACCTGGATTACCGCCAGAAGCTCCATGAGTACACCATGCTGCCCGAGGACATGAAGGTGCAGTGGGCCAAGAAGGCCTACGACTTACAGAGCGAGGTGAGACGGCGGCGGCAGTGCTACAGGACGGACGCTCCTCTCTATCACATATCAACTATTCTGCTAGGAAAAGGGATGAAAAAGCTTCTCTTTCTCTCTCTCCAGTTTCTCCCCCTCCCATCCTCCTCCTCCATAGTCTTCTATTGCTTGTAACCTGACACCTAAACCATTGTAACCAGTAAATAAAGCAGACTTTGAAATGGATGGTTGATAATAGGGGAAGGAAGCATTTTTGTCTAATAAGATATATTACAAAATTTCTTATATTTTTGCTGATCTATGTAAAGTTTGCAGAAACAACAGCGCCTTTTTAAGGGGTACTCCAGGAAAAACAAAATTCTTTCAGATCGACTGGTGCCAGAAAGTGCCAGAGATTTGTAATTTACTTCTATTAAAAAATATCCAGTCTTCCAGTACTTATAAGCTGTTGTATGTCCTGCAGGAAGTGGTGTATTCTTTCCAGTCTGGAGAGCAGGAGAGGTTTTCTCTAGGGATTTGCTGCTGATCTGGACAGTTCCTGACATGGACAGAGGTGGCAGTAGAGAGCACTGTGTCAGACTGGAGAGAATACACCACTTCCTGCAGGACATACAGCAGCTGATAAGTACTGGAAGACTGGAAGTAAATTACAAATCTCTATCACTTTCTGGCACCAGATGATTTAAAAGATTTTTTTTTGCCTGGAGCTTATACACACAATGGATGACACAATGCACAATGCATGGATTCTGACATATTTTTTAAATAAAGATTTAAAGGACATGTTCAGGATTTCCCTCTGAAGTCAATGAGAGGTGGTTTCTCATGCAAAATTGCACCAATTTGAAAGTGGTAATTGGCCCAAATTCTGCATCCAAATAAGCGTAGATATCGTCTGTGTGAACACGGCCTGTAGGTCAGGCAGGGTAATGTAGACCAGATCTGTTGTAGCAGTTCCGGGATATCCGCAGTATATAGAATCCCTTCCTCAGCCTTGGATATATTAATTGTGGGGGAAGCTGGCTGACACAATATTCCTGCAGTCAGAGCTCCTGTCATCCAGCTTTTCCAGCTACTCATGTATCGAGGTGTAACACTGTGTAGACGTATCAGCAGTTCTGTGTAATAACCACTAGGGGGCGCTTTAACAGAGGCTGCAATGGTTACCACTCGGCTTTTCCAGGATCTGATATCACTTATAGAATGAGGAGAGCTCTGTCGTTTTTATTTCTGAGTTTTTTGTCCTCTATGATAAGATAATAAACCCGTTTCCATATGTTTTCCCCCCAGAATCAGTACAGGTCGGATCTGACATGGATGAAGGGAGTCGGGTGGATGGCGGAGGGAAGCCTGAATGTGGAGCAAGCGAAGAAAGCCGGCGAGCTGGTCAGCGAGGTAAGATGTCACTTAAAGGGGTATTCCACTCAAACATAACGTTTGATATGTTGCTGCCCATGGTGAGACTAACAATTCCTTCCATACTTGTTATTATCTATTCAGTCTCCTTCCCCCAGTTCTCAGCTGCTGCTTTCTGCTAAAGAAACAAAAATCTGGGTGTGAGCTTTTCTCTCTGTCTCCCCTCCTCCCCCCTCCCTTCTGAGACGGCTGATGTAAACAAGTCCCTGGCAGGCTTTATCTGCAACATTGTAGCTTCTTTGTAATACTGGGAGGGATAATCACAGTGAGTTCATCAGCAACTTGATCTTAGAATAACCTTCCCAGCATTACAAAAAAGCTACAATGTTGCAGATACAGCCTGCCAGGGACTTGTTTACATCAGCTGTTTCAGAAGGGTGGGGGGAGGAGGGGGAGACAGAGAGAAAAGCTCACACACAGATTTTTGTGTCTTCAGCAGAAAGCAGCAGCTGAGAACTGGGGGAAGGAGACTGAATAGATAATAACAAGTATGGAAGGAATTGTTGGTCTCACCATGGGCAGCAGCATATCAAAAGTTATGTCTGAGTGGAGTACCCCTTTAACCCTCCATTACTGTGGGTCCTGAATGATGAATCTGCTTAGCTCTGCAGTCATACATCTCTGCCCCCTGCCGTATACTGTATACATAGCGCCAGTTCTCCTTTCAGGGCTCTGGAAAAGGTTGGTGAGAAGCATCCAACCTCCACAGAAACTGATCATAAAGGGTAATAATATCTTTCTAATCTCTTCAGAAAAAGTATCGTCAGAAGGCGGACTCTCTGAAGTTCACCAGCGTGGCCGACAGTCCGCAGATCCGGCACGCCAAGAAGAGCCAGGAACTGCAGAGCCATGTGAGTGTAACATATAGAACTACAAGTCCCATCATGCCCTTACAATAATAATGGGGGGTCCTGGGATATTCTGGGGGTGCCGATCCCATTTCCTTAGACTCTATTTTATTGTGATGCAGATTGCATATAAGTCGGGCACCGAGGATCTCCTCCACCATTACACCATACACAACGAGGAGCCCGTCTTCCAACAAGCCAGAATCAACGCGGCCAACCTGAGCGAGGTGAGACCGGCCCCTCACAACCAGTACAGGGCCACAAGGGGCTGCCACAGGTGGAGTAGTGCAGGGCTAGCTGGGGGCAGTAGTGCAAAGGGCATAGTGCGCCCCCTGTGTGCAGGGAATGACATCTAGGATTCTGTAGACTTCTGTAACTTTACAACTCCAATAAACATACAGTCACGCATCGCACAATGTAGATCCAGCTCATACACTTGGAAGTAATGATATCTGGTCACTGTCCCTTTAAGGTAATTGCAGACAGGTTAACTGAAGAATTTACCTTTAAAGGGATTGTTCACCATTTTTTTCCCCTTTCAGACCAACTGGTGCTAGAAAATGCCAGAGATTTCTAATTTATTTCTAATAAAAGTCTTCCAGTACTTATCAGCTGCTGCATGTCCTGCAGGAAGTTGTGTATTCTCTCCAGTCTGACACAGTGCTCTCTGCTGCCACCTCTGTCCATGTCAGGAACTGTCCAGAGCAGCAGCAAATCCCTATAGAAAACCTCTGCTGCTCTATATACTGGAAAGAATATACCACTTCCTGCTGAACATACAGCAGCTGATAAGTACTAGAAGACTTGAGATTTTGTAATAGAAGTAAATTACAAATCTCTGCCACTTTCAGGCACCAGTTGATCTGAAACAATTTTTTTGGGGGGGTTACCAACCTCTTTAAGGCACTTTAGTAGAGATATATAGCTTATTTGCTATGGGTTACGGATCTACCTAAAGGGATCCAATTAGACTCCACTGGGGATGACCTGCACCTTTGGCTGCTGTTATTTCAGAAGAAGAGAACAATCGCCCATAGAGGAGACTCTGCTGATCTGTCCCACGATACCCGGAGGGACGTATGCAGGAGAACGATAACCGACATGGAAGCCAATCAGCATTGTATCAAATTGGAGGCCTAATAGAGGATGGCTATGCCAGGGGGGACTTTGAGCAGTTTTTCCAACCCTGGACCATGAGAAGAAAGTAGAAGAATGTCGAATATATCTTCACAGCGTAGAGTTTAAAATGGTGACTCTGGGAAGTGCTGGAGTCTGAGGCAGCATACTGGAACCTGGGCGTAGCGTGTTTTTCTTACAGATGCCTCTGGAATATTCTACTTAGGATCTTGAAGATGACGCCCGTCTTTTCACTCTGGAAGCAAACTCTTCTCCTTTTCTTGACCTTTCCAGACAATCATTCAGAGCTGAGACGAGACGTTGGTCCTGGAACTCTCCCTTTATTTGCTTGTCTCTTCCCGTTTACTGTTACTCAGCAATTATAGGAAAACCTAGATAGTTTTCAGCTAGATAGTGGATTAAATGGTCTGACTAGCAGACGCTGAGCTTGAGCATGGCCAGACTGCTCTAGCGCCACCCTTTTCTAGTTTAGCAAGGAGCTGGACTAGGGACTGCTCTAATTGGCTGAGGCATCATGTGACCAAATCATCTTACCCCCATACATGTGAAAGCAGAAATGTTAACCCTTGCACTGACAATATCCTTTAGTGTATGCTGTTAAACAGTGTGACAAGTAAACATATACATATATTAGAGTACTAAGCAGAGTATCTGACAGCCACATGACAACATTACTTATAAAGTAGCTGGGAAACAGGTGCCAGGACACTGCATTGGGGGAAACCCCTTTATATTATGGCATGGCATCTGTATGGTGGACATGAGAAGGTGGCTACACAACCTCCCTCTGTATCACGGCCATTATCAGCTGGTGCACTTACGCCAATTGTTTAAAAAAAAAAATACATTTTTTTTTTTTAAATTTTACATTAATTTTTCTCTCCAGAAACTATATAAGAGCAGCTGGGAGAAGCAGAAGGAAAAGGGATTTGATCTGCGCTTGGATTCGCTGTCCATCCTCACCGCCAAAGCTAAGCGCGACCTCGCCAGCGATGTAAGTGTATGCAAAGTCCAATAACTAAAGGTTAGCAGCTAGTACTGGGCCTGGATCGGGGGCCCCCTTTATCCTGACTCGGTGTCCCCTTATATGTGGTCCCCCACTGTGGAGGAGCTGTGATCCCAAGCCTGGGTTGTAGCTGATAGGGAATCCTTCTCCTTACATTCACCTCCTTATTCCACAGATCAAGTATAAGGAAAGCTACGAGAAGACGAAGGGGAAGATGATCGGGGTTCAGCGAGCAGAGGAAGACTCCAAGATTTCCCACTCTCTCCAGATGACCAAAATGCAGAGTGATCTGGAGTACAAGAAAGGTTTTGAGGACGCAAAGACGCAGTATCACGTGTCTATGGACATGTTAGACATGGCGCACGCCACCATGGCCCAAGCCCTGGCCACCGAGCAGGGTTACCGGACCATCCTGCACCGATACAGCCAGCTGCCTACCGACATGAAGCTTCAGTGGGCCAAGAAGGTCTACGACCTACAGAGTGATGTGAGTACAGCCAGCCTTGAAAGAATACACCACTTTCTGCAGGACATACAGCAGCTGATAAGTACTGGAAGGCTGGAGAAATTTTAAGTAAAAGTAATTTACAAATCTCTGGTACTTTCTGACACCAGCTGATCTGAAGATAATTTTGTTTTCACTAGAGTACCCCTTTAAAGGGGACCCCCAGCTGTAGCAGATACAGCTCATAAGAGAGCGTCCCCTATGAGGAGAGAATTAATTGTCTTTAAATTTTCTTCCAGAATCAGTATAAATCGGACCTGAAGTGGATGAGGGGGGTGGGCTGGATCACTGCCGGATCGCTGGATGTGGTGCAAGCAAAGAAAGCGGCTGAGCTGATAAGTGAGGTGAGTCCCGGGCATCCTGTATCTCTAAAGGGGTATTCCACTCACACATAACTTTCGATATGTTGCTGCCCATGGTGAGACCAACAATTCCTTCCATACTTGTTATTATCTATTCAGTCTCCTTCCCCCAGTTCTCAGCTGCTGCTTTCTGCTGAAGACACAAAAATCTGTGTGTGAGCTTTTCTCTGTCTCCCCCTGCTCCTTGCATAAACAAGGCTCACAGATCCATGTGACACATAAATATGTGACACAATAACCCTTTCCATACTACAGCCGTGCAGCAACTGAGTACACATATCTACAATAGTGACATCTAGTGGCGAAACTTTATCACTACTACATCACCACTTACTTACAATAAGTACAGGCTTTTGCGAAGGGTGTAACCAACAGCAACACCCGTGGTGGGACACCACACCTGTATTGTGCAGCTTTAAAAAGGCGGGTTTAGCAAAGGGTGTGGTTTATTAGGAGGGGGTGGGGCCTACCACAGAGTGATAGATAATATAAAGTCTATTCCAAACTTTATTACCAGTGTGAATTGCCGGTTAACTTTTTTTTTTTTTTTTTGCACAATTTGCAGAGATCGTACAGGCAGCTGCCATCAGCGTTCAGCTTCACCAGCGTCCAGGATACTCCGGAGATGATCCAGGCCAAGATCAGCTACAACCAGGCGGTGGATGTAAGCGGCACATTATACTAATAAGACCATAGAAAGGTCATGTACTCCAGTCACATCCAGAGCTGCAGTTACAATGCGGCTGATTTAAAGTGACAGAACCCTGAACCTGTGTGTTATGGATTCTGATTTCCAATATAATAATTGTAAATCTTTATCATTGTGCACAGAGTAAATATAAAGAGCAGGGGGAGAATATAAAGCACCGGTACACGTCCACCGCCGAGCTGCCCGAGCTGCTGCAAGCCAAACTCAATGCCATGAACATCAGTGAGGTGGGTATATACCGGGCACAGTATACAATAGTATACAGGGGACAGCATCATGTATACAAAGAAGCTCCATGGGATAGTGTCATGGACAGTTCTGCATGTATATAGAGTCAGAGGGGAGAACCTGTCAATCAGTGGGGGTGGGCGGGGGAAGCAGGAGTCACAGGCTTTCTCTATGAGTGGTGGGGGGAGAAGGACTCACAGGCTTTCTCTATGAGTGGTGGGGGAACAGGACTCACAGGCTTTCTCTATGAGTGGGGGTGAAGCAGGACTCACAGGCTTTCTCTATGAGTGGTGGGGGAGCAGGACTCACAGGCTTTCTCTATGAGTGGTGGGGGGAGCAGGACTCACAGGCTTTCTCTATGGGTGGAGGAGCAGGACTCACAGGCTTTCTCTATGGGTGGGGGGGAATCAGGACTCACAGGCTTTCTCTATGGGTGGTGGAGGAGCAGGACTCACAGGCTTTCTCTATGGGTGGAGGAGCAGGACTCACAGGCTTTCTCTATGAGTGGGGGGGAATCAGGATTCACAGGCTTTCTCTATGAGTGGGGGGAGCAGGACTCACAGGCTTTCTCTATGAGTGGGGGGAGCAGGACTCACAGGCTTTCTCTATGAGTGGGGGGGGAGCAGGACTCACAGGCTTTCTCTATGGGTGGAGGAGCAGGACTCACAGGCTTTCTCTATGGGTGGAGGAGCAGGACTCACAGGCTTTCTCTATGAGTGGTGGGCGGGGAAGCAGGAGTCACAGGCGTTCTTTATGAGTGGGGGGGACGCAGGAGTCATAGGCTTTCTCTATGAGTGGGGGGAGCAGGACTCACAGGCTTTCTCTATGAGTGGGGGGGGGGGGAGCAGGACTCACAGGCTTTCTCTATGAGTGGTGGGGGAAGCAGGAGTCACAGGCTTTCTCTATGAGTGGGGGGGGGGGGCAGGACTCACAGGCTTTCTCTATGAGTGGTGGGGGAAGCAGGACTCACAGGCTTTCTCTATGAGTGGTGGGGGAGCAGGACTCACAGGCTTTCTCTATGAGTGGTGGGGGAAGCAGGAGTCACAGGCTTTCTCTATGAGTGGGGGGGATCAGGACTCACAGGCTTTCTCTATGAGTGGGGGGGATCAGGACTCACAGGCTTTCTCTATGAGTGGTGGGGGAAGCAGGAGTCACAGGCTTTCTCTATGAGTGGTGGGCGGGGAAGCAGGACTCACAGGCTTTCTCTATGAGTGGGGGGGGAGCAGGACTCACAGGCTTTCTCTATGAGTGGTGGGGGAAGCAGGAGTCACAGGCTTTCTCTATGAGTGGGGGGGATCAGGACTCACAGGCTTTCTCTATGAGTGGGGGGAGCAGGACTCACAGGCTTTCTCTATGAGTGGGGGGGGGGAGCAGGACTCACAGGCTTTCTCTATGAGTGGTGGGGGAAGCAGGAGTCACAGGCTTTCTCTATGAGTGGGGGGGGGAGCAGGACTCACAGGCTTTCTCTATGAGTGGGGGGGGGAGCAGGACTCACAGGCTTTCTCTATGAGTGGGGGGGATCAGGACTCACAGGCTTTCTCTATGAGTGGGGGGGATCAGGACTCACAGGCTTTCTCTATGAGTGGTGGGGGAACAGGAGTCACAGGCTTTCTCTATGACTGGTGGGTGGGGGGAGCAGGACTCACAGGCTTTCTCTATGAGTGGTGGGGGAGCAGGACTCACAGGCTTTCTCTATGAGTGGTGGGGGAGCAGGACTCACAGGCTTTCTCTATGAGTGGTGGGGGAGCAGGACTCACAGGCTTTCTCTATGCGTTTGGACTCCCATAGAAGTAGTTATATAGGAAATATTTTTTTGCTTCTTTAAATGGCAGCAGCCATGTGCAGCACAACCGCAGTATATACCCAGCTGACATCCGGCTCCTCCTATCATACAGCCCCCCCAGCTGTATACTCTGCAGCTATAGACCCTAATGTGTTTACTTCTCTTCCCACAGACTCGGTACAAGGAGTCCTGGAGCCAACTGCGTGATGGCGGATACAAGTTGAAACTGGACGCCATCCCCTTCCAGGCCGCAAAGTCCTCGGGGGAAATCATCAGTGATGTACGTGGTATCTGTCCCATCATATTCTATATGTGTATACTGTATATAAGTGTATATATGTGTGTGTATATATATATATATATATATATATATATATATATATGTATATGTGTTATCTGTAACGTTATAATAACCTGCCTGTAGTATTATATTCATCTGTTACATTATAATAACCCGCCTGTAGTATTATATTCATCTGTTACATTATAATAACCCGCCTGTAGTATTATATTCATCTGTTACATTATAATAACCCGCCTGTAGTATTATATTCATCTGTTACATTATAATAACCCGCCTGTAGTATTATAATCATCTGTAACGTTATAATAACCTGCCTGTAGTGTTATAACCCGCCTGTAGCGTTATAATAATCTGTAACGTTATAATAACCTGCCTGTAGCGTTATAATAACCCGCCTGTAGCGTTATAATAATCTGTAACGTTATAATAACCCGCCTGTAGCGTAATAATCATCTGTAACGTTATAATAACCTGCCTGTAGCGTTATAATAACCCGCCTGTATCCATCTTTCTCTCTTCAGCATAAATATAAAGAGGAGTTTGAAAAATCTAAAGGGAAGATGGTCGGCCTGCGGAGCCTGGAGGACGACCTGAACCTGTCGCATTCTGTCCACGCCTCGTCCCTGTCCAGTGAGGTGAGATTGTGTGTGGCCCCTGATCTTGTGTTGGGCCCCTGGTCCCCCCCCCCCCCCCATCATGCTATTATTGTATCCTCTCAGCTCCCTCAGGGGTTATGACTCAGCTTTCCTAGAACAGCAGGACACATAGCGATACCGCAGTACAGAAGCTATACAAGGCTGATACCATTCAGGGGTCTAGAAAAGTTGGATAGCAGCTTTATTTTCACTGTAGAAGCTTTATTTTCAGCTTCACCAGTTGTCACCCAACTTTCTCAGACACTGATATAGTGACATTCTGTTTTACATTGTCCTATACCTATAGGTGCTATCCTGCCCCCTAGTGGAGATGCGCTGCATAACAGACACATTCATTTTAATAGTCATAGGTTTTCACTCCATCGCTGCTTTTAAAGGGGTTGTTCATCCAAAATTTCTTGCTTTCAAATCATCTGGTCCCAGCAAGTGCCAGAGATTTGTAGTTTACTTAAAAAATCCCCAGTCTTCCAGTACTTATCAGCTGCTGTATGTCCTGCGGGACATGATATTATAATTTCCAGTCAGACACAGTGCTCTCTGCTGCCACCTCTGTTCATGTCAGGAACTGTCCAGAGCAGCAGCAAATCCCCATAGAAAACCTCTCTTGCTGGCCAGACTGGAAAGAATACACCACTTCCTGCAGGACATACAGCAGCTGATAAGTACTAGAATAATGGAGATTTTTAAATAAAAGTAAACTACAAATCTGTGATTTAAAAGAATAAAACTGGGGTGAACTCCCCCTTAAAGATCACTGCTTGCTGTAAAGAAGTGGAGCCAAATACACATGATGTGAGAAGAGGGAGCCTTGACACAATGTAACAGACCCTGAATGGGATCAGCAAGAGATGTCAGGCTTTGGCTCAATAGCGTGGCTCCCATTCAGTGACAGCAAGCAGAGGTCTAGAGCATATTCCTGAGCTGCAATACACAGAAGACTGAGCTTGTTCCTTCAGGTCCAGTACAAGAAAGGCTTCGAGAAGAGTAAGTCTCGCTTCCACCTGCCGATGGATATGGTGACCTTGGTCCAGGCCCGGAAAGCACAGGCTTTGGTCAGTGACCAGGACTACAGACATCTGCTTCACCACTACACGGCGCTGTCTGACGACCTCCGACTGATGACCGCGAAGAAGGCGCATCAGCTGCAAAGCGAGGTAATGCTGCAAAACCAGAACAGGTTGCTCAGTCCCTCTGGGTGATCAGGAATCTTATCAGTTTGATCAGGTGATACAATGTTGTAACAATGTATCTTCTAAGCCCCGCCCCTTTAAAGGGGAACAGACAGAGCTGCAGGCAGTGCATGTATTGGTAATGTGTGTTCTATTCCTTGTAGAATCTGTATCGATCGGATCTGAACTTTATGAGAGGCGTGGGCTGCATCGCTCCCGGAGCCCTGGATATCGAGGAGCGGAAGAGAGCGACAGACCTGATCAGCGAGGTAACTATGGGTCCTCTATTCCCATTGGGGCTGCAGGCGTCAGTGCTGGCGGTTTTAGGGTCATTGGCCCTTTAACCCTTTCAGTTCTGACATGATTTCCCTCCCACCAGAGTAAATATCGCCAGCAGCCGCACCAGCTGAAGTACACCACGGTGACCGACTCCCTGGACATCCTACACGCCAAATTCAGCAACAAGATAACCAATGAGGTGAGTGCCCCCCGATGATGTCACATCTTACTACAGGGGTCACTCAGCTTAGGAATACATTCTCACGCTCCGTATTAGAGGGTTAATCTCCCGGTGAGCGTCTCTCTCACCATGGAGGACCTGCCCAGTTCATGGGCGATAGGATGGCTAGGATGCGACTGCGGTGTTGCGGCCACGGCCACTTGACGCAATGCCATGTGATCAGTCGCCAGAAGTTGCTGTGCGGTTCCAGCCTTACACATCCGCCATCGGTCCTCTGCATCATAAACCATCCCCTCTCTACAGGACCAGCTGTATGGGGGGTCCCTGAGCATCTGCGGCCGTTGCTACATTTATTCTCTATGGGGCTTCCAAGCTTAGTGCTCAGTGCAGCTACAATGGCCGAACCCAACAAACATAGAAAGGATTTGGGGGGGGGGGCACATACTTCTGGTCAGTGTGTTTTGATAGGATGACGCTATCGTGTAAAATATATATCGCCCTGTGTATATTAGAGAGGATAGAAGATGCTGACAGTTTCTCTCCTATATCTAGCGTCTGTACAAGGCGGCCGCCGAGGACGTTCTCCACCACTATACCACCGTGCTGGACCTCCCGGAGCACGTCCGGGCCAAGCTCAACACCGCCAACATCAGTGATGTAAGGGTTAACACATACGACTCCTGACAGTATTGTGATAATCCACCATAGTATTGTGATATTCCACCATAATATTATAATCCACCATAGTATTGTGATAATCCACCATAGTATTGTGATAATCCACCATAATATTATAATCCACCATATTATAATCCACCATAATATTATATTCCACCATATTATTATATTCCACCATATTATAATAATCCACTATTTTCCTCGCTCTGCAGATAAAGTACCGGGAGTCGTGGCTGAACACTCGCGCTCACGGCCACAAGCTCACCATGGACGCCCTTCAGTTCCAGGCGGCAAAGTCCTCGGGGTGTATAGCCAGTGATGTGAGTATACTATAGTATAACGTGCACTGTCCCCCACTGGGGTCACCGCCCTCATCTAACGCCTCGGTCCCTGGTGTCATTCTCAGTATCAGTACAAACATGACTTTGTGGCAGAGAGAGGGAAACACATTGGGGCCCGCAGCATCTTAGACGACCCCCGGATGCTGCACTGTCTGCGCGTCGCCAAGTTACAGAGCCAGAAGGAATATAAGAGAGACTCCCAGCATCTTCACTCCCAGTATCACCTCTCCAGTGACATGGTGGACCTGGTGCACGCCAAGAGGGCACAAGCCTTAGCCAGCGACCAGGACTACAAGGTCCTGCTCCACCAGTACACCACCGACCCCGAGGACCTAAAGCTGCAGTCTGCAAAGCAAGCCCATCTGCTGCAAAGTGAGGTGAGGAGTATGGCCGAACGACGTTATGGGGGATGTGTAGATGACACTGTTATGGGGGATGTGTAGGTGACACTGTTATGGGGGATGTGTAGATGACACTGTTATGGGGGATGTGTAGATGACACTGTTATGGGGGATGTGTAGATGTGTTATGGGGGATGTGTAGATGTGTTATGGGGGATGTGTAGGTGACACTGTTATGGGGAATCTGTAGATGACACTGTTATGGGGGATGTGTAGATGACACTGTTATGGGGGATGTGTAGATGACACTGTTATGGGGGATGTGTAGATGTGTTATGGGGGATGTGTAGATGACACTGTTATGGGGGATGTGTAGATGACACTGTTATGGGGGATGTGTAGATGACACTGTTATGGGGTCTATGGATGACACTGTTATGGGGGTCTATGGATGACACTGGTATGGGGGTCTATGGATGACACTGGTATGGGGGTCTATGGATGACACTGTTATGGGGGTCTATGGATGACAATGTTATGGGGTCTATGGATGACAATGTTATGGGGGTCTATGGATGACACTGTTATGGGGTCTATGGATTACAATGTTATGGGGGTCTATGGATGACACTGTTATGGGGGTCTTTGGATGACACTGTTATGGAGGTCTATGGATGACAATGTTATGGGGTCTATGGATGACACTGTTATGGGGGTCTATGGATGACACTGTTATGGGGTCTATGGATGACACTGTTATGGGGGTCTATGGATGACACTGTTATGGGGGTCTATGGATGACACTGTTATGGGGGTCTATGGATGGCAGTGTTATAGGGGTGTATGGATGGCACTGTTATAGGGGTCTATGGATGACAATGTTATGGGGTCTATGGATGACAATGTTATGGGGGTCTATGGATGACACTGTTATGGGGGTCTATGGATGACACTGTTATGGGGGTCTATGGATGACACTGTTATGGGGGTCTATGGATGACAGTTATGGGGGTCTATGGATGACAATGTTATGGGGGTCTATGGATGACAATGTTATGGGGGTCTATGGATGACAATGTTATGGGGGTCTATGGATGACACTGTTATGGGGGTCTATGGATGACAATGTTATGGGGGTCTATGGATGACACTGTTATGGGGGTCTATGGATGACAGTTATAGGGGTCTATGGATGACAATGTTATGGGGGTCTATGGATGACAATGTTATGGGGGTCTATGGATGACACTGTTATGGGGTCTATGGATGACACTTATGGGGGTCTATGGATGACACTGTTATGGGGTCTATGGATGACACTGTTTTGGGGGTCTATGGATGACAATGTTATGGGGTCTATGGATGACACTGTTATGGGGGTCTTTGGATGACACTGTTATGGGGGTCTATGGATGACACTGTTATGGGGGTCTATGGATGACACGGTTATGGGGGTCTATGGATGACACTGTTATGGGGGTCTATGGATGACAATGTTATGGGGGGTCTATAAATGACACCGTTATGGGGTCTATGGATGATACTGTTATGGGGGTCTATGGATGATACACACTGTTGTTAGGCGCTCATCCCCCTGCACTCTGTTACTTCGCTATTACTGGCGTTACATTTATTAGCAGGAATTAGACGCTGTAATTGCGCCATCCTGCCGCTTCCCATCATGCAGCGGGGCTGGGCATGGGGGGGGGATTAGCATTTCCCATGATTAATTGAGGTGGCTGATAATAATACAACACAGGGAATATCTGATAGCTCTCCCCCCCCCCCCCGGGCGCTGCGCCTGGTATCAGACATGATCCATTATTTACTGACGCGGCGTGTGAACAAATGCAAACAGCTCCTCCTGACGGTTTGATGTGGCGGAGAATGAAGACGCCGCTGCTCAATAATTGATGCTGATCAAAGCCGCTCATTAATCCTCTAATCATCCCGGATCGGGGAGATTTTCTCCAGAAAATGGATATCACAGGCGTCAAATCTTCATCTCACACGCGAGACGCCTCAGCGCTTTCCTTCTCCTTGTCTTGTAATGTAATAAACACTCCATGGCGGCCATTATTTTGGTTGGATAACGTTTTTGACACTTTTTTATGCTGTTTCTAGAAACGCTGGTTGGTGACCAATATGGTGGCCATACTGATACTGTCCCCCTATACCACTCCATAGTGTGGTCATATGACCTCCTGCCTGTACGGTTACCGTGGGAGACTTAGGCCCCAGGAAGTGACATGTATTCCAATGGTGGTCACCAAGACAGGAAGACAACTGGTTGCTAGGCAACAGGAGCTATATGAAGCCTGTGCTATTGATTACAGTGTATACGGGGGAGCCGCCACCACCTGTATTCTCCGCTGTGAATTATTAACCAGCTTCCTCTTCACATTATCAGAGCTAAATACATTTGTCTGCGGAAGCTGCGGGTAATAATAATACAATGAATATTAATCCCCTCCGCGACCAAGACGTCCTTACTCTGCTCTATTATTTAATGGCTGCCTCTCATTCTATCTGATGCGTCTCCTCTGGGAACCTGAATGAATTATAATCATCTGTGTCTCCCCCCCCCGCCACAGTCACGGTACAGGTCCGACCTCAACTTTCTGAGAGGAGTGGGATGGGAGGCAGCGGGATCCCCCTATATACAAAGTGTGAAGAAGGCCGGAGAGCTGATCAGTGAGGTGAGTGATGGGGGGAGCTAGTCACCTGAGCTCAGTGTCGCCCCCTGGTGTGTAGTCTATGTAAACTGCCCAGAAAAGAGGGTGATGCAGCCATTATACTGAGAATATTCCTGGCACACCTAACTGATTGTCACTGCGAGAATGTATATGTAACTACTATAATACTGCTCCTATATACTGGGATATAACTACTATAATACTGCTCCTATATACTGGGATATAACTACTATAATACTGCTCCTATATACAGGGATATAACTACTATAATACTGCTCTTATATACAGGGATATAACTACTATAATACTGCTCCCTATATACAGGAATATAACTACTATAATACTGCCCCCTATATACAAGAATATAACTACTATAATACTGCCCCCTATATACAAGAATATAACTACTATAATACTGCCCCCTATATACAAGAATATAACTACTATAATACTGCCCCCTATATACAAGAATATAACTACTATAATACTGCTCCCTATATACAGGAATATAACTACTATAATACTGCTCCCTATATACAGGAATATAACTACTATAATACTGCTCCTATATACAGGAATATAACTACTATAATACTGCTCCTATATACAGGGATATAACTACTATAATACTGCTCCCATATACAGGAATATAACTACTATAATACTGCCCCCTATATACAAGAATATAACTACTATAACACTGCTCCTATATACAGGGATATAACTACTATAATACTGCTCCTATATACAAGAATATAACTACTATAATGCGGTTCAGGGAAGAAACAGAGTGCTGCACATCACACCTATGGCTGATACTAGTGCCGCTTGGCTAAATAAAAAACACATCAGAATTTTGTGTATGAATTGATCAAGCCATACTGCCCCATGTACCTCGTGCCGGTATCTGATACACATGGGTCCCTACACTAAGTCCACACCGTGCCAGTCAGTGGCCACCAACCCCGCAGGTGTGCACAGCCAGGGAACGGGGGCCATGGGACGGCCCTGCGACCCCCATGCCACAGGACCAGACCCAAAAACACCACACCAGAACCCGGCCAGCACCGCCGGCGGAGAAGGTCGCCCCCAAGCAGCACAAGTCTGGATAAGGTATTGCGCTCACCATAGCTGCAGCAAACAGAATGGGAAAAAACAGGAGGGATTAAAACCATGTGCACTCAGGTGTCTCCTGCTAATTGCGGTCATGTGGGTCGCAGGGCCGTCCCATGGCCCCCGTTCCCTGACTGTGCACGCCTGCGGGGTTGGTGGCCACTGACTGGCACGGTGTGGACTTAGTGTAGGGACCCATGTGTATCAGATACCGGCACGAGGTACATGGGGCAGTATGGCTTGATCAATTCATACACAAAATTCTGATGTGTTTTTTATTTAGCCTAGCGGCACTAGTATCAGCCATAGGTGTGAGGTGCAGCACTCTGTTTCTTCCCTGAACCGCATTTTGTTTCTCTCTTTTCTCCGTGTTTTGCACTCCTCCTGGTGAGACCCACATGACCGCAATTAGCAGGAGACACCTGAGTGCACATGGTTTTAATCCCTCCTGTTTTTTCCCATTCTGTTTGCTGCAGCTATGGTGAGTGTAATTCCTTATCCAGACTTGTGCTGCTTGGGGGCGACCTTCTCCGCCGGCGGTGCTGGCCGGGTTCTGGTGTGGTGTTTTTGGGTCTGGTCCTGTGGCATGGGGGTCGCAGGGCCGTCCCATGGCCCCCGTTCCCTGGCTGTGCACGCCTGCGGGGTTGGTGGCCACTGACTGGCACGGTGTGGACTTAGTGTAGGGACCCATGTGTATCAGATACCGGCACGAGGTACATGGGGCAGTATGGCTTGATCAATTCATACACAAAATTCTGATGTGTTTTTTATTTAGCCTAGCGGCACTAGTATCAGCCATAGGTGTGAGGTGCAGCACTCTGTTTCTTCCCTGAACCCCATAACTACTATAATACTGCTCCTATATACAGGGATATAACTACTATAATACTGCCCCTATATACAAGAATATAACTACTATAATACTGCTCCTATATACAGGAATATAACTACTATAATACTGCTCCTATATACAGGAATATAACTACTATAATACTGCCCCCTATATACAAGAATATAACTACTATAATACTGCTCATATATACAGGAATATAACTACTATAATGCGGCTCCTATATACAGGGATATAACTACTATAATACTGCTCCTATATACAGGGATATAACTACTATAATACTGCTCCTATATACAGGAATATAACTACTATAATACTGTTCCTATATACAGGGATATAACTACTATAATACTGCTCCTATATACAGGAATATAACTACTATAGTACTGCCCCCTATGTACAGGAATATAACTACTATAATACTGCTCCTATATACAGGAATATAACTATACGGCCCTATAAAATGTTATTCCTATGTCTTACCTGTTGAATTGTCTCCTCACAGACCAAATATCGTCAGAACCCAGGATCTATGTCTTTCACATCAGTTACGGACTCTCCCAGTTTGCTTCATGCCAAGAACAGTTATCAGCAGTGCAGTGAGGTGAGGTTTGTTGTTAGTAATGTATGTAAACAGTGACCCCACTAGCAGAATAGTGAGTGCAGCTCTGGAGTATACCACATTATACGTAATCCATCTCTTTTGTTGCAGAGATTGTATAAATTAGGGGATCAGGAATCGATGCACAGATACACGTTACCTCCAGACCACCCGGACTTTATCCGCGCTCGAATCAACGCCTCCCAGATAAGTGATGTACGTGTCGCTCCTCGCTGCCCTGATATGTGTGTATATATATATAT
Organism: Dendropsophus ebraccatus; assembly: GCF_027789765.1. Classification (NCBI taxonomy): domain Eukaryota; kingdom Metazoa; phylum Chordata; class Amphibia; order Anura; family Hylidae; genus Dendropsophus; species Dendropsophus ebraccatus. Next base: position 8,466,795 of record NC_091461.1, read on the forward strand.
ACAGTGGTACCTTGGATTACGAGCATAATTCGTTCCAGGACGGCGCTTGTAATCCAAATCCACTCTTAAACCAAAGCAAATTTTCCCATAAGAATTCATAGAAATGCAGACAATTGGTTCCAAATGGTTCTGAATAACATGTAAAACAGATGAAACAAACATTCAGAAACAGCAGAATCTGTGATATTATAAGTTACTGTACAGTAATGGAGAGGATGGGAAACACAAGGGCGGACAGAGACTGCAGGGAGCATGAAGGAATGAGCAGGACAGATGTGGGCACATACATGCAGCGCTCTCTGTCCGGGGAGAGAGGGGTTACATCTATGGAGAGATTACCTCCACAGTCCTGTCCCCTGATGTAAGCCCCAGCCTGAAGTGGATCTGCTATGGTTTGGAAGGTGAGGGAGACTTCCTGGGTCAGAGTACAGGGCTGTAGACCCCGCTATGCAGGCCATGCCCCTCCTCCACTCGCGCTCCCAACCAGTAGAGGGAGCTCTTAAACCAAAGCGATGCTCTTAAACCAAGTCACAATTTTGAAAAACTGTGAGCTCTTAAACCAAAATGCTCTTAAACCAAGTTACTCTTAAACCAAGGTACCACTGTATATATATATAATATGTTTGTGTATGTAGGAGTCCTCAGTCTTACATTAGATCAGGGGTAGGGAACCTTTGGCCTTCCAGGTGTTGCAAAACTACAATTCTCATCATGCCTGGACAGCCAAAGGCTGTCCAGGCATGATGGGAATTGTAGTTTTGCAGCAGCTGGAGAGCGGTGGGTTCAGGTAGTATCATCGCTGCGTTATTCACATAATTCTCGCCACCATCACTGCTTTACACTGCAGGTTCTCTCCATCTTAGTCTATTAGAGGGTGATGTGTTCTGGAATCCGCCTCCCCGGAGGAAACCATGTTCCATCTGTGGATCTTTCTTCCTTGTTTCTAGAAAGCCTACAGGACGCTGTGGGAGCAGTCCCGTGCCGGCGGCTATGACCTGCGCCTGGACGCCATTCCTTTCCAAACCGCCAAGGCGTCCAGGGAGATCGCCAGTGACGTAAGTTATGGGATTCCTGGGATCGTCCGGGATCACCTCCTCCTATATCCAGAAAGGTCAATCTCTTCAGTATCCTGATAATAAATGTTCCTTCCTGCAGTTCCGGTATAGAGAAGCCTTCGTGAGGGATCGGGGTCACCAGATCGGCTTCCGCAGCGTAAGCGATGACCCCATGACACAACGCGCTCTGAGGGTCGGCAAACTCCAGAGCGATCTAGAGTACAAGAGACACTCAGGAGAGATCCGGAACATGGGCCGGACTCATCTGGATCAACAGGGATTCATCCAGGCCAAGAAGAGTCAGGAGCTGGCCAGCAACATCAACTACCGCCAGCCCCTGCACCACTACACGTGTGACCCCGAGCAGCTGACCCTGAAACACGCCAAACAGGCGCACGGGCTCCAGAGCGATGTGAGTGGCACACTGTAGTGGGGGGAAGGGGGATCACACTGAGACCCTTGTTTGTTACTTAGATGGCCCATCGAAGTTAAAGGGGAACTCCAGAGTGGAAAATAATGTTGTCGGATCACCTGGTGTCAGAAAGTTATATAGACTTGCAATTTACTTCTATTCCAGTACTTATCAGCCTCTGTTTGTCCTGCAGGAAGTGGTGTATTCTCTCCAGTCTGACACAGTGCTCTCTGCTGCCACCTCTGTCCATGTCAGGAACTGTCCAGAGCAGGAGAGGATTTCTATGGGGATTTGCTGCTGCTCTGGACAGTTCCTGACATGGACAGAGGTGGCAGCAGAGAGCACTGTGTCACACTGGAGAGAATACACCACTTTCTGTAGGACATACAGCAGCTGATAAGTACTGGAAGACGGGAGATTTTTTGATAGAAGTAAATTAAACATCCGTAACACTTTCTGACAACAGTATAATATAAATTTTCTGTACAATTTTAAGAGAGTTTGGGATTTATCCTGGCATACCTGGGCAGATATCTTATACAGGAGTGACAACCTCAGTAATATTATATTGTATTATATACAGTCTGATATTCTGTCATCAGGTTAAATACAAATCTGATCTGAACTGGATGAAAGGCGTGGGATGGACTCCTCCCGGCTACTACAAGGTGGAGCTGGCCCGCCGGGCCGCGGAGCTGAGGAGTGCAGATGATGGGACCCCGAGCCCCACCGGGGAGGAAGAGTATACAGCGGTAAGGAAGAGACAGACTGCACCTCCTCATCCAAGAACAGCCACACAGTGACACTTGGGGTACAGGATAGTGACACTTGGGGTACAGGATAGTGACACTTGGGGTACAGGATAGTGACATGGGATACAGGATAGTGACGCGCTGACACTTGGGGTACAGGATAGTGACACTTGGGGTACAGGATAGTGACACTTGGGGTACAGGAAAGTGACACTTGGGGTACAGGAAAGTGACACTTGGGGTACAGAATAGTAACACTTGGGGTACAGGATAGTGACACTTGAGGTACAGGATAGTGACACTTGGGGTACAGGAAAGTGACACTTGGGGTACAGGAAAGTGACACTTGGGGTACAGGAAAGTGACACTTGGGGTACAGGAAAGTGACACTTGGGGTACAGGATAGTGACACTTGGGGTACAGAATAGTAACACTTGGGGTACAGGATAGTGACACTTGAGGTACAGGATAGTGACACATGGGGTACAGGATAGTGACATTTGGGGTACATGATATTGACACGCTGACACTTGGGGTACAGGATAGTGACACTTGGGGTACAGGATAGTGACGCGCTGACACTTGGGGTACAGGATAGTGACACTGGGGGTACAGGATAGTGACACATGGGGTACAGGATAGTGACATTTGGGGTACGTGATATTGACACGCTGACACTTGGGGTACAGGATAGTGACACATGGGGTACAGGATAGTGACACATGGGGTACAGGACAATGACACTTGGGGTACAGGATAGTGACACGCTGATACTTGGGGTACAGGATAGTGACACTGACACTTGGGGTACAGGATAGTGACACTGACACTTGGGGTACAGGATAGTGACACGCTGATACTTGGGGTACAGGATAGTGACACGCTGATACTTGGGGTACAGGATAGTGACACTTGGGGTACAGGATAGTGACACTTGGGGTACAGAATAGTAACACTTGGGGTACAGGATAGTGACACTTGGGGTACAGGATAGTGACACTTGGGGTACAGGATAGTGACACTTGGGGTACAGGATAGTGACACTTGGGGTACAGGATAGTGACACTTGGGGTACAGGAAAGTGACACTTGGGGTACAGGAAAGTGACACTTGGGGTACAGGATAGTGACACTTGGGGTACAGAATAGTAACACTTGGGGTACAGGATAGTGACACTTGAGGTACAGGATAGTGACACATGGGGTACAGGATAGTGACATTTGGGGTACATGATATTGACACGCTGACACTTGGGGTACAGGATAGTGACACTTGGGGTACAGGATAGTGACACTTGGGGTACAGGATAGTGACGCGCTGACACTTGGGGTACAGGATAGTGACACTTGGGGTACAGGATAGTGACACTTGGGGTACAGGATAGTGACGCGCTGACACTTGGGGTACAGGATAGTGACACTGGGGGTACAGGATAGTGACACATGGGGTACAGGATAGTGACATTTGGGGTACGTGATATTGACACGCTGACACTTGGGGTACAGGATAGTGACACTTGGGGTACAGGATAGTGACACATGGGGTACAGGATAGTGACACTTGAGGTACAGGATAGTGACACATGGGGTACAGGACAATGACACTTGGGGTACAGGATAGTGACACGCTGATACTTGGGGTACAGGATAGTGACACTGACACTTGGGGTACAGGATAGTGACACTGACACTTGGGGTACAGGATAGTGACACGCTGATACTTGGGGTACAGGATAGTGACACTTGGGGTACAGGATAATGACACTTGGGGTACAGGATAGTGACACTTGGGGTACAGGACTGTGCCCCCTTTTCCTATGCTCCGCCCCTTTCTCCCATATAACCCCTCCTCTTATAAAACTTTGCAGGGTGAAGCAGAATCTTTCAGTAACATAAACCGAGACGCCTCCGAGATCCTTCATGTGAAGAGGAGAAAAGCTCTTCCTGTGAAGAAATGAGGGGGGCTGATCCCAGGGTACGGGGGTGAATCCCTGGACGGCCCCTTCTGCTTTCTATTTCCAGCACTATGAAGATGTCGCTCTTATATTCTTATTAATATTTCCTCACTGCAGTGCTGCTCCTCACCTCCAGGGGGCGGTGTACTATAGTGATGAATGGGGAGGACACAGTGATGTCACCAGTGTTACTCACCACAGCAGTGCCATAAAGTGTTTGCCATGAAGCTGCGAGGAGCTGTATTGGCTGTGACCGGTCATGTGACCGGGCTGTAGGACTGGCCGGATCAGTTTCCAAACAATCCAAAGAATTCAGGATGAATATTTGTAGAACTTTGATTTGTTTGTACGGAATAAATATATTTAATGCAGCAATGGTGTCAGTCTCTAGGACCCTGCTACAACTCCCAGCATGCCCTGGCATTGTAGTTTTATAACAGCTAGAGATAAGATAGACTATGACCACTGGATCACGCACTAAAGGTCATAGGTCATAGATCACCATATTGTTACTTTGTTTAGGGGTCCTGAATTTACAGGAGATACATAGTATGTCGGGGGAGGGGGCACTATAGCATCAATAAAGGGGAAGGCCACAAAAAAATTACTTCTTTTTAATCAACTGATGCCAGCTGCTGTATGTCCTGCAGGAAGTGGTGTGGTTCTCTCCAGTCTGACACAGTGCTCTCTGCTGCCACCTCTGTCCGTGTCAGGAACTGTCCAGAGCAGGAGCAAATCCCCATAGAAAACCTCTCCTGCTCTGGACAGTTCCTGACATGGACAGAGGTGGCAGCAGAGAGCACTGTGTCATACTGGAGAGAATACACCACTTCCTGCAGGACATACAGTAGCTCATAAGTACTGGAAGACTGGACATTTTTTAATAGAAGTAATTCATAAATCTGTATAACTGACAACAGTTGATTAAAAAAAAAATTCTCTGGAGTTCCCCCTTTAGGAATGAAGTACCAGGGGCTTGTTAGACGCTCTTTGGAGTGGTTCCACACTACACCACAGCAGCACAGAGGATCTACAGCATGTATGTTAGTGCATTGTCTGGGTGACCACCATGTTTTTCCAGGCTGCATTTTACTTTTGTTTCTTCCCACCCGGAGAGAAGGAGGAGACTGGATCAGAAAGTATCAGGAGAAGGATGTAAGGGACGGAGTGCGACCCCTCAGATCCTGACCGAGAGACCAGACCGGTTTCTAACAAATAATAAGGTTTATTTTTGGGAAAGTTGCAATTAGTTATAATGTATCAGCTTCATCTCCATATGAAGGATTCCCTGGTGTAGGCACTAAGGGGTTAAGTATGATGCTGGACATCACATGGTACCCTGGGACCCTCAGAAGATGCTGATGTCCCCGCTGACTCTGACAGGTGAGAATACAGCCGGACTATGACAGGGCCACAATGTTATCATCATCCCCTGGTGGTCCCTGGGGGTCGGGGGCCGCGCTTCTTCCGCTCTCAGGTGTTGGACTTCATGTTCTTTTCGATCCATGGTAGAAAGCGATGGACGTGAGCGTAGACTCCGGGCTTGTCCTTCACTCCGCACTTCTCTCCCCAGCTAACAACACCGCTCACTTGTACCTGACCATCACGATCACAGGCGAGAGGCCCCCCGGAGTCACCCTACAAGACCCAGGATATCAGCAATGAGTTAAAGGGACTCACCATGGAGAGGATACTGCACCACTATTTTACCAGGGACTGGATACTGCACCACTATATCACCAGGGACCAGATACTGCACCACTATATCACCAGGGACCAGATACTGAACCTCTATATTACAGGGACTGGATACTGCACTACTATATCACCAGGGACTGGATACTGCACCACTATATCACCAGGGACCAGATACTGCACCGCTATATCACCAGGGACCAGATACTGCACCACTATATCACAGGGACTGGATACTGCACCACTATATCACAGGGACTGGATACTGCACCACTATATTACAGGGACTGGATACTGCACCACTATATCACCAGGGACCAGATACTGCACCGCTATATCACCAGGGACCAGATACTGCACCGCTATATCACCAGGGACCGGATACTGCACCACTATATCACCAGGGACTGGATACTGCACCACTATATCACAGGGACTGGATACTGCACCACTATATTACAGGGACTGGATACTGCACCACTATATCACCAGGGACCAGATACTGCACCACTATATCACCAGGGACAGGATACTACACCACTTTTTTACCAGGGACTGGATACTGTACCACTATATCACCAGGGACCAGATACTGCACCACTATATCACCAGGGACCAGATACTGCACCACTATATCACAGGGACTGGATACTGTACCACTATATCACCAGGGACCAGATACTGCACCACTATATCACAGGGACTGGATACTGCACTACTATATCACCAGAGACAGGATACTGCCCCACTATATCACCAGGGACAGGATATTGCACCACTATATAACCAGGGACCGGATATTGCACCACTATATCACCAGGGACCAGATACTGCACCACTATATCACAGGGACTGGATACTGCACTACTATATCACCAGGGACAGGATATTGCACCACTATATAACCAGGGACCGGATATTGCACCACTATATAACCAGGGACCGGATATTGCACCACTATATCACAATGGACTTTGTCTAATAACTTTATCTCCATGTTTTCTGGTCCTGCACTAGAAGCTCCATGTAACAGACGGACATACCTGACATGAGTCTATGCCTCCTTCAGGGACCCCGGCGCACAGCATACTGCGGTCAATCAGTTTCCCATAGGATTTGGTATCGGAGCAGTTGGTTTCAGAGATGACTTGGACAGAAGCATCAAGCAGATGAGTGGTCTGACCTGTCATAGAGAACAGCGCATTATGGGGTCAGATGTGATCACGGACAACTAAACATACAAGAAAACGTCTGCAATGCTCCAGCAACTAACAGTGAGGAGAGGAGAGGGAGGGAGGAGGAGGGGGATGCAGCTGCAGCAATCCTCTCTCTCTTCTAACAGCCATAACTGTAGAAAATTACTCATAGTTCATGATATTTAAAGTGCAATCGATTACTAAAAAATGACCACCAGGACCCCCATAGCATGTGACTCACCTTTTTCTGTCATCCCCCACCCAGCTATGTCACATATCTTTCCTGGTGGAAACTCGCGGTCCGGTAAACACGCCGTCTTCACGTTCCACGTCTCCCGGGCGCACCTGCCTCCTGATTTCTTTAGTTTCATTAGAGCTGCAGCAGAGGAAGCAAAGTTGTGAGGTCAGGGGTCACCCACTCCTCCTCCTCCTCCTCACTGTTAGAGGAAAAGTCCCCATCCAGCTGTTGGACAACTACAACTCCCATCATGCCCTGAACAGGCCGGCACTGTGCTGGGGGGTGACTTACACTCATGTGAAGGGAGAAGGGTGAGCGTAAATGAAAAAAACAGAGCAAGGAAAGGGTTACACTAAGGACAAAACTGCTGCTGACGTCAGGCCTACAGACTGAAAGACAACAGCACAGCAAGGGTTACAGCACAGCAAGGGTTACACTAAGTACTGAAACTGCTGTTTAGATGAAAGGGAAGCTCTGATTCACCTTTCAGGGACAGTGAGGATCCTGTAGAGCAGACTAAGCTTACAGCTACCCAGTCTTTATCCCCACTCCACCTGCTATGTTTTGTCTTACTGTGTCTGATAGAAGAGACAGCTTTCCCCTAACGACAGCCAGTGGGCAGCAGAATGCAGAGAACGCAGACACCTAGTAATGTTTGGTAAATATAGTGATGTAGAGAAATGTTAAAAATCACATAGGAGGGGAGAGGTTTCAAATGAACCGTAAGTTTTACCTACAGGAAGCTGATCCATTCAGGGATGAAGGAAAGCTGGGTGACCGCCATTGTGAATGATATATTTGCAGATTTACTATAACACTTTATTTTTCTGAGGGTTTTTCCTGTATTTTACAGAGTGAAATGTCCCCCGGATCCATCACTCACCGAGATCATTATGTAGACTGGACGATTCCTCCCGGTAATTCTCATGGATTATAATCTTCTCCACATCAAATATTTGTTCCAATGTCTCATTCTTCTGGAGATCCACCTTACCCAGCGACACCCTCCACAGACCTGGCTGTGACCTGGAAGACACACAGACTGTCACACTGACCCAGACTGTATATATATATATTTATATATACACACATACATAGCTAGTTCTGTCCTCAGCTGAGAAGTGATATAGCTGTATCCAGTGTAGACAATGCTCTGTGAGCTCTACATCCTGGTCTCCAGACTGATACAATAGCTAGTCCTGCTCTCAGCTGTATCCAGCATAGACAATGCTCTGTGAGCTCCAGACTGATACATTGTACATAGCTAGTCCTGCTCCCAGCTATATCCAGTGTAGACAATGCTCTGTGAGCTCCAGACTGATACATTGTATATAGCTAGTCCTGCTCTCAGCTGTATCCAGCATAGACAATGCTCTGTGAGCTCTACAGACTGATACATTGTACATAGCTAGTCCTGCTCTCAGTTGTATCCAGCATTGACAATGCTCTGTGAGATCCAGACTGATACATTGTACATAGCTAGTCCTGCTCTCAGTTGTATCCAGCATAGACAATGCTCTGTGAGCTCCAGACTGATACATTGTACATAGCTAGTCCTGCTCCCAGCTATATCCAGTGTAGACAATGCTCTGTGAGCTCCAGACTGATACATTGTACATAGCCAGTCCTGCTCTCAGCTGTATCCAGTGTAGACAATGCTCTGTGAGCTCCAGACTGATACATTGTACATAGCTAGTCCTGCTCTCAGCTGTATCCAGTGTAGACCATGCTCTGTGAGCTCCAGACTGATACATTGTACATAGCTAGTCCTGCTCTCAGCTGTATCCAGTGTGGACAATGCTCTGTGAGCTCCAGACTGATACATTGTACATAGCTAGTCCTGCTCCCAGCTATATCCAGTGTAGACAATGCTCTGTGAGCTCCAGACTGATACATTGTACATAGCTAGTCCTGCTCTCAGCTGTATCCAGTGTAGACAATGCTCTGTGAGCTCCAGACTGATACATTGTACATAGCCAGTCCTGCTCTCAGCTGTATCCAGTGTAGACAATGCTCTGTGAGCTCCAGACTGATACATTGTACATAGCTAGTCCTGCTCTCAGCTGTATCCAGTGTAAACAATGCTCTGTGAGCTCCAGACTGATACATTGTACATAGCTGGTCCTGCTCTCAGCTGTATCCAGTGTAGACAATACTCTGTGAGCTAAACAGTCAGCAACATTTTCTTCTTTTCATTTTAAAATTAAGCTCCATTAAAGTGAATGGGATCTCACTGTCCCTTACATGGACTTCACACAATGTGCGGCCGTCAGGATCCAACACTCAGCGATTAATGTGCCGCCACAGAGATGTCCGGCATTGAACGACGCCACGGGGCTCTTCAGCTGCAGCGATGCCAGCCATGGGTGCTTGCCCGGCTGGGTCCTCTTCCCACCAAAGATCCTTCCCCGGGTGGTAATAGGCAGCTCTCTGATGCCGCACGTGGAGAATGGAGGGCTGGCTGTCACGTTGGTCGTTGCTGTTGTGATGGTTGCAGGTTGTGCCGTGGTTTTTGGAGTCTTTATGGTAGAGGTCCCATTCTGGCGTGAAACTAGGAAACAGAAGAGGTGATGAGACAGAGGATGATGGGAGTCATACTTCTACAACACTGATACAGATAGATGGTAGGAGGGGTTAAAGCAAAAAAAATCTTTCTAATAAACTGGAGTAAGAAAGTTATATAGATTTGTAATTTACTTCTATTAAAAAATCTCCAATCTTTCAGTACTGATCAGCTGCTGTATGTCCTGTAGGAAGTAGTGTTTTCTCTCCAGTCTGACAGTCTGCTCTCTGCTGCCACCTCTGTCCATGTCAGGAACTGCCCAGAGCAGCAGCAAATCCCTATAGAAAACATCTCCTGCTCTGGACAGTTCCTGACATGGACAGAGGTGGCAGCAGAGAGCAGACTGTCAGACTGGAAAGAATACACCACTTCCTGCAGGACATACAGCAGCTGATAAGTACTGGAATACTGGCGATTTTTTTAATAGAAGTAAATTACAAATCTCTGGCACTTTCTGACATTTGAAAGATTTGACGTTTTTCTTTTTGCTGACCTTTAGAGGGCATTGCCATCCAGAAACACTGTTTTCCTAGTGCTTTGCCATAGCCTCGCCCCTTTGACCAACATCATAGCAGTTCATGGGCCCCAGTACTACATACCCATTATAATTCCGCTGCAGACCAACAATTTATAAAGACATTATTATAATAAGACTGGACCCCTACCCTCTGACTATACCCACAATGCACTGCCAGGGAGTTATTACATACTTACCCGCAGGACAGACGGTCACGCTACACATGTCCCATCTCAGCTCTCCGTCCTTATCCTGAAAGTAACACCACGGCTTCTCTGCCCCATCCGGGTTCCTGTGTAATGGAGGAAACGACAGGGGTAAGTATGTGCCCCCCGGTCATTGATCAGTGAGGTCATGCTTTCAGATTACTAGAAAACAATAAGAAGGTTGTGATAAGAAGGTGAGGGAGTAACAGACAGATACAGGATCAGACTACACAAGGATTGAATGTAGTCTGTTACCATGGAGACACATGGCCAGGGTGATAGTCTAATAAGGACGGCCCCTATCTGTATGCCCTATTAGGATATATGGACATCACAGGGGGTCTCTAGCGTTGGACCCCCATAGATAACAGCTGCTCTATTATAGCAGATCGCAGTCAGTCTTTACAAGTGTTTATCGGTTTGGCCGCCATGTAATACAATGTTCCCCCGGCTTTGGCTTCTCCTGGATCCCCATTCCATATCATGTATCTGTGTTACCTGCAGAAATTGTGCTCCCCAATCCCGGACTGCCATATATCTGGAATAAAGGCGTTGACGCCCTCCCTGACCAGGAGGTGGGAGTCCCAGGGCAGGCACTGGTGCCCCTTCTCTGTCTGGCTGGCATGTCCGCGGTATCGGAGCCCGTTGTTCTTGTAGCAGTCATTGGACGCTGAGGCGGGGGACAAAATGATTGACGCACAATGAGATGAGTCACAAACGGCAGATGACAAAAGAGTCCCACCCAGGATTAGGGAGAGTCCTTACATATATGTCCTGGATTACTGGAGGAAGAGCTGGCACCTTATAATTCTGTTATCTCTAGAAGATGGTGCCAGTCACTCCTATTGTTATCCAGCCCTGGAGCCGGAAGTAGCTGCTCCCTGTGCAGTGTCCTGGTACCTGGTTCCCAGCTATTAGTGTTGTCATGTGGCTGGGGAAACTCTCTTAAAGTGTTTGTTCTGTATTATTTCTATGTAAAAATATCCAGTACTTATCAGTTGCTGAATGTCCTCCAGGAAGTGGTGTATTGATACAGTGATCTCTGCTGCCACCTCTGTCCATGTCAGGAACTGTCCAGAGCAGCAGCAAATCCCCATAGAAAATCTCTCCTGCTCTGGACAGTTCCTGACATGGACAGAGGTGGCAGCAGAGAGCACTGTGTCAGACTGAAAAGAATACACTACTTCCTGCAGGACATACAGCAGCTGATAAGTAATGGAAGACTTGAAATGTTTAAGTAAATTACAAATGCGTATAGCTTTCTGACATCAATTGATTTGAAAGGAAAAATGAAATGACCGGAGTTCCCCTATAAAGGACGGCATCTCTACAGGAGATTGCTTATCGTGTAGTTCTGTATTATAGTGTTACAGACGTTGCGGGTAACCCGTATACTCACCGATCTCACAGAACTTCCCCTTGAAACTCTTCGGACAGACGCAGGCAAAGGTGTTGAGGGTTTTTTCCCGGCAGGTTCCTCCGTTCTTGCAGGGGTTGTGGGTGCAGGGGGTCTCCGCTGCAAGGAGAACAATGTCATATACAACCCCAGGGTGTCCGTGCTGTCACTATTCACACGTAGCAGAGCTCCACTTACTCGATTTGCCCACAATTTTTGGGGAGATGCAGTTGTTCCACCAATTTAGGACACGGTAACCCCGGCCCGAGCCTCTTACCTGTGCTACATGTGGGTCCGTGGTACGGATAGTGACAGCGACAATTGAAATACGGAAGGTACTTGAGCAGAACACAATCGCCGTGGGCGCAAGTTTCTTTCTTACACGGCCGAATCGCTGTCCACAAAATATACGGAAAGGAGACTTTAAGGTCATGACTGCTTGAACAGTAAAGAAGTTTATTTGTGTATAGTGATTCTTCCACAGCCTTACTGCTTGTACAGTAAAGAATCTTTATCACTAATAGTAAATCTTCCAAACCTTACAGCTTTTACAGTTAAGAAGCTTTATTGTCTGTAGTGAATCTTTCGTAGTCTGACTGATTTCACTGTGAAAAGCTTTTATCATTTCTAGTTAATTTTTAGTTTTTTCCCCCACCAAAGCTTTACTGCTTTTACAGTGAAGAATCCTCGTCATCTATAGTGAAAATTTCACAATCTTACTGTTTATACAGTAATGAGACCTTATTGGCTATAGTGTATCTTCTGTAGACTGACTGATTTTACTGCAAAGAATCTTTATAAATTATATAAATGATCATTTATAGTTCATTTTTTACTGTGTTTTACAAAGCTCTTACAGTAAAGAATCTATAGTGAACATTTCACAACATTTCACTATGTTTACACTCTGTATGAAACCGGCCGGGTCACGGAATAGCCGCTGTCAGAAAAGATCGTCCCGGCCAGTACCGCATCCGTGCACGCCTTAATCTGAATTCTTCGCTGCTCACAATGGAGTGTGCGGACGGAGCCGCATGGTACATTAAGGGAACTGACAGGGTTTTCTGTGGCCACTATTCACTTAATAGCGGCCGCAGAAAACTGATATGTCAGGGATCCCGGCCGGAGTGTATATCATGTGTATACACTCCGGCCGGGATTCCTTAGAAGGCAGCACTACGTAAGTATCTTAGAAATCACGGCCGTTGTTACAATGGCTTTGATTACTACGGTACTAGCGTAGTGTGAACATGGCCTTACACCGTAAAAAATCTTATTGTCTACGGCATATCTTACATAGACTGACTGATTTTACAACAAAGAATCTTTATAAATTATAGTGAATCTTTCACAGCCTTACTGCTTTTACAGTTAAGAATCCTTATCATCTGGTGATGGGTATAGCTAACAGTATACGGTATATGGGGGCATCCTGACTCTCCCGTAACAGGTGCTGTTAGTGGAGAGAAGGGTGGGGCGTGATGGATTGTGAAGGTGTATGGGCTCCTTTACTGCTTGTACAGTAGAGAATCCTTATTATGCTTGGTCATTATAGAAGCTATGAGTATGTCTGGTGCAGACTGTATCCGTTAGAGTGCCCACTGACCACACACAGATCCATCCGCCATATTGGTCCTCACCTGCAGATGTTCTTACCCTTCTCACAGTTTAATCCGTTGAAGAACTCCATGCAGCGACACTTGTATCCTTGCTCCGTGTTCTCACACGTCCCATGGTTAAAGCAGGGGTGAGAGCTGCAGGGATCTGAATAGGAGGCGTCATATATTAACACAGCACACAACACACACGGCTCAGCTATTCCTGAACACTCCTCAGCTCTACACAACTCTCTATAGTGTACACTACATGACATGAAATAGACAGTGGCAAGGACTCTCCATGCCTGTTAAGTGGGCGTGGTCTCCTGGTGTGATGTCAGAGCTGTGTGCCCCTCCCCTCTCACAGCAGATGCTGCATCCCCTTCCTCTCCTCTCCATTTAAAGGGGAACTTCAGCGAATGTATTTTTTCTTTTGGTGACTGGTGTCAGAAAGTTATATAGATTTGTTATTTACTTCTACTTAAAAATTTCCAGTCTTCCAGTACTTATCAGCTGTTGTATGTCCTGCAGTATGTCCTGTATTCTTTCCAGTCTGACACTGCTCTCTGCTGCCACCTCTGTCCATGTCAGGAACTGTCCAGAACAGGAGAGGTTTACTATGGGGGTTTTCTACTGCTCTGGACAGTTCCTGACATGGACAGAGGTGGCCGCAGAGAGCACTGTGTCAGACAGGAAAGAATACAGGACATACTGCAGGACATACAGCAGCTGATAGGTATGGGAAAACTTGAGGTTTTTAAATAGAAGTAAATTAAAATTTACAGTATAAAACCTTCTGAAACCAGTTGATCTGAAAGAAAAATATTTTTGACAGAGTACCCCTTTAAAGGGGTTATCCAGCAGCACAAAAACATGGCCACTTTCTTCCAGAGACAGCCCCACTCTTGCTACTCAGTTCCATTGTAGTGAATGGAGCTTAATTGCAGACCGCACCTGAACTGGAGACAAGAGCAGTGCTGTCCCTGAAAGAAAGTGGCCATGTTTTTGTATCACTGGATAACCCCTTTAAATTGAATTTCTGATCTATTTGGAGACAACAATCCTCTAGGAGGCGGGGCGTCTGCTGAGATGTGAATCACTGGGGATTTACCCTCCATGGCGTCGTAGTAAAACAGGTTCAGTGCATACAAGTCTTCAGCAAGTTGTCTCTCTAGATCTTTCAGCAGCCGTCCTGCAAAACAGAGGCATGATGGGATGGGGATTAACAGGCGGAGTGACCCCCAAGGCTGCCAGACCCCTATGCTATATACAGGCTATATGGTCTAGGCTGCATTGTACGTGGCTGATGATAGACTGATACATTGTAACAAACCCCATCTGTGTGATCAGGACTCGGCCAGTGATCAATAAAGCAATGTTCCATTCACTGACAGATCTTTTCATTCTAAAGCTTTACATAAAACTAGAAAATCCCTCCCCTGGGTGTGTCCATCCTCTCACAGGCCCCGCCCACTCTATGCCCCGCCCCCATATACAGAAATCATATTTACCATGATGAGTCAGACGATGCGGAATCTGCGGAGAGAAAGACGAGAATGACACTCGGAAGAGCGAAGTCACCGCAAGCAACGCAAACTTATCAAAAACTTCTAATAAATATAATAAACTTATCAAAGATTTATCAGACACGTCTAATAAACTTATCAGTAACTTATCAGAAATGTATCTGAAACTTATCATAGACTTATAATAAACTTATTATAGACTTATCTGTAACTTATAACAAATTTATCAGTAACTGATCATAGACTTTATAATATTATATAATATATTATAAAATATTATAATAAAATTATCGGAAACTTATCAGAAACTTATCATAGACTTATAATAAAATTATCGGAAACTTTGTGTTTTTCACCATCTCTGCTTGCTGTAAGTGAATCGCAGCATTTTTTGTCCTGTTACTTCTCACAGCTGAGGGTTTGTGTCCGGTCCAGACTCTGGGAAGAAAACACATGAGCAGCACATCCCTCTTCTGCCCTGCTAGTTTGTTACAATGTATCAGTGCAGGTGAAACATATCAGTCTGCAGTACAACTGTAACAAACTCCCAGCTGTGAGAAGTGTTAGGCCAAGTCAGGTTTTGGATCAGATCAGGATTCTTGCTGTTCACTGAGAGGAAGCAGAGATCATGAAAAAGAAGCTGAACACAAAGGTTATCTGAGAGGGTGGTCAGTTCTGAGTGGGTGGTCAGATCCGAGAGGGTGGTCAGCTCAGAGAGGGTGGTCAGCTCAGAGAGGGTGGTCAGCTCCGGGAGGGTGGTCAGTTCTGAGTTGGTGGTCAGCTCTGGGAGGGTGGTCAGCTCTGAGTGGGTGGTCAGCTCTGAGTGGGTGGTCAGCTCTGAGGTGGTGGTCAACTCTGGGAGGGTGGTCAGCTCTGAGAGGGAGGTCAGCTCCGAGAGGGTGGTCAGCTCCGGGAGGGTGGTCAGTTCTGAGTTGGTGGTCAGCTCTGAGAGGGTGGTCAGCTCCGGGAGGGTGGTCAGTTCTGAGTTGGTGGTCAGCTCTGAGAGGGTGGTCAGCTCTGAGGGGGTGGTCAGCTCTGAGGGGGTGGTCAGTTCTGGGAGGGTGGTCAGTTCTGAGTGGGTGGTCAGCTCCGAGAGGGAGGTCAGCTCTCTCTCCCACAGTGTATATACTGCTTACACAGACACACAGTATATATATCCTGCAAACACAGACACACATACAGTCACATATACACATACCCACCACTGGGAGTTGTTGTCCTACCACACAGGAGCATGCTGGAGTTGTTGTCCTACCACACAGGAGCATGCTGGGAGTTGTTGTCCTACCACACAGGAGCATGCTGGGAGTTGTTGTCCTACCACACAGGGGCATGCTGGGAGTTGTTGTCCTACCACACAGAGCCACACAGGAGCATGCTGGGAGTTGTTGTCCTACCACACAGGAGCATGCTGGGAGTTGTTGTCCTACCACACAGGGGCATGCTGGGAGTTGTTGTCCTACCACACAGAGCCACTCAGGAGCATGCTGGGAGTTGTTGTCCTACCACACAGGAGCATGCTGGGAGTTGTTGTCCTACCACACAGGAGCATACTGGGAGTTGTTGTCCTACCACACAGGAGCATGCTGGGAGTTGTTGTCCTACCACACAGAGCCACACAGGAGCATGCTGGGAGTTGTTGTCCTACCACACAGAGCCACACAGGAGCATGCTGGGAGTTGTTGTCCTACCACACAGAGCACTAACACACACAGACAGAGATAGATATACTCCCAGTCACACTGCAGCAGTAGTGGAGGATGTCTCTGCCCATGAGGAGAAGCAGGTAGAGCGGAGGATCACACTGCTGATGTCTCCGTCGGGGGAGGGGGCGGGGTTATGGGCCTCTGTGAGCCGGGAGACGCTGTGGGGGGCGGGGGATGGGGGCCAGGCTGCAGTCACATGTCCGGGGAGAAGAGCTTCCTCGGCTGCTGTGCTGAGGCAGGGGACGGATATATGGCCTCAGGGGGATGCAGGTGGCGCCCCCTTCCTGCCGGGAGTGCACAGCGCCCTGTGCGGCCGCACTGCTCGCACACCCCTAAGGCCGGCCCTGACAAAAGTTCCAATAAAGACTTGAACATAGGACGACCAGATCTGTAGGATAAGTGCAGTGTAGGAGATAGTCGTGTCAGTAGTGTTGTGTTGAGGTAGAGTAGCAGAGAGGAGGATGCCGTGAGACTCTCAACCCATGTAGTAATGTGCTCTGCCGGGATGTTGGAGGATGAAATAGAATACTTAGAAGAATAATAATAATAAGAAAACCTGTGCCCGTGTATTGACCTTTGTTTTCAGTTTTCACACCAGCTTATGCCCACTAGACTCGGCTGAACCGTACTAATGGGTGACACAGGCCCCAGACCTTGTTACCTGGGTTGAGCAGAATGCTGAGGGTTCCCTGCTGACACCCGCGCTGCGAGATGGAGTTCATAGGCTTACTGCAACTTTGCTCCACCTGGATCAGTTCCTGGCTCTTTGGCTCTATAGTGGATACTGTCCTGCTCTGTGACTTCTCCTTGTCCACGGCGTGGGTTGAGGTTATCTTTAGGCTTGTCCTCTCCTGAGAGGTTTAACACTGCATAGTGCTTGGTGTAAGTAGTTGTGAGAAGGGTGGTAACAGTATACTATCCTGCGTCCTACCCATGCGGGGTACTGGCTAAGACTGACTACTCTTCCTGTCTCCTGTGTGAGTCACTTCCTCCCCAGCTTGTATGCTGCACTGTGATTGGGTGAAAAGAGTGCAATAGAAGAACAGAGAGGAGAGGTGATAGGAGAGAAGAAAGCAGAAATCCTACTGGTCTACAGATTCTGGTAACACATAAACACAATAACCCACAATACAGCGACATCTAGTGGCCAACTCTTAATACTACTTTTACCATTATAAGACCACAAAAGTACAGGCTTTTGCGAAGGGTGTATGCAACAGTAACACCTCTAGTGGGACACCACACGCTGTCCTGAGATCTGTGTAAAGTGAACACTGTCCTGAGATCTGTGTTAAGGTGAACACTGTCCTTTTATTTTAGTCTCACCCTAACAGTGTGCAGTAGATTGTCAGCTCCTATGCTCCGGGGGGGATAAGGTTCAGGCTGTGCAGGTTGGGTGGATGCGTCTCCTGTATGCACCATCATGTATGAGTCCCTGTGTAGCCGTCACCTTGGAGTCAGTTGGGCACATTAGTCAGGCACCGGGCATCCCTCCCCCATATAGTTATAGTACTTACCGGCTGAGAAGATGGGGTACAGGATAGAAGGATGAGGGCGGCGAGGAGGAATCCAGCCCCGGAGCTCAGCATGGCTGCAAACACCCTGCAGCTCTCCCCGGCCATAGCATAGTCCAGAGTCTATGTTGTCTCCTACAGGGTCATCCTCCCCTAAATCCCAAACTCCGACCTTTACATTACATGGTAAACAATCAGGCTACAAGCCGGGGGGGGGGGGGGGGGGGAGCAGATTACACAACATAAGATGTAGCAGAGCTGAGTGTGTCATTACCTGTAAGGGGCTACAAGTCTGGTGCCTCAATGGTTCAACACGATATAAAGAGCGGCCTCCATATCCCAACACAGCGCACCAGGCATGAGGAAGAGAGAATAACTCAGGAGTACAGATAATGTAATATATGACACCTGCAGTCCTATGTAACAGCACAGATAACACAGTGATATCTCTCTGAGTACAGATAATGTAATAGACGTGACCTGCAGTCCTATGTAACACTTAAGATAACACAGTGATATCTCTGAGTACAGATAATGTAGTAGCTGCCACCTGCAGTCCTATGTAACAGCACAGATAACACAGTGATATTTCTGAGTACAGATAATGTAGATGTCACCTGCAGTCCTATGTAACACCACAGATAACACAGTGATATCTCTGAGTACAGATAATGTAATAGCTGTCACCTGCAGTCCTATGTAACAGCACAGATAACAGTGATATCTCTCTGAGTACAGATAATGTAATAGCTGTCACCTGCAGTCCTATGTAACACCACAGATAATATCTCTGAGTACAGATAATGTAATAGGTGTCACCTGCAGTCCTATGTAACACCCCAGATAACACAGTGATATCTCTGAGTACAGATAATGTAGTAGTGACCTGCAGTCCTATGTAACACCACAGATAACACAGTGATATCTCTGAGTACAGATAATGTAGAGGTCACCTGCAGTCCTATGTAACAGCACAGATAACACAGTGATATCTCTGAGTACAGATAATGTAGAGGTCACCTGCAGTCCTATGTAACACCATAGATAACACAGTGATATCTCTGAGTACAGATAATGTAGATGCCACCTGCAGTCCTATGTAACACCACAGATAACAGTGATATCTCTCTGAGTACAGATAATGTAGTAGTCACCTGCAGTCCTATGTAACACCACAGATAACACAGTGATATCTCTGAGTACAGATAATGTAATATATGACACCTGCAGTCCTATGTAACACCACAGATAACAGTGATATCTCTGAGTACAGATAATGTAATAGCTGTCACCTGCAGTCCTATGCAACACCACAAATAACACAGTGATATCTCTGAGTACAGATAATGTAGATGTCACCTGCAGTCCTATGTAACAGCACAGATAACAGTGATATCTCTCTGAGTACAGATAATGTAGTAGATGTCCCCTGCAGTCCTATGTAACACCACAGATAACACAGTGATATCTCTCTGAGTACAGATAATGTAATAGCTGTCACCTGCAGTCCTATGTAACAGCACAGATAACACAGTGATATCTCTGAGTACAGGTAATGTAATAGATGTGACCTGCAGTCCTATGTAACAGCACAGATAACACAGTGATATCTCTGAGTACAGATAATGTAGTAGTCACCTGCAGTCCCATGTAATAGCACAGATAACACAGTGATATCTGAGGACAGATAATGTAGTAGCTGTCACCTGCAGTCCTATGTAACAGCACAGATAACACAGTGATATCTCTGAGTACAGATAATGTAATAGCTGTCACCTGCAGTCCTATGTAACACCACAGATAATATCTCTGAGTACAGATAATGTAATAGGTGTCACCTGCAGTCCTATGTAACACCACAGATAACACAGTGATATCTCTGAGTAGATAATGTAGTAGTGACCTGCAGTCCTATGTAACACCACAGATAACACAGTGATATCTCTGAGTACAGATAATGTAGAGGTCACCTGCAGTCCTATGTAACACCATAGATAACAGTGATATCTCTCTGAGTACAGATAATGTAGTAGTCATCTGCAGTCCTATGTAACACCACAGATAACACAGTGATATCTCTGAGTACAGATAATGTAGTAGATGTCACCTGCAGTCCTATGTAACACCACAGATAACACAGTGATATCTCTGAGTACAGATAATGTAGTAGCTGTCACGTGCAGTCCTATGTAACACCACAGATAACACAGTGATATCTCTGAGTACAGATAATGTAGTAGTCACCTGCAGTCCTATGTAACACCACAGATAACACAGTGATATCTCTGAGTACAGATAATGTAGTAGATGTCACCTGCAGTCCTATGTAACACCACAGATAACACAGTGATATCTCTGAGTACAGATAATGTAGTAGATGTCACCTGCAGTCCTATGTAACAGCACAGATAACACAGTGATATCTCTGAGTACAGATAATGTAGCAGTCACCTGCAGTCCTATGTAACACCACAGATAACACAGTGATATCTCTGAGTACAGATAATGTAGTAGATGTCACCTGCAGTCCTATGTAACAGCACAGATAACATAGTGATATCTCTGAGTACAGATAATATAGTAGATGTCACCTGCAGTCCTATGTAACAGCACAGATAACACAGTGATATCTCTGAGTACAGATAATGTAGTAGATGTCACCTGCAGTCCTATGTAACACCACAGATAACACAGTGATATCTCTGAGTACAGATAATGTAGTAGATGTCACCTGCAGTCCTATGTAACACCACCGATAACACAGTGATATCTCCGAGTACAGATAATGTAGTAGCTGTCACCTGCAGTCCTATGTAACACCACAGATAACACAGTGATCTCTGAGTACAGATAATGTAGTAACTGTCACCTGCAGTCCCATGTAACAGCACAGATAACACAGTGATATCTCTGAGTACAGATAATGTAGTAGTCACCTGCAGTCCTATGTAACACCACAGATAACACAGTGGTATCTCTGAGTACAGATAATGTAGTAGATGTCACCTGCAGTCCTATGTAACACCACAGATAACTCAGTGATATCTCTGAGTACAGATAATGTAGTAGTCACCTGCAGTCCTATGTAACACCACAGATAACACAGTGATCTCTCTGAGTACAGATAATGTAGTAGATGTCACCTGCAGTCCTATGTAACAGCACAGATAACACAGTGATATCTGAGTACAGATAATGTAGTAGATGTCACCTGCAGTCCTATGTAACAGATATAACTTGGAATCTCTTACAAAACAATGGCTGAGCTTTGTATTACAGTATTACTAGTATACATAGCAGTGTAGCTCTTGCTCATAGTCATCTAAATGCAGCGATGTGATTGGCTGCCGGTGATTACAACTTTAGAAAGAAAAGCACCTACAAAGTGAGATCTGGTGTTCATCCAGCAGGGGGCAGCATTGCACTGGATATCCATCACAATCCTCCGGCTCTGAGCTCCTCAGCCTGATGTTCCTCTGGAGGAGAAGATATCAGTCAGGAAAGAAGGAGAAGTGATGATTACATCTGGATCAGACACTCAGGATCTGCTGCTCCAACATAATATATGGGGTTTATGGATGCCATAGTGTTACAGTCAATAATTTATAGAGAGCTCCATGATGTCAATGCTCTTACAGTAAAGAATCTATACACTTACATAGTCTCACTGCTCTTACAGTAAATAATTTTTAGGCAGTTCCATATTGTCACTGCTTTTAGAGCAAAGAATCTATAGAGACCTCCATATTTTCACTGCAATGACAGTAAAGAATCTATAGAGACCTCCATAGTTTTGCTGCTCTTACAGTAAATATTTTAGACAGTTCCATAGTCTCACTGCTCTTACAGTAAAGAATCTATAGAGAGTTACATAGTGAGATCTCGGTGCTTCCCACTGATATATTTTGCATTGTTAGTAGGTCGCCCATCAATCGTAATTTTTATTCTATCTCTGCCCCATTTGATGCCCCCCCCCTTTCTCCTCTCTTTTGCCTCGGCTGCAGCGCTCTGTATTTTGAGGGGTAGGTGCCTCTTATATGTCATCCCCCCCTCCCCCCTTTAATTTAATGTAGTTCAATTGTACGACACTAATTCTACCGGCTGTGAGTCAAACACATGGCGCATTGCACTCAATTATGCCCGAAAAAAAGATTTTTTAAAAAACACTTTGAGCAGTTTTTGGTATTTTTTATGGCTTAATACGTCAAAACACTTGACTGCTGCAAAGACCTGATAGGAACAAAACGCCATAAAACTGCTGTATGAACGCTACAAAAAGCAACAAAAAAATTAAAAAAAAAATATTTATTGAGAAATAAGCTAATTCCTACATATACACTATACAATACAAAACGTATACAAATATATATATAATTGCTGAGCCTATGATGCTGCCAAAATCTACAGCGAACCAGCCGTGTTGGTCTGGAGAGGTACAGAGAGGGTGGAGTGGACCAGACTGTAGGAACTGATAAATAAATAGTTATCCTGGAGACTGACATAGATCATGGGATTTTTTTAACCACATGACTTGTAGCGCAAAAAAAGTTAAAAAAAAAATCTGAACAAAGGATAAAAAAAACAATTGCAACACATGTGTGTTTCCTTTAAGAATTAAAATATCATGAAAAATCATAAAATATCATGAAAAATCATAAAAAAAAACTGATGACAGTCTATGGAAGAGAAACAGAAGGAAAAAAAAAACATAATGGAGCCAGAGAGTGCTCCAGCACTGCACTCTCTGTACTTTGTTTTTTTTTTACCTAAAAACACTGGTTGTTACAGTTTCCCTACTAATGTCATTTCTTTGCATCATCTTTTAGGCAAAGTGTTTCTTCCGCCCTTATGACGACTTTTTTCTTATTCCATATAGTGTTTTCATACATGCATTTTTGTTTGCATTTTTTTCCGTACCAATTTCTTCTTAATGGTGCGTTCACACCTACAGGATCTGCAGCTGATTTTCTGCAGCAGATTTCATCTAAAAAACTGAACACAGCATCAAATCTGCTGCAGATCCTGTAGGTGTGAACGCACCCTAAAGGGGATTTCCGGGCAGAAAAGTTTTTCCTCTCCAAGTGTAGAAAGATCAAGATCTAAAGATAAAAAGGAAGTCAAACTCACCTGCCCCGATGCTGCACTGCAGCCATTTTGATGGCTCCCAGTCCCTGCTGTGCTTTACTTCTTCCTGTTTCCTGTGATGTCATGTTCCTGCTCAGCAGCAGCGACACAGGAAGCAGTGGGGACCTGGAGTAGTTAAGTTGGGAGCGGGAGGGGATTGGGGCAGGTAAGTATCACTTTTTTCTTATTTTTAATTTAATTTACCCAGAGGCATTTAAAGGGAATGTATCATAAGAAAGTCTCTTATTGTACAAATAATGTTTTTCTGTTAAACATATATTTTTTAAGAATTTTGGTGACATTTTTTTTCCTTTTTCCTTTCTCTCTATATTATAAAATAATCCTGATATCTTGCAGTTTTCATTTTCACCATTGGGGCTAAAACTAAGCTGAGACTTCCTGTTGTGTCTGTGGTGATAAGAGGAGGCTGCTGTAAAGTGATCTGTACAGCATTGCAGCGTCATGTGACACCGGTAGATAGAGGAGACAATAGCAGCTCCCTGTGGAATGACCTCTTCACAGGTCACAGAGCGCGCTCAGTAATGTCTCACATTCATCTCACGGGGACAGGGTCTGTCTATTGTCGTCTATGTCCATGAGTCATGCTGTAAAGTATTTCCCTTAATGCTGTTAAAGGGAATGTGTCACCTAAATGTTCTTTTTACTGATTAGAGTCAGATACCAAAAGTGTTCTTTTATTATAACATTTCTATTTTCTATTTTCTGACTGTAACTTTTTAAATTTCACTTTGTGTACATTGTTATGGGGGCAGCCGTATTGCCTGGCTGTTTTTAACAGCATTTAAAGACATGCTTTACAGCAAGACTCATGGACATAGATGACAATAGACAGAGTCTGCCCCCTTTAGACGAATGTGGAACATTACTGAGCGCGCTCTGTGACCAGTGCAGAAGTCATTCCACAGGGAGCTACTATTGTCGCCTTTATATACTGGTGTCACATGATGCTGCAATGCTGTACAGATCACTTTACAGCAGCCTCCTCTTATCACCACAGACACAACAGGAAGTCTCAGCTTAGTTTTAGCCCCAGTGGTGAGAATGAAAACTGCAAGATATCAGGATTATTTTATAATGTAGAGCGAAAAATGAAAAATTTGGAAAAAAGTCAACAAAAATTCTTAAAAAAAAAGTTTAACATAAAAATATTATTTTTTTAAAGTCTTTTTAATTTTTTTCTGATTTTCTGATGACACATTCCCTTTAAGAACAGCCCAGGCAATATGGCCGCCCCCATAACAATGAACAAAAAGTGAAATAAAAAAAATTAGTCAGAAAATAGAAAGAGATTAGAATAAAAGGTCCAGCCTTGGCACAACTCATATGCTCCCAGGTTGCTTTATTTCCGAGTTTGAAACCTTAATTACCTGCATTTTTCTGCCAGACAACAGAGTCCGTGCAGGCAGAGAATTGCTGGGAATGTGCAGAGAGCAGAATCTTGCTTGTTGTGTGGATATGTAAAAGAATTCCTTAGTGGTAAACTCATTCTAATCACATGATACATGGGTCATGTGATCAAGGCTCGTCTCACATTACAGTGACAGATTGGGGGTCATTACCTTTATTCATATTTACAGGGATGTATATATAGACTTATACTGATGAAATTGTAGCTTTTATTAGTATGTGACCAGGCAGGGATTCAGGGATGGTAACTGGCAATAGGATCTTATAAGATAATAGCAAAATATAATAGCACACACACAGCTAAAACACCAATGCCCCCAACGTGTTTTACTGCTACTAATGTGACGTCTTCAGGGGCTAAAGGCGAAATGACAACCTAAAGCATGGGAAAGGACACTGTCTATAGTGCAGATCATAGTTCCCCCTGACCAGCAGTAACATCTGGACATGTATTTTATCATCAAAAGCCTCGGTAGTGGAACAGGAGCCGCAGCTCAGAGAACAAACTAATTATCCTTCATTGTTATTTAAAGAGGCTCTGCGGACAGGAAAAAAGAAAGCAACAGGGGTTGGGATCACACGGTAGGTAAGGATAGTGTCATAGGAGAAGGTTTGGTAAGTAAGGATAGTGATATAGGAGAAGGGTTGGTAGGTAAGGATAGTGTCATAGGAGAAGGATTGGTAGGTAAGGATAGTGACATAGGAGAAGGGTTGGTAGGTAAGTATAGTGACATAGGAGAAGGTTTGGTAAGTAAGGATAGTGATATAGGAGAAGGGTTGGTAGGTAAGGATAGTGACATAGGAGAAGGTTTGGTAGGTAAGGATAGTGACATAGGAGAAGGTTTGGTAGGTAAGGATAGCGACATAGGAGAAGGTTTGGTAGGTAAGGATAGTGACATAGGAGAAGGTTTGGTAGGTAAGGATAGTGACATAGGAGAAGGTTTGGTAGGTAAGGATAGTGACATAGGAGAAGGGTTGGTAGGTAAGGATAGTGACATAGGAGAAGGATTGGTAGGTAAGGATAGTGACATAGGAGAAGGTTTGGTAGGTAAGGATAGTGACATAGGAGACGGGTTGGTAGGTAAGGATAGTGACATAGGAGAAGGATTGGTAGGTAAGGATAGTGACATAGGAGAAGGATTGGTAGGTAAGAATAGTGACATAGGAGAAAGGTTGGTAGGTAAGGATAGTGACATAGGAGAAGGGTTGGTAGGTAAGGTCAGTGACATAGGAGAAGGGTTGGTAGGTAAGGATAGTGACATAGGAGAAGGTTTGGTAGGTAAGGATAGTGACATAGGAAAGGTTTGGTAGGTAAGGATAGTGACATAGGAGAAGGTATGGTAGGTAAGGATAGTGACATAGGAGAAGGTTAGATAGGTAAGGATAGTGACAGGAGAAGGGTTAGTAGGTAAGGATAGTGACATAGGAGAAGGTTTGGTAGGTAAGTATAGTGACATAGGAGAAGGGTTGGTAGGTAAGGATAGTGACATAGGAGAAGGTTTGGTAGATAAGGATAGTGACATAGGAGAAGGGTTGGTAGGTAAGGATAGTGACAATGAGGATAGTGACAATGAGGAAGAGTTGCTGGATTGTGCCTCACAGTCCGCAGACCTCAACCCAATCCAAGATTTGTGGGTAGAGTTAAATAAAATTTTTATTTGTATCCAAGTGAGTCGACCATTATGCATCAACATTGGAAACGCGCAGAAGAGACCTGCGAGCAGATTTTGGTGGAGGCCTGCTTCAATCTGAAGGAGATCACGCCCAGAAGGAATCAGCCATTTTTAAAGTAAAAAATAGCTTGCTTTTTTTTTCTTTAAATAATAGCATATATTTGATAAAGATCCTAAAAAAAATTTTCATCCATTTTTTCACTTTGAAAACGTAGTGTGAACATGGCCTTAACGTTGGACGTCAAGCGGGCCTCTCTGAGGCAGTGTGCCAGGAGAGGGGTTGGGAGGGAATGCTGGCGGCTCTCAGAGCCGCTGGGGGGTGGGGCTATCAGTGGTGTAGCTACCATGGAGACAGGCCACACTTTGCCAGAGGGGCCTAGGTCCCCTGCTGCCCGGGCCCCATAGAGCTGCGTGGTCTGCCTCCATGGTAGCTATGCCACTGGATTCAGCCAGTGCTGAAAGCTAAAGGTGGTTTGATAAAATACTAACATAAAAATAATTTAAATTTTTAGGAGCAAAACTGATGTTGAATCAGCCGGTGGGTTCTGGTGTTTTGAGGCAACTTGTCACGGTGGCCAGGAGTGATAACACCCACTCTCTGACACACGGCCACCAGACCTTTGGTAGAAGCAGTGAGAGATGCAGGGAGCGGCAACAGA
Source organism: Dendropsophus ebraccatus (assembly GCF_027789765.1). Taxonomy (NCBI): domain Eukaryota; kingdom Metazoa; phylum Chordata; class Amphibia; order Anura; family Hylidae; genus Dendropsophus; species Dendropsophus ebraccatus. The sequence continues at coordinate 8,494,007 of NC_091461.1, forward strand.
GTCCCACTTAAACAATGCTTAACTTAAAAATATCTTCAGTGCAATACAAAAAATATAACAGTGCTCTGGTACAATAAACAGTAGCAGATATTACAGCAGTAGCTTCAGGTGAAGAAAAGTAGAAGAAATCAGTAGCAGTAGATAGCAGCCTAATTAGTCTTGTAGTCTTGTATAGGTGTTACTGTGTTTCCCCAGAAAATAAGAAGCCCCAGCGAAAATAAGAAACCCCACCTACTCTACCCTCTAACCTAAAGTAAGGCACCACCCCGAAAGTAAGGCACCCCCTACTCTACACTAGAGCCCCCCCCCCCGAAAGTAAGGCAGGCCCAGAAGGTGAGGCACCCCCATTCACCTCCCGCCCTGCCACCCAGGACTCATCTAATCCCCTTGTGGACCTCCAAAACCGGTACCGCAGGCCGAACGTCATGCCGCCGCACTCCTGCCCCAACGCTGCACGCCTGACCGTACGCCGCCGCACTCCTGGCCCGCCGCTAACTGTGAGTATTCTGGGGAGGTCCAGGTCGAAGTCTTATTTCTCTCCCAGGGTTGAAGAAATAAAACATCCCCCGAAAATAAGATGGGGAAATTTATTAAAGGGTTTAAAATTTAGACTGGTGCAAACTGGCTTCAGCAACCAATCACAGCTCCTCTTTCCTTTCACCAGAGCTGGAAGCTGAGCTGTGATTGGTTGCTGTGGCCAGTTTGCACCAGTATTAGTTTGACACCCTTTGATAAATCTCCCCCATAGTGCCTGTTTTTTTGGGAAAAAATATAAGGCACCATCTAATTTTCGGGGTAAACACCATATCTCTTCCTTAGCTGGAACTAGACTCCACTTTGAATAGAACTCTCCACTGAACAGAAAGCCCCTTGTCTTATATATGGCCGTGTGACAGGGACAGTGTGTGTGTAGCAGGCTAAACTGCAGCTGTGCACAGGGGGAGTGAGACACCTAGTGGCTGGAGTAGGGCACAGCAGCTAACTGCACTAACTGTGGCACCTGGCAGAACTAGTTTTACCTGGGTGTGTAAAGGTAGAAAAAAAAAAACGTAGTGGGACATTCCAGATACATGACAAAAATCTGCAAGATCTGGAGCCTAAAAGTCAAATATTCTAAACATTGTTACCCTTTTGCTTGTCAGTATATGCAAAGTTTGTTGAAACAGCAGTTCTCATCTATGGGCCAGTTCACACGGAGCAAAAGCGGCAGAGTTTTACTCTCCACTGCAGAATCCCACCTGTCTCAGTGTGTCAATGTGAGTGCTAGAGCGCCCTTCGCTTCTGTCGTACTCCACTCATAGAATTGACAAGTCAATTCTTTGAGCAGAGAGCAAAGGAAATGGAGGGACGTGAACAGAACTCTCCACCACGGAATTCCAAATTCAATCTACATGTAGACTAACAGCTGTTTACTATTGAATTCTTAGTGGTTTTGTTACTGGCTGGTTTTTGGGTTGTTTATCAGAATTTAAACAGACATTTTGGCCCTTAAAGCATATGTAAGAACAATAAGGTTTAGGGCCCAGATGGACATTTCCAAAAGTTGGGAAGAGACAATAGGACTGAGAATAATGGGACTAGAGTGGCTGCTCTCATTGCTTCATACTTAGCCCTTGTAAAGCATTTGTTGTTACTGTAGTAGAGATAGGGAGGATAGAAAGGGCGAGCGGTTGATACATTTTTATTGCCTTATTTTAAGCTTTCCTGTAAATCCTCCATTATGCCTTATTTTCGGAGGATGTCCAATATTAGTTTGACAGGAGAAGAGTTGTAGTGGGGTTATTGTCAGTCTGTAGGCCAGTACTACCTTTATTACCCCAATTTGACCCTCACATAGCACCGGTAGGGATTAGTATGGTGGTTTCCTCCCATGAGCTGCTCACTTTGAGTCCATCCACAACTATTCTATTGGATTAGGGTCAGGACTGTGAATGACTTGGCCGTCCCAAACTACCTTTACTCTTTGTTAGAACAACTTGCGTTCTTAGTAGAGATGAGTGAATCTCGAGCACATTTGTCCAAGCTCAAGCGTGCAACATTTGATCTCCGGTGTCTGAAGAAGTTGGATGACGCCCTACGGAGTCATGGAAAACATGGATATAGCCTATGGTCTACGGTTGTATCCATGTTTTCCAGGCTTCCTTAGGGCAGCATCCAACTTCTTCAGACATTGGAACTCAAATGTCGCACGCTGGAGCTTGGATAAATGTGCTCGAGATTTGCTCATCTTTGGTGTCCTCACATTTTCCGGTACTAAGACAACATAGTGTTCCAGCAATTAGCCGGTATAATCCATCTATCATGGCGGGTGTCCAGGTCCAGAGGCAGCAAGAGAGATAACACCCCGTGTCACAGGTGATGAGATTTTTATGCTTTCTATGATTCTCTAATTATAATTCTTCTCATTGAAGCAATGTTCTTTTTTGGGGATCAGCAGCTTTCTCCTTGCAGTCCTGCCATGGAGACCATTGTAGATCAGTGTCCTGATGGGGGACCTGTTAGTTAATATGATGAAGGCCTTTAGTTCCTTAGAGGATACATTGGGTTCTTTTCTGATCTCTCAGACTATTATACATCTTGCTCTTGGCATGGTTGTCGCTGGTCAATGACTCCTGGGGAAGGTAATAATGGTGTTACTTTTCCTAATCTGTCCGACTGTGGATCAGTGGAGTCCGGACTCTTTAATGGCGGCTGTGTAACCTTTTCCAACCTGATGAGTATCAGCATTGTTTCTTCTTCTGAGTGCCTCACTATCTCCTTTGTTGGTGCCATTATATGCATCCACAACCGTGCTGTGATAGACTGTGAATATGTGGTGGGCCGCCTGTGGCATCTGCGACCGGCCCCCTGCTAGGTGGTACTGTGTGACGCCACTACTGTGGTGGTTGGTCGGTGGAGTATAACTCAGCCAGGTGGTAAGTTGTTGTGACGCCAGTTCTGACTCAGCACACAGATATGGTGGCACACCTGCTTTTAGTTTTTTGTGACCTGCTATACCCTTTCCCCAATGGTCGGTGACCTGCTGGGCTGTGATGGGTCCCTTTGGCGCTTATCACGGTGGTCCGGAGAGGAATCATGACCCACCCGGACTGTCGGTACCGCCACTCACAAAAAGCGGAGTTGACCCAAGGATGGTGTAGCCTGTGTGTAGGTGCTGGTGCAATAACCACTGAGTCCCGGTAAAATAAATAAACTTGTTCTTTACTAGTAGATCTTCCGTGATACAAGTGAGTAATATAATACAATCTTGACTTTACTAAATCTGCACCAAGAACTGTTGAGGTAGAAAGTAGAATAGCAGTGCTGGCTTGGTTGCGTGCTGAGAAGAGTAAAGAGAGTTCAGAGTAGTGGAAAGGAGTAGGTCGTGAGAGTCCCAACCCAATGTAGTACTGTGCTCTGCCAGAACTTTAGAAGGAGAAGAAGAAGAACACTTGAGAATACTTGAAAGAAGAAGAATACTTGTGTCCGTGTTTCGACCTTTGTCGCTATAACCACCTTTTGCCCTGCAGTGTCGAGTTACCCGTCCTATCAGGATGACACAAGCCCCAGTCCTAGTTACCTGAGTTGAGTGAAGTGTCTGAGCGCTTTTCGGTGTTGGGATATTGCACTACTGTTAGGATCCCAGACCCCAATATGTATGTATGTATGTATGTATGTATGTATGTATGTATGTATCTATCTATCTATCTATCTATCTATCTATCTATCTATCTATCTATCTATCAGTTTTCGTGCCTGTACAAACAATACAAGGATTGGTTGTGCAGCTCAGCCACTCACTTTGTTGTGCCATGTAAACACAGTATAAATGAGCACCAATCTGATCGGTGTTCGTTTGTAGCCGCCTGTAAAAGGACCTTTGGGCTACATTCCCACATACAGTAGTTTTTCAAGATTGTATATGATGTCTGCAATTGTCCGCAGTCTCAGGCTACATTCTCACTACATTCTTTTTAAGTAAAGAACGGACGTTTATTGCAACGGAATCAGTGTCCGTTCTTTACTGCAGGGGCGGCATTGCATTGAAGTCAATACAATGCCACCCACTGTATGCACACATTGTTATTTTAACTCTTGTTCTTTAGATGCATTTTTCACAGATTTGCGGATGTTACAGATGTTACTTTCGTAAAAATTAGGGATAGTGACAAAAGTCCATACTAGAGCTTGTCAGTAATTTTTGTGGCAGCAATTTTTGTGGATTGTGTAAAACTGCAGAACATGTGAATGCAGCTTTACACATGGAAATAAAATATTAAATATTTCTGAAATAATAACTAGATCAATAAATAAATACATTTACATTCAATTATGGGAGTGGGGTAAAAAAAAATGTAAATAAGCAGAAAAATAAAATACATTAATAACAAAATAAATGAAAAATATTACGATAATAATTACTGCATAAATAACCACAAAAATAAAATAAATTCAAGAATATATCTAAATAAAAACTATATTCTAAATAAATAAATAAATATAAAAATATATAACTATGTGACTAAATAAATTAATAAGTACAATACTAAGTATAACCTAAATCAGTGTTCCCCAACCTGTAGCTCTTTAATTGTTGCAAAACTACAACAGCTTTCACCTATCAGGACATGCTGGGAGTTGTAGTTTTCCAAATAGCCCTATAAGGGTGACGAGCGCTGATTTAAATAAAATAAGAAAATAAAACAATAAAAACACAACAATAATTACAGGCTAAAAAAAATTATAATACCTTGACATTTTAATACAATTAAAATTTATTATAAATTTATAATTTTTTTTTAAATAAATTTACATTTAGGGTGCCTTCACACGTACCGTATCGCTGCTTATTTCTCACACAAAACTTGCATCAAACTCGCATGAAAGTAGCTGCGTTTTTTGTGGTGTTGTGAAAATCATATGAAAATCAAAACTCGCATGTAAAAATAGCAATTGATAGTAATCAGTATCACTGTGGATTTATGTGCCAGCAACTCTCAGCGATAAATACACAGCGATACGGTACGTGTGAACAGACCCTTAAAAAATGTTGAAAAAGAGTTGAAAATCAAAATTTAAAAAGTTCTAAAAATACTAAACTGGCAATAAAGAGAGTGAATAAAGTATATAGCTGTATATATAGGGCCGAGAAACCATTGCAGCTGCTATGAATTATGAAGAATGTCTGGAGGCCCAATGCGCTTGCAGCGGGGGGATGACACATGCAGGTAGTCTGGAGAAGGAGCCGTCAGCCATTACATCTGACACTTTCTGGCTTTCTTGACTTTTTTTCAAGGCGTAAAAAAAAAGGAGATTTTTTTTTTCCCTCCGATAATGATGAATTTATAAAATGAATTCTGTTCTGCTCCATTTTACTCGTGTTTTAACAAGATTTGAATAGATGCTAAAGACATTCAACGAGGATGTCATTATTTCAACATGACGGTATGCCAAGATGAAACCGTGTCAGATCCCGCAAGATTAAAGCGTCCCCGACGCACAGGAAAGAATTACTCCTCTACATCTGTTTAGCGCTAATATATTTCCAGCTTACAGAATGGAAATGTCACCGGAGCTAATGGCAGAAAACTGCGAGTCAAAATTGTCACTCAAGAGAATCAATGTGTGCAAATTTTTTTTTTTTAATAATTTTTTTTCTTTTTTTTTTTTTGCATTCCTTTAGAAACTTTGACAACTCCCACAATACCACGGGAGAGCAAATTAGAGGCGAACGTAGCACGGAAACCAGCTGCATTTATGGCGCCGATGGCTTATCAACCCCACAAGTTTTAGTATATTATTAGTTTATAAATAGCAGCCGAGGCAACGTGTAATTATTTCGCCTCGGACCGGCCGCACTCTCTCTCTCTCTCCGCGGGGGACCAATTGTCATTTAATAAAGACTTCTGTGGATTACTACGGAGATGGATAAAAATAATCCCGAGAAGAGACGGATCCATTATTTATATTTACTTACCGTGCAAGTTCCATCTCCAGAGATTCAAGTTGTGTTTCTTCTCGCTGTTCGACGCGAGCGTGGCCGCCGCTAATGTGTATTTATTCGCTGCGCTTTGCTTGTTTGGGAGATGCTGGGTGACGGTGATAAGGTTTTTGCATTCAGAGATGAAAGGCGTAGAGAGGAATTATTATTTCTGGCTTCGTCTCTGGGAGTTTCGGTACATTGGGGTGGGGGGGGGGGGGGAGAGACGTCGTACCGGCATCTGCTGCCGTCTTCATTAAGACTTTACAACCTCTTAGGCCTTAGTCACACGTCCCGCAAAGTTGTTCATAATTGCGGATCCATAATCATGGGTCACCTTATTGCCCATTGATTTCTATTGGGCTGTTAACACATTCCGCTTTTTTAATAATCCGCAACCCGTATAGAAAAAATAGGACGTGTCTGAGTGTGGACTGTGTTTGCGGTACGGATTACTGATAGAAGTCTATGCGATCCGTGTTTTGTTCACATTTTACAGATATGGAAACAGGTGCAATTATGAATGCAAATATGGAGGATTTTCCACAGATCATAGTGGGAGGCTTTGTGGCCTAGAAAAATCACAGAACGTGTGAATGCGGCCTACATGCAATGTTCCCCAACCTGCGGCAAAACTACAACTCCCATCAGGCCCGGACAGAGAGACACAGGTTGGGGAACGTTGTATTAATGATGGTGGATTTATAATGATGCAACCAATCACAGCTCAGCTTTCAGTTTACCACAGCAATACAAGAAATAAAAGCTGAGCTGTGATTGGTTGCTACGGGCAACATGGAGAACCTGATATTGATCCGTTTGGCCCTGTGATACCTGCGGGGACTGAATTGGCAGAGAACATGGAGCACATATTGCTCAGCACCCGCAATGTTCTCTGCTTTCACAGGGGTGGGCAGGAAATATCTGAGGGGTGTACAGGAAATATCGGGGTGTGCAGGAGATGTGTGAGGGGTGCACAGGAGATATCTGAGGGGTGCACAGGAAAAATCTAATGGGTGTACAGGAAATATCTAAGGGGTGTACAGGAAATATCGGGGTGTGCAGGAGATGTCTGAGGGGTGGGCAGGAAATATTGGGGGGAAAAGGAGATGTCTAAGGGTGTGCAGGAAATATCTGAGGGGTGTACAGGAGAAATTGGAGGAGCACAGGAAACATCTGAGGGGTACACAGGAGATATCGGGGAAGTACAGGAAATATCTGAGGGGTGTACAGGAAATATCTGAGGGGTGTACAGGAAATATCGGGGTGTACAGGAGATGTCTGAGGGGTGCACAGGAAATATCGGGGTGTACAGGAAATATCTGAGGGGTGTACAGGAAATATCTGAGGGGTGTACAGGAAATATCGGGGTGTACAGGAGATGTCTGAGGGGTGCACAGGAGATATCTGAGGGGTGCACAGGAAATATCAGGGTGTACAGGAGATATCGGGGAAGTACAGGAAATATCTGAGGGGTGTACAGGAAATATTGGGGGGAAAAGGAGATGTCTAAGGGTGTACAGGAAATATTGGGGGGAAAAGGAGATGTCTAAGGGTGTACAGGAAATATCTGAGGGGTGTACAGGAAATATCTGAGGGCTGTACAGGAAATATCGGGGGAGCACAGGAGATGTCTGAGGGGTCAAAGGAGATGTCTGGGGGGTGCAAAGGAGATGTTGAGGTATAGGGGAGATATTGGAGTACACAGGAGATATTTGGGTGTACAGGGGATATTAGGGTGCACATGAGATATAGGGGGTGCACAGGAGATGTCTGGAGGGTGCCCAAGACATGTCTGACGGTGCACAGGACATATCTGGCAGCGCATAGGTGAATATGTCTGGTGTGCACATTAGAATTATAGGGGTATACACAGGGGGTCTTGACTGCACATGGAATGTGAGTAGGGGTATACAGACAGAGTCTTGCCTGGGGTTGCACAGGATATATTTGGAGTTGCACAGGTGATGTCTGGGGATACACATAACATAAAAGGGTTATACAGGGGGGTCTGAACAGCACAGGGAATGTGAGGGGGGTCTACAAGGTATGTCTTGGTGTATATGGGGGAGTCTGGGAGTATACAGGTAACACTAAGCTCCACTAAATATACATATAAAGCTCAGATTGTGATACATCTATGACTAAGCAAGACTTGTACGAGTTAGGCCAGGTTCACACTACATTTTTGCAAAAAGCAGATGGAAAAAAAAGGATGGAAAAACTGATGCATATGTATGCATCCATTTAGATCCGGTTTTCCCCCCAAAAAACAGACAAAAAAAGCATGCATTTTTTTAACGTATGCAAAAACATGGATGGTCTAATTTTCATGTTCTTTTTGATCAGTTTTTTTTTAAATAATGAAAGTCAATGGAAAAACAGATCAAAATGGATGCACACAAATGTATCCAGTTTCAGGCTATGTTTACACAGTGTAAAAGTACGGCCGTTGTTGCAATTGGCAACAACGGGCATACTTTGTACGAATAGCTACGCTGCATGTTTTTCTATGGGATCCCGGCCGGAGCGTATACACATAGTATATGCTCCGCCTGGGATGCCAAGTGGCGCCGCAAAGAACTGACATGTCCAGAAAACCATGTCAGTGCACACTGTGGAGCGAGCAGCTCCGGCCGCTTGCTTCACTATGTGCTATGGGAAGTTCTGATGTGGGCGTGCACCGATGCACCCGCATCAGTACTCTACGGCCATAAAGTACCGACCATACCGGCCAGGATGATCTTTGCAGAGACTGGCCGTTCCATGACCCGGTTGTGTCACGGAATGGCTGGTCTCTTACACCATGTGAACATGGCCTCAATCTGTTTTATCATAGTTTTTTTTTAAAGGATGAACAAAAAAGAATGGATTGCAATAAAGTAGTGTGAACCCAGCCTTATAATGGCAGCCATGATGGTTGACACAGAGCTCTTCTAACCAAAGACAGCCATGTGGAACCGTGTGGATTGCTATGTCACTCCTTTGGTCAGTGAATGGGATCCCGTCATGTCTCACAATTGGCTGTGACCTGACAGTCGCCAGAAAGCCATCTCACATAGGTTTCTAGCCACTCTCAGGTCATGGTTGCCTCTACTTTTTGTCCGAGTTCACACTATGTATGACTTTGGTTGTGTCACAGAACGTCAGTGAAGTTTATCCCGGCTGGTACAACAGTATCGCCGGATGATATTAATTTCTTTTTAATTGGGATGCGGGCGCATTTGGGTGTGCCCGCATTCCAATTAACCATAGGAGACAATGAAAAGTGCGGTCGGAGCCACACTTTACATTGTCTGCTCTGACAGTCTTGTGCGGCCACTATTCAATGAATAGCCACCGCACAAACCTGACATGTCAGTTTTCGGTGAGGCCGCAAGGAATCCCGGCCGGAGTGTATACAAAGTGTATACACTCTGGCCAGGATTCCATAGTAATGAATGTGATAGGTAAATTCATTAAATAACGTCTGTGGTTGCAAACCTGCAACTACGGACATTGTTTAATAAATTTATACATTGTATGAACTTAGCCTTAGGTTGCAGTGTGACCCCATTAACCTACCTTCAGTATGGTGCACACACTCACAATGTAACCCCAGCCTTTGAAGTAAAGGCATACCACAAGGACGCCTTCACGATCAGTGGTGGTCCAGATTGTAGTCGACCACGCTTTTGAGTCCTGCACAAAAGCAGTATGGATATCAGAGAAATTCAAGAGGATTGTGTCAGAGGGGATCGTGTACAAACAGCTCACAGCATATCCAGGACCTGCCCAGCCTTCAGGCAAGGCCTAGAGACATAAGAAATTGAGCTTCATAGCATACTATTTGATCAGATAGTGTGTACAACTCCATCATGGTAAGGTGACCTCCACAGGATGGACACTATAGATATGCCTCTCCTGGGCCAGCTCACAAATTCTGAACATATAGGGGGAATAGGTGGAGTTAACTACCAAAATGGAGGCAGCCAATCCCCTCACATACTATACAAAAATCAGCACATCTAGAATTATCTATATTATACATACTGTATATCTTGACATTTGCAGGGTGCTGTTGGACTTTTTGTTTGTCAGCCATGTCAGTGAGGAACTGCATAGTTAGTTATAATAATTTTATTATATGTGCAGGCAAATTTTCTGTTTTTTGTATTGCATGTCCTGAGGTAGAGACTATCACCACCATTACTAAGCCTTTCAATGTGCTAACCTGGAGGACTGTGAGAGGACCAGTGAAGCCACGTCTGCCATACTGACCACTTGTTACATAGTTGCCCACTGGACACACTTAAAGGGGTACTCCAAAAACAACAACAAAAAAATCTTTCATCTCATCTGCTATCAGAACGTTACATAGATTTTTAATTCTCCCAGTACTTATCATCTGCTGTATGTCCTGCAGGAAGTGGTGTATTCTCTCCAGTGTGAGACAGTGCTCTCTGCTGCCACCTCTGTCCATGTCAGGAACTGCCCAGAGCAGCAGCAAATCCACATAGAAAACACCTCCTGCTCTGGACTGTTCCTGACATGGACAGAGGTGGCAGCAGAGAGCGCTGTGTCAGACTGGAGAGAATCCACCTGCAGGACATACAGTAGCTGGTAAGTACTGGAAGACTGAAGATTTAAGTAGAAGTAAATTTTGAATCTGTATAACTTTCTGAAACCAGTTGATTAAAAAGGAAAAAAAAATGTTAAAAAGAGTTCCCCTTTAACTCTTGAGTTGCCACATAGTGGAGTGTTCTGAGTTTATGACACCTGATTTATTGCGGTGGTGCTTGGCAGGGAGAGACACTTGCCTGGCACTTGGTAGGTGGGACAGTATGGCACTCTATGGGTGAAGGTCAGGGGCGGGCTGGGCCGGGGGGCAGGGGGGCACATGCCCCCCGGGCCGGTCTTCCCCCAGTTGTCAGGGCCGCATGGCTGCTGACAGCTGGCTGGAGTCCTCAGTGCCCCGCCTCCCCTGCTTACAGCCCCGCCCTCTTCAGTCATATTTACCTGTGGCTGTGGTGGATCCGGACTGTGATGGAAGCGGCCGCCGAAGCCCCGCCCCCATGCCGGGAAGCCCCGCCCCCTGTATGGCCACTATGCTTTCTATAAGCCTAAGAGGCTTATGGTAAAAAGCAAACTGCTGTAGGCAGTATCTTTCTCCGGCCACCAGAGGCCGCTCTCTCCTCCCAGCTGGTTCTTCTGCAACTGGGCTAGAAGAGCCTGAAGACAGAGAAGATGGTGTCTGCAGGAAGCAAGGTACCTACACAGGAGGAGATCTACACAGCAGGACATAGGGCAGGGAGGGGGAACCAAGGCCCTCCAGCTGCTGCAAAACTACAACTCCCATCATAGCTGGAGAGCGATAGGCTGTCCATGGATGATGGGAGTTGTAGTTTTGCAACAGCTGAAGAGCCAAGGTTCCCCCTCCCTGACATAGAGGATACATATACACAGGAGACCTACACAGGAGGAGACATACAAAGGAGTACATAGAGCATACATATATACAGGAGGAAGCATATATACAGGGGTACATAGAGGATACATATATACAGGAGGAGGCATATATACAGGGGTACATAGAGGATACATATATACAGGAGGATACATCTCTATTATTTTAAGCCATTGCATATAAAAAGATTACCGACGTTTCGGCTCTAACACTTGAGAAAGGCTCAGGAGTGTTAGAGCCGAAACGTCGGTAATCTTTTTATATGCAATGGCTTAAAATAAAGTAAAAATATTTTTTCACTGGATGGATGCTGTCTCCACACCATTTCTTTTTCGCTATTGAGTATCAGGTGTGGGCCCACCTGACGGAGACTGTGCATCCCTGGGAGGTTCCGCTGTTCCAACCTTGGACTTTACCAGGGGTACATAGAGGATACATATATACAGGAGGAGACATATATACAGGAGGAGACATACAGAGGATACATATATACAGGAGGAGACATATATACAGGGGTACATATAGGATATGTATATACAGGAGGAGACATACAGAGGGGTACAAAGAGGATACATATATACAGGAGGAGACATACAGAGGGGTACATAGAGGATACATATATACAGGAGGAGACATATATACAGGAGGAGACATACAGAGGATACATATATACAGGAGGAGACATATATACAGGGGTACATAGAGGATACATATATACAGGAGGAGACATATATACAGGAGGAGACATACAGAGGATACATATATACAGGAGGACAAGAGTAACATCACAGGTACAAAATATAACATCAGAAGTTTCATTACCTGTAGAAGCAAAGGGGTGATATATAAAGCGACATGTAGCTGCGGTAAGGAATACGTGGGTAAAACGATCCGCGAATTCCGTCGCAGGATCGGGGAACATCTGTGTGACATAAGACGTGAGATGGATAAACCGTTGGCGAGGCACATAAATACTGAGCATGGGGGAGACACAAGTGGCCTTAAATTCATGGGTATAGATCTGGTGCAACCCCCAGTACGGGGGGGTAATTGGGACAAGCGAGTCCTTCAGCGAGAAACTGAATGGATATTTAAGTTAAAAACCACAGCACCGAATGGAATGAATGAACAGCTCAATTTTTCATGTTTTTTGTAAACTAGGTGCCTGCCACTATCATTGAAATTGGTAGTCTCTTTTCTTTTCTTTTCTTTTCTTTTATGGTGAATTTCCTGTTTGCACTTTATGTTTGGATAGCCTTTGGCCTCTATCTTACCTCTATATGGGGCAGTTTGCGTATCCTGAAGTACTCTTACATTATGTAAAGATTATGTATAGATCTCCGAATTTGTGTAGCCAGTTTTGAGATAACCTGCCGTAAACCCAAAGGGCTTATTCTGTCACCAGACGGCGCTTGAAGTTGTTTACATAGGTCGTCTAGGTGACGCCGCAGCGCACCGTGAATAATACGTGATGACGTCATGACGCGCAATGACGCATCACGTTGGACGGTCTGGCAGCGCGGTTTGAAGTTATTTAATCCCTGTGTATCGGCGCAGGAACAGGTAGCCACTGCTTCCATAGGATCCTGGCTAGAAACTACGCCAGGAAGGGGGTCACCTGCCACTGCGGGGACCAACCATATGCATTCCTATAGGCCCGGACACCATACCGCAGCCTAATTGTCAGTTCATTATATGTTGATTTAGAGATATTTTTTGGTTTCCCTGTGTGCCTCGCTTCCTTGATAACCCCAGTACACCTGGCAGAAACGCGTCGGAAGGTGGGGGACCTGCACGCTAGGAAGGGAAAATTAGGGTTTGTTTTGACAAAGGGGTAGCTCGGGGTAGGGGTCGCCCTTTTTAGGGCGAGTGCCCCGCTGTTCCCTGTGCGAGCAGGGATAGTACGGCCTATATTACATCCAGGGCACAGTAGGGCCAGTGGGTCTCCAACACCGGTACGCTGGACTCTCTTCACCTCCGTAAGCTACGTAGGAGCAACAACGCTTGACTGAGACATCAGATGGGTGAGATTATACCATTTACTTTTTGCCTTTTTTTTGAACCCCTGATGATTGTTGCTCTGTGAATTTTTTCCTTTTTGGAAGTGACGATACTATTAAGGGTGGAGTTTAGCCCACCATTTGTACATTATCTGTTTATGTTGTGTCATGTGGGGATTAAGTTTTAATAGATATTAGTAAAGTATATATTTTTTAAGTGTGTACCCCTTCTAGTTTTGTGTTTTGATTTGGGGAGATACAGCCCATTTATATTAGCGCTATCTGACTAATTTCTGATCGTAATATATACAGGAGGAGACATATATACAGGGGTACATAGAGGATACATACATACAGGAGGAGACATATATACAGGAGGAGACATACAGAGGATACATATATACAGGGGTACATAGAGGATACATACATACAGGAGGAGACATATATACAGGAGGAGACATACAGAGGATACATATATACAGGAGGAGACATATATACAGGGGTACATAGAGGATACATACATACAGGAGGAGACATATATACAGGAGGAGACATACAGAGGATACATATATACAGGGGTACATAGAGGATACATACATACAGGAGGAGACATATATACAGGAGGAGACATACAGAGGATACATATATACAGGAGGAGACATATATACAGGGGTACATAGAGGATACATACATACAGAAGGAGACATACAGAGGATACATATATACAGAAGGAGACATATATAGAGGGGTACATAGAAGATACATATATACAGGAGGAGACATATATACAGGAGGAGACATACAGAGGATACATATATACAGGAGGAGACATATATACAGGGGTACATAGAGGATAGATACATACATACAGGAGGAGACATACAGAGGATACATATATACAGAAGGAGACATATATAGAGGGGTACATAGAGGATACATACATACAGGAGGAGACATATATACAGGAGGAGACATACAGAGGATACATATATACAGGAGGAGACATATATACAGGGGTACATAGAGGATACATACATACAGGAGGAGACATACAGAGGATACATATATACAGGAGGAGACATATATACAGGGGTACATAGAGGATACATACATACAGGAGGAGACATATATACAGGAGGAGACATACAGAGGAGACATATATACAGGAGGAGACATATATACAGGGGTGCATAGAGGATACATACATACAGAGGAGTTAGGGCTGGGCGATTAATCAAATTAATTTGCCCAGAAGGTTAGAATCAATTTCGATTAAAACCGTAAATTCAATTTTCACAAAAAATCATTGCAGGTGGAGCAGCGTAGAGTGACGGGTTGGCGGCCGGGCAAGAGGTGCAGGTCAAGCAGGCGGCGCGGAGGTGAGGTGCATGGCGGGCGGCGGTGCGTGGAGTGTCGGGCCGGAGGTGAGGTGCAGGGCGGTCGGCAGTCCGCCTAACAGAGCCGCGACTGACCTACCCCAGCTATACATATCACGTCCTGCTCCCCTCCCGGCCACACGTGCAGGTCCCCGGTCTCTGGAGGAGGCTGCAGGGACTGAAGTGGTAATAACGTTGCTTCGGGTCCTGGAGCTGAACAGCGGGATCTGCATCCCCCGATCCCGCTGTACAGCTCCAGTAATGGCAGTGACGCTATCACCTCTACAGTCCCTGTGGCCTGCTTCAGAGACCGGGGACCTGCACGTGTGGCCGGGAGGGGAACCTGTGTGCCGGGGTGAGAGGAGGAGGGATATGTGCACTCCTGCCCCAATCACCCCCAGCTGCCCAATCCCTCTAGAGTCACCCCCAGTCTGCCTCAGTCCCCCTCTGTCACCCCCAGCTGCCCCAGTCCCCCTAGAGTCACCCCCAGTCCCCCTCAGTCATCCACAGTCTGCCCAGTCCCCCTCAGTCACCCCAGTCTGCCCCAGTCCCTCTCAGTCATCCACAGTCTGCCCAGTCCCCCCTCAGTCGCCCAAGTCTGCCCCAGTCCCCCTTCAGTCACCCCCAGTCTGCCCTAGTCCTCATTCAGTCAACTCCAACTGCCCCAGTCCCGCTTAAGTCAACCCCAGTTTGCCCCAGTCCCCCTCAGTCACCCCCAGCTGCCCCACTCACCCCCTAGTTTGCCCCGTACACCCCCAGCTCTCCCAGTCATCCCCAGCTGCCCCAGTTTCCCCCAGTATGCCCCTGTCATCTCTCATCTATACCTTTATTCCTACTACACCCCTCATCTTTACCTGTACTACTACAGCCCACATCTATACCTGTACTACTAATCCCCCTCATCAGTATTACTAATACCCCCCATATCTATACCTGTACTACCTCACCCCTCATCTTTACCTGTACTACTACACCCATTATCCACTATACCTCCACTACTACACTCTACCTAGATGGAGGCACCATGTGTCCCGCTACCCCCCCCCTCGCTTATCCCGGAAATGCCCCTGCCTGCATGTGTCCCTGCTACATAGAGGATACATATATACAGGAGGGCATAGAGGATACATATATACAGGAGTACATAGTGGATACATATATACAGCAGTACATAGAGGATACATATATACAGGGGGAGGCATATATACAGCAGTACATAGAGGATACATATATACAGGGGGAGGCATATATACAGTAGTACATAGAGGATACATATATATATATATATATATATATATATATACAAGAGTACATAGAGTATACATATATATACAGGAGTACATAGAGGAGGCATATATACAGGAGGACATAGAGAATACATATATACAGCAGTACATAGAGGAGACGTATATACAGAAGTATATAGATGATACATATATACAAGAGGAGACCTACACAGGAGTACATAGAGGAGACATATATACAGAAGTACATCGAGTGATATAAACTATTGTAAAAATACAGTAACCCCAGCTTTCCCCGCATCTTGCGTAGTAGTCAGTATAATGAGGGTCAGGCAGCTTTCCCAGCATCTTGTATTTGTAGTCAGTATAATGGAGGTCCCCCAGCTTTCCCACCATCTTATCCTCAGTATAATGGAGGTCACCCAGCTTTCCCACCATCTTATACTCAGTATGATGGAGGTCACCCAGCTTTCCCACCATCTTATACTCAGTATGATGGAGGTCACCCAGCTTTCCCAGTATCTTATACTCAGTATGATGGAGGTCACCCAGCCTTCCAGCATCTTGTACACAGTTTTATGGGGGTCACCAGCTTTTCCACCATCTTATACTTAGTATGATGGAGGTCACCCAGCTTTCCAGCATCTTGTACACAGTATTATGGGGGTCACCAGCTTTTCCACCATCTTATACTCAGTAGGATGGAGGTCACCCAGCTTTCCCAGCATCTTATACTAAATATGATGGAGGTCACACAGCTTTCCCACCATCTTATACTCAGTATGACGGGGGTCACCCAGCTTTCCCACCATCCTATACTCAGTATAATGGAGGTCACACAGCTTTCACAGCATCTTATACTTAGTATCATGGAGGTCACCCAGCTTTCCCAGCATCTTATAATCAGTATGATGGAGGTCACCCAGCTTTCCAGCATCTTATACTCAGTATGATAGAGGTCACCCAGCTTTCCCACCATCCTATACTCAGTATAATGGAGGTCACCCAGCTTTCACAGCATCTTATACTCAGTATCATGGAGGTCACCCAGCTTTCCCAGCATCTTATACTCAGTATGATGGAGGTCACCCAGCTTTCCCACCATCTTATACTCAGAATGATGGAGGTCACCCAGCTTTCCCACCATCTTATACTCAGTATGATGGAGGTCACCCAGCTTTCCCACCATCTTATACTCAGTATGATGGAGGTCACCCAGCCTTCCAGCATCTTGTACACAGTTTTATGGGGGTCACCAGCTTTTCCACCATCTTATACTTAGTATGATGGAGGTCACCCAGCTTTCCAGCATCTTGTACACAGTATTATGGGGGTCACCAGCTTTTCCACCATCTTATACTCAGTAGGATGGAGGTCACCCAGCTTTCCCAGCATCTTATACTAAATATGATGGAGGTCACACAGCTTTCCCACCATCTTATACTCAGTATGACGGGGGTCACCCAGCTTTCCCACCATCCTATACTCAGTATAATGGAGGTCACACAGCTTTCACAGCATCTTATACTTAGTATCATGGAGGTCACCCAGCTTTCCCAGCATCTTATAATCAGTATGATGGAGGTCACCCAGCTTTCCAGCATCTTATACTCAGTATGATAGAGGTCACCCAGCTTTCCCACCATCCTATACTCAGTATAATGGAGGTCACCCAGCTTTCACAGCATCTTATACTCAGTATGATGGAGGTCACCCAGCTTTCCCACCATCTTATACTCAGTATGATGGAGGTCACCCAGCTTTCCCACCATCTTATACTCAGAATGATGGAGGTCACCCAGCTTTCCCACCATCTTATACTCAGTATGATGGAGGTCACCCAGCTTTCCCACCATCTTATACTCAGTATGATGGAGGTCACCCAGCCTTCCAGCATCTTGTACACAGTTTTATGGGGGTCACCAGCTTTTCCACCATCTTATACTTAGTATGATGGAGGTCACCCAGCTTTCCAGCATCTTGTACACAGTATTATGGGGGTCACCAGCTTTTCCACCATCTTATACTCAGTAGGATGGAGGTCACCCAGCTTTCCCAGCATCTTATACTAAATATGATGGAGGTCACACAGCTTTCCCACCATCTTATACTCAGTATGACGGGGGTCACACAGCTTTCCCACCATCCTATACTCAGTAATGGAGGTCACACAGCTTTCACAGCATCTTATACTTAGTATCATGGAGGTCACCCAGCTTTCCCAGCATCTTATAATCAGTATGATGGAGGTCACCCAGCTTTCCAGCATCTTATACTCAGTATGATAGAAGTCACCCAGCTTTCCCACCATCCTATACTCAGTATAATGGAGGTCACCCAGCTTTCACAGCATCTTATACTCAGTATCATGGAGGTCACCCAGCTTTCCCAGCATCTTATACTCAGTATGATGGAGGTCACCCAGCTTTCCAGCATCTTGTACTCAGTATGATAGAGGTCACCCAGCTTTCCTAGCATCTGTCTATGGGACCGTTCCGTGTCATCACTGAGCTGCCCCATAGACTTATACAGGAAAGTGAGTTCTGACCCTTTCACAGGGCACAGTAGGATATTTGGTCACAAATGACTGGAAGGACCGAAGATGTTATAGGTAAGAGGTAAGAGGCCAGAGTGGTCCTTTAAGGATGGGCCGCCAGCCTGCTACTCATGGGCCAGTGCTGTGTACTTGCCCCCCGGGCTAAAATTTGCCAGCCAGCCCCTGGTGAAGGTACCATGTTATTGATGACTGTGTAAGCAGACGGCGCTCAGCGGATGGCGCAGACGCTCCGGAGGAGTCTCCTGTGCTGTAGTAGAACATGATGAAGAGATGTTTGGACAGGCTGTTTATGTTGTGCGGGTGCAGCACGCCCTCATCCAGACGGGGAGGTGCACCGCCAGAATTACTTTGCATCTGTTAAATCAAACCTTTTCCAATGGAAAGATCATAAATAAGGAAAGACGCGGCTTTGATTTCATTTCTTCTATTTGTTTCCCCTTGTTTAGGGAACAACATTAAAGGGAATTTTAGACGAGGCGCCGGAGTAATATTCTCATCTCTAGATATTGAATATTAACAAAAAAAAAAAAAAAAAAAAGAGAATCGTTTGCAATGCAGCGACGCACAGGTACAAGCGCCACATCTGAAACCTATCATCCACTGGAAATCCGAGCACGTTCTGCCTCTGCCGCGCCCCGGGAGACATCAGGGACGGCGCTCTGTCATCCCGCTTTCTGCAGGGGCTTTAAGAACACATGTCAGTCCGTGGCCAGTCCGTTTTTTTCATCCGTTTTTTGCAAAAAACTGATAAAAAAAAACAGATGCATTTGTGTGCATCCGTTTTGATCGGTTTTTCCATTGACTTCCATTGTAAAAAAAAACGAATCAAAACTGATCCGTTTTTTTTGACGGACACAAAAACGTAGCTGGCACTACTTTTGTGTCTGTTAAAAAAAAAAAAACGGATCCGTTTTGATTCGTTTTTTTTTACAATGGAAGTCAATGAAAAAACTGATCAAAAAGGATGCACACAAATGCATCCCTTTTTTTCAACTGTTTTTTTGCAAAAAACAGATGAAAAAAAAAAATGGATTGCAAAAACGCAGTGTGAACCTAGCATAAAACAAACTTATTTAAGTTAAAGCGAGTCTGTACCCACAATCTGCCCACCCCCCAAACCGCTTGTACCTTAAATAGCTGCTTTTAATCCAAGATCTGTCCTGGGGTCCGTTCGGCAGGTGATGCAGTTATTGTTCTAAAAAACAACTTTTAAACTTGCAGCCCGGTGCCAAACTGGCGTGGCCAAGAGTGTCTGTGCATTAGGCTGGCACAACACCTCTGTCCCTCCTCCCCGCCCTCCTCATCATTAGGAATGCCCCAGGCAGGTATTCTCCTACTCATCACCTGTGTCAGCACGGCACATGGGCTGGATCGTTAAGGCACCTGTGCAGTGTTCACTGCAGAGGAATAGGAAAAATCCTGCCAGTGTCATTCCTAATGATGAGGAGGGTGGGGAGGAGGGACGGAGGGGTGGTGCAAAGTTAGGGCACAGATACTCTAAGCCACGCCCATTTGGCACAGGGCTGCAAGTTTTAAAGTAGTTTTTTAGGACAATAACTGCATCACCTGCCGAACGGACCCCAGGACAGATCTTAGATTAAAAGCAGCTATCTGAAGGTACAAGTGGTTTGGGGGGGGGGGGGTCAGACTGTAGGTACAGAGTCGCTTTAAAGAGACTCTGTGATCTTTCGCTTTCCTCTGACACAGTATACCACACAACTAGAGATGAGCGAACCTGGAGCATGCTAGAGTCCATCCGAACCCGAACTTTCTGCATTACTGAACTTGGATAAAGCCCTAAGGCTATGTGGAAAACATGGATATAGTCATTGGCTGTATCCATGTTTTCCAGACAACCTTAGGGCTTTATCCAAGTTCAGCAGCCCCCGCTAATCAAATGCCGAAAGTTCCGGTTCGGATGGACTCTTACCCAAACCCAGTTCGCTCATCTCTACACACAACCTTGGGACACTTCCCCTTTCTGTGGGTGACAGATCAGACAGTCCGGAAGGGTCACTACACCACTCTGGCCATCCGTGATCACACCATCTCAAGGGACCCCTCAGCAGCCCGGCAGGACACTGACCACAGGGGAAAGAGGTTGTATCTCAGCCAACCACCACCAGAATGGAGTCACACCTAACCACCCAGCAAGTGACCGGCCGCTCCTCCGATACAACATCATCACCAGGGGCTCACCACCACCACAACTGCACTAACTGGATATAACACTGCCACACACTGCACTCACTGGATATAACACTGCCACACACTGCACTCACTGAATACAACACTGCCACACACTGCACTCACTGAATACAACACTGCCACACACTGCACTCACTGGATATAACACTGCCACACACTGCACTCACTGAATACAACACTGCCACACACTGCACTCACTGAATACAACACTGCCACACACTGCACTCACTGAATACAACACTGTCACACACTGCACTCACTGGATATAACACTGCCACACACTGCACTCACTGAATACAACACTGCCACACACTGCACTCACTGAATACAACACTGCCACACACTGCACTCACTGAATACAACACTGGCACACACTGCACTCACAGAATACAACACTGCCACACACTGCACTCACTGGATATAACACTGCCACACACTGCACTCACTGAATACAACACTGCCACACACTGCACTCACTGAATACAACACTGCCACACACTGCACTCACTGAATACAACACTGGCACACACTGCACTCACAGAATACAACACTGCCACACACTGCACTCACTGGATATAACACTGCCACACACTGCACTCACTGAATACAACACTGCCACACACTGCACTCACTGAATACAACACTGCCACACACTGCACTCACTGGATATAACACTGTCACACACTGCACTCACTGGATATAACACTGCCACACACTGCACTCACTGAATACAACACTGCCACACACAGCACCTTCTGCATATAAAACTGCACTAATTTCATATAACACTGCCACACACTGCACTGACTGGATATAACACTGCCACACACTGCACTAATTTCATATAACACTGCCACACACTGCACTGACTGGATAGAACACTGCCACACATTAGACTGCATACCCTGCTGCCTCATACTGCATCTTCAGCATATAATACAGCCACACTGTGCACTTGGAGGGTTACAGAAATCTAGTGTCCGCTACTGCTAAGTGTATGTATATGTAGGGTGACACTTATCTTTATTACATGCTACAGAACATTTATGGGTTCATTGTGTATGTGACTCAGCACATATTCTCTCTGCCACCTGCGAGACAAATGGTTTGTCAGGTCATCCATTGCCCTACAATTTGCAGAGAGCTTTAGTCGCCAGACAGGGGTTGGAGAAGTGCTTCTCGCCGACGTGCCCTGCTGCAACTCGCCAGGACTTTAGCATTATACTGACGGCTGGATTTCCCAGTGCTCCGGGTTGGGCCCATGCTATTTAATGTGCTACCCGGTCTACTTATCCCAGCAATGACAGATTTCTACAGACCGTGAGTACAGGTCATTCTCTCTCTCCCAAGTACAAGCAACTTACTCCAAGGTTGTCAAAACCCCCTGCAGCAGAGTGCTGTGCATACTGGACAGGTTTACCTGTTACCACACCTTAACGGGAAAGTGTCATCAGAAATGATGTATAAATAATGGTTTTATGTTAAATATATTTTTTAAAAATTTTTGATGACATTTCTTATCGATTATACTATCTACAGTATATTAGAAAATAATCCTGAGATCTTGCGTGTCTGCAGCTGTGCTGTGAAGGAGTGTGACACCTAGTGATTGTAGTAAGGTACAGCAGGTTACTGTCCTAACTGTGACACTGCAGAGAAACACTTTTGCCTAGGTGTAAGAAAGAAGAAAAACACATAGTGGGACACTACATATTAGTGCATTGTCACATGGCAGAGTGGTGATGCTAGCATGCCACACACTGCTTTTAAATGAGTTGTTCCAGTCCAACAAGGTGCGGGCAAAGACTTCTGACACAAAAATTATTGAAACAACTTAAATTTTTGCTCAGCAATTCTTATGCAGTTTGGCTGCTGGGATTTGAGAAGAAGAGAAAAATCGTCCTCACAGGAGACTCTGCTGATCTGTCACACGATATCCTAGAGGGACATATTCGGCAGAACAATCACAGAGGTGGAAGCCAATCTGTACTGTCTCTGACCGGAGGCCAAATAGAGGACAGCAATGCCAGGGGGTTCGTAAGAAGCAATTTCTCCAACCCTGGTCTCCAAGAAGAAAAAAAAATGGATCCTTGCAGTGTGGACTGGAACAGAGGTGACTTGCTTCACATGGAAAGAAGATCCTGACTCCCAAACATGACAGGTATGGCACAGTTACACACAGTTGTGGCACAGCAAAATCATTTGCACTTACAAAATCCTTCTGTGTATGCTGCTAATGCTGGGTTCACACTGCGTTCTTGCAATCCATTTTTTTTCATCCGTTTTTTGCAAAAAAAAAACGGTTGAAAAACAGATTGCAAAAACCGGATGCATTTGTGTGCATCCGTTTTGATCCGTTTTTCCATGGGCTTCCATTATAAAAAACGGATCAAAACGGATCAATTTTTTTTCACGGACACAAAAACGTCGCTGACACTATTTTTTTGTCCGTAAAAAAAACCCGATCCATTAAACGTATGCTGAAAACGCAGTGCGAACCCAGCCTAAGCAATGTAACAAGTGAATCAGAAGTACACAGACACAATACATGGTACCCTGACAGGTACCCCAATATAGCATAGAGGGTAAAGCAAAGGACTCATCAGTCGCCCCAACAATATCAGCCATACACCAGCTAAGGAGACGGGGACACTGCACCTTACTCTTAGCTCACCGGTGATGGAGGCGTTCGGCCTATAATTGCTGCTGCTACAGAAAAGGGAGACCGATTGTTTCTAGATTGTATGTAGTAATGATGAACAATTCCCTCAGGGCCGGGGGCTTCACTATCATTTAGGGAGTCAGCGGCATCCATAATTCTCTTACAATGGTTTAGTTACAGTCGGGTTGTAGAATTGAAGAACAGCTTTTATTTTATAAGGACCTGGTTATTGTACGACAGACACAGTGACATCACAGTATAGGAATCTATCTATGGTGTGTGCTACCGGGTGATCCAGTAGGAATGGTGTTATGTCGGTGGTTGGAATATAGCTCAGCCAGTTAGGATGCAGTCGTGACGCAAATGCGAACTCAGCACACAGGTGTGATGGTACATCTGCTTTTAGTTTATTGTGGCTGGCTATATTGCTCCCCAATAGTCGGTGACCTGCCGGGTTGTGATGGATCCCTTGGGCTGTTATCACAGTGGTCCGGAGTGGAGAAATGACCCACCGGGACCGTCGGTACTGCCACCCATAGAAAGGGAAAATGACCCAGGGACGGTGTAGCCTGCAAGTATAGGTGCTAGTGCGATTATCACTGAGTAGGATACATAAAGTGATCTTTACTGACAAGTCTCTTGCAATACAGGATAAGAGGTTAACAAGTGACTTCTGAGGTACAGACTTGAGCTCACTGAATCTGTGCTGAGAGATGCTGACGTGCTGAGGTAGAATAGGAGAGTTCAGAGGAGTGGAGAAGAGTTTCTCGGAAGAGCCCCAACCAACTTTAGTAATGTGCTCTGCCGGAACTTGTGAGAAGAAATACTTGGAAGATACTTGAGAAGGAAAGAATACTTGTTCCCATGTTTTGACTTAAATGTCGCTATAACCACCTTCTGCCCTGCAGTGTTGGGTTACCTGTCCTAAGGGTGACACAAGCCCCAGTCCAGAGTTGAGCTAAGTGTCCGAGCATGTCCCGGTGTCACCTGCCCTGCAAGATACGTAGTATGTATGGCCTTGGATACGGCTGCTTTGCTCTATCCGGGTCAGTACCTCTGTCTAGGATACCGCCCTGCACTGTTTCGACGAGCCAGGCTCCTGGCTAAGTACAGCAGGGATGCCTGATCTGTGTGTGTCCTACTCCACAGAGAATCCCCATGTGACTACTTCCTACAGGGTGTGTGTATGACAAACCTTTTGTTTGCTGTGCTGCACCTATTATGAACTTTGTTATACTTTGCATGGAATAAAAGAAACTTCAAATTTTTTGACCTGAATTGGATGCCGTGGATTTATATTCAACTGTAGCTACATGTGGTCAGTGGTCACGAGTCCGACCTCTCTACTGCCACCCGCTTCAACCTACAAGGAGGAGTGCTGCTTAGTGATTTTTTATCTATTTATCTATCTCTCCTGTATACCAGGCATTAAGCAGCCACCACCCCTATCTATAACTCTTCCCAGCTCCTCATCTACCTCCTTATATTTCCACAGTCACATTACCAATCTAAACCCCAGTATTCAGCAGAAAATGGCAGTAACTTTGCCGCCCGTACTCCACGTCCCACCATCTTGCGTCTAATTTAACTCCCTGAGCCTTGAAGGCTGCGAGGCCGCGTCTCCAGCTATTAAAACGTTGCCTTGGAACCACGCGGAGACACTGGGAAAAAAAAAAAGCGAGCAGCCTCTGGATCTCATTGTCAACACCACTTAGGAGATCAGTGAGGAGGAAAGAGACGTTTGTGTCTTGAACGCGGCGGTAAAACCGGGGGCTCCACAGACCGACGTGCAAACTTTTCCAACTTGATTCCTTAGTAAACTCTTCTCAACAATAGTTAGTGACAAGCATGTCAAAAATAACAAACCCAGTCCTATAGAAGCGCCATCAATAATTTAGCGCGCCCCACCGGGGACCTCGTGTTTTGCAATAATGAAATATATGATTTTAAAAATAAATAATAGCGTCTTGTCAGGAAGATTCCAGCCTAGAAGTTCTGAATGTGATTGATTGACTGAACACTTGTCGATGTTCTCTCCGGCTGGATCAAAGGCTGAATGTTCCGATCGCCCAAGGCCACTTGCAATTTATTTAGAGACTGCGTTGGGAGCCCAGCAGGTAGCAATATTGGACCGAGATACACAGAAAAGCTGCTCTTTGAGCTTCGCCTAATTCCGAGGGGCGCCGCAAATGAGATTTCTTTTCCACCGGTTCATTAAATCATTAACCACTTAGTGTCCAAAAACGCGCCGGCATCTGTTATAGGAACAGGTTGTGGCTCCGGTGATTTCTCTCCGGACTGGAAGGAGACCTGGATCTAATCAGCTGTCCTGGTTTTCAGGCGTGCGATGCCCTCGGTCATGTTGGGGAATGGAGGGAAGATGAGAGCTCTGGATTTATGCAATGAAATGAAGGATGATCTGGTGTCACATCCCGCCAAGCTGCTTTCCTTTGGTGACTAAATATAATGTTAAGGCCCCCTTTGCAACTCCGTGGCCATTTATTAGGTCAGGAAATGCTGATCGGGAAGCTTCTCAGGAGTGTCCTCCTCTGGCACCTCCTTTGCTCTTCTGGTACAGCCTGCACACCAATGACGTCGCTTGTGTGGCGCCATGCTGGGGTTTGGGGGGGGAAGGTAGTGTAGGTATAATGCTTGTAACAGCAGGAGTAGTGGATACACCGAGCTACCCCGGGCAGGAACCACTGGCAGGAATTATGGGTACACGCTAGGGAAGCATGTAGAGGCTCCAATGGGGAGTGTCAGGACGGGGCAGGAATTTATAGGGCTGTGCAATTAAACAATTAAATGCAAATTTTCCCCCTTTAAATCTTTGGAAGCCAGTGCGCACCCCCTAGGAAGCGAGGATGTGCGTGCCGTCCCAGGGGGCCGAAGAGGAAGTAGCACCCGGCCCGGGCACGTGGGCTCCGGCATCCGCCTGGGGGAGAGAGGCAGAGAGAGTGGATGTGACGGTGGCCTGGAGCACTGGACGCCGCTGCAGCCCTAACAATGCTGCTTCCAGCCACAAGCCAATGGCTCCCAGCCCTGTTAATCACAGTACTGCGATTAACTGTAAATCCTCCTAATTAGAAGCGCAAACAGTTAAATGGGCAGAACCAAGGAAAGTGCTGAATCTTTCGGCCTCTCCCCCACTGTGAAGTGAGTGCTATATGCCATCTCGGTGGCTTTTTCTATTGTTTTGTTACAGTCCCTATCTCTGAGTGCTGCACTTTTTGTTGTTTTCTCCCTCTTCATATACCGGTGTGGATTCTTCATCTCGGGTATTGCTGAGCGCCCTTCATGTGGATGTTCCGTGGGAACAGAGATTGGTATCAATATTTTATTGCTTGCTTGGACAGTGGTGTAGTGGGGGAAGGGGTTTATCCCGAACCCACACACACCGGGTGAGTTCCTCACATATTGCTGTATCTTCTTGGATGACCGCTGTCCCTTACCCTAGGTTGATAGCAGACTGTACACTTGTAGAACCTGTAGAATCTGTACTGAGTACTTTTACAGTAGAAGAGCGGTGAGCATTAGAGAGGAGTTTGTACTGAGAGTCCAGAACAGGGGAGAGGAGTTTGTGCTTCAAGTTCAGAGTAGTGGAGAGGAGTGTGTGCTGGGAGTCCCAAGCCAGGGTAGAAGTGTGCTCTGCCGAAACGTTAGAAGAAAAAGAAGTAGTAGAATACTAAAGACTTGAAAGTAGAAGTTTACTTGTGTCCGTGTTTCGACCTTATCTGTCGTGTACCACCTGTTTGCCCATGAGTGTCGGGTGACCTGTCCTATGAGGGTGACACAAGCACCAAACCTTGTTAACTAAGTTGAGCAAGATCGCCAATTTACCTGGTTACACCTGCGCTGCGAGATAGAGTACGTAGGCTTCTAGCAACTTTGCTCTATCTGGATCAGTTCCTCTTGTTATCAGGATACTGTCCTGCACTTTTAGACTTGTTCTCGGAGTGGGTTGGGGTGATGTCTGACTTGTCCTCTCCCTTGAGTAGCTTAGCACTGCATAGTGTGTAAAAGTTCTGCTTTCAAGAAACTGGTGTCTGCAAATACTATGTGCGTCAGCTCACTACCACGCCTCAGACTACACTACCGACTAGTTCTGGAGTGGAGACCTGGTAAAGCCAGGGCCCAGCTGGACCACAGCAGGGATCAACTTGTCTTGCGTCTTCTCAGGAACCTGACTAAGACTGACTAAGAGTGGGTGTATACTTCCTCTCCCCATGTGACAACTTCCTACAGGAGGTATAATGTCCCCTGTGAGTGGTGGAGAAGAAAGCATAGAAAGAAAGGAGCTTAGAGATAGGTAGAGAAGAAGAGAAGGTCCTCATTGCTGTACAGATTACAACAAACAATAACCCTTTAATTACCTGCAGCTGTGCAAAATACAAGTACAGTTACATACAATAGCGACATCTTGTGGCAAAACTTAGGTACTACTTCATTACTACAGTGACTTGGAGTACAGACTTTTGCAAGGGGTGTAACACCACAAATCTGGATAACTTTACTGGACGTGTGAAGGGGGCCTGATGAATGTAATGCACCAAAGCTGGCATTACAGTATGGTTGATGGTCCCTGCGGACTCCTTCACTTTCAATTTACAAAATTTGTGTCTCACCACCAAAGATTAGATATACAATAAATGGAACTCAAACTCATCGCCGCACTATGCTCCACCATGTTTACCATATTGTAGCCAACTCTTCCTACACATTCCACCCATATACATAGGGCCAGCCCCTTGTTCTCCAGCTACCCAAACCAGCACAACACAGAGGGTTTGCTGCACAGCTTGAGCCACCCAATAACAAGGTCCTCCACTCTAGTCGGATATTCACATTTGCCACCACAGCACCACGATTGGAGATGCAATGCAAGGCTAAAGTAGGTCAAACACATTAGGCATGTATGGGCCAAAACCAGTCGCCTCCAAAATCCCTCACTCAATGGTAAATATCAGGGGAGAGAGGAGTCCGGCATGTTGGATTTCTACTTACCAACTTGCTCAGATAAGCCGCCACTAGAGGATCAGAAGAGTCTGGCAGCAGCTTCCCCCCTCCAGCCTCCCCACTCATGTGTATGGGGGGGGGGGGGGGGTTGGAACAGATGGCTATTAATCATCTGACAGCTATCCTGTGTATATGGTTAGCTTCAAGAATTTCCTAAAAAGTATGTGTGATCATGGCCGTACTATATTGTTTCAGCAACATTTCATCCTACAGTGTAAGGTGTATGGGGCCTCTTGATTCTCCACTGACAGATGATGTTGGTAGAGATAGGGGTCAGACGTGATGGAGTTTGACTGCCCGACCCTTTTGTTCTCTTAAGGAATAAGCTGTTGTAAGAGGGGTCCAGTGGCAGTTTACCCCTGGTCATAGGGAACATGTGAATGATTACTTGTTCCGGTCATTTAGCTGACACTTTCTGAAGATGTATAGGCATCTCATCTCCCCATGCAAGGATTGCAACCTTCCAGGTACTGCTCCCTGGTCAGACTTATGGGAATTCAGCTGAAGATCACAGAACACGGAAATGACTATGGGTATAAGGGAGATGAAGAAGCTCCCCATTAAGATTAAGAGTCCAGTGGGTGGTCCTACTCATTGACAATATTCTTAACATGAGCATAAGTGGCTAGGGCCGCCCACTGGACTCCGAATTCTATTAAGACAAAAACAAGTTATACATAATTTTTTTCCCTACGAAACCACAGTCAATCTTCGTGCAGGAAGTGGCGTATTCTCTCCAGTCTGACACAGTGCTCTCTGCTGCCACCTCTGTCCATGTCAGGAACTGTCCAGAGCAGGAGAGGGTTTCTGTTTCAATATATTTTATTGTAATTTTTTCAATAGAATTTTGTAAACATAGCAAATTTTGCAAACAAGATAGACAAAATATATAGCATATTGTACAGATAAATTGTAAAGGATAACAAGGAAAAGTAAACAATAAACATACAGTGATGTATAATCTAGCGATATATACCATCTAAAACAGAATTGGTTCAGGAGATAAACAGAACCTACAAATATGAGGAGGCTATAGCCTATAGCAACAATATTATCGTAAAATTCAGAGAGATGTGGTCACCATGGACATCTAGTCCACTCTTTTCACCTTAAATCTTTTTTTAATTGTTTTAATATTCGGTTATTATATGTTTATGAACATACTATTAATACATGTATGAACGTAATACATGCAGATTTATTTCACTTTCATGAATAACTCTTAAGATATAGCAGGAGAGGTTTTCTATGGAGATTTGCTGCTGTTCTGGACAATTCCTGACATGGACAGAGGTGGCAGCAGAGAGTGTCAGACTGGAGAGAATACACCACTTCCTGCAGGACATACAGCAGCTGTTAAGTACTGGAAGATCGGAGATTTTTTAATAGAAGTTGTGTGAACTCCAAATTATGGAACAATTTAGGCTCCATGTGCTATTCATGAAGATGGACCCCTTTATGGTCTTGCAGCTTTTTTTATGCAGTTACAGTAAATGTTCTGCTATGTTACATAGCTGGACAATGACCCCGCTTCCTCCATAGTCAATGAGAGATAAGAAATTGGGTTCCTACACGATGTAACAAAGATATAAATAGCAAAAATAAAAAAAACCTCTGATACATTATGCAATATGATCTGCCCCCCCCCCCCTTCTCTCTCTATATTAGTTTGCTCTGCGCTCTCCATACAGAACAATTACGGAGCGAGCTACGGGAGCGCACTCTTCATGTGGAACCTGCTGGCTCGCTCAGTTATCAGGCAATTACCATAATGCATATAATATGCTTATTTCTCAGCATCAGTTAATTTGGTGGAGCGGCCGATAAGCCTCCTCCCGCGCCTCCTTCCCACGTCTAATGTGCGAGCGCCACACCGCTCATTGGAGATTAATCAGTCATAGTAATATGAATGGGAATAATCGGGAGGCGAGGACTGGGTGTGAGGGAAGACCCTGGGTGACCCCCCCGTACACTGGGGTGTATCCATGGACAATGCCTGGGCTCATATCCTCGTATTCGGTACACAGCTCACAGGCAGGGAATGTGTCATGCCTATCACTGTGGCCACAGCCATGGTTCACAGCTACATGGGCTTGGACTCGGCGTCCGCACTTAGGTCCCACCCTGTGGTCTCATTATAGAATACAAGATTTTCCCAGCAATGGAAGCATAGTATTCATACTGCAGAAAATTCAGGTTAGAGCCAAGGGAGGCTATGAGGGGTGCAGAAAAGAGGGGGTCCCTATACCCTGTAAATATAAAATCTTCTCAGAGAGGTTGGAGCTCATGGGGTGACATGGGCTCAGCAGTACCACAGATGATGGTGATGTGTAATGCCCACAGCGGGGTGCAGGTCCTGTATGTACTGTAGCTGTACCCATAGATGATGGTGAGCTGTAATGCCCACAGCGGGGTGCAGGTCCTGTATGTAGCTGTACCCATAGATGATGGTGAGCTGTAATGCCCACAGCGGGGTGCAGGTCCTGTATGTACTGTAGCTGTACCCATAGATGATGGTGATATGTAATGCCCACAGCGGGGTGCACGTCCTGGATGTAGCTGTACCCACAGATGATGGTGAGCTGTAATGCCCACAGCGGGGTGCAGGTGCTAAATGTAGCTGTACCCACAGATGATGGTAATGTGTAATGCCCACAGCGGGGTGCAGGTCCTGGATGTAGCTGTACCCATAGATGATGGTGAGCTGTAATGCCCACAGCGGGGTGCAGGTCCTGGATGTAGCTGTACCCATAGATGATGGTAATGTGTAATGCCCACAGCGGGGTGCAGATGCTAAATGTAGCTGTACCCACAGATGATGGTGAACTGTGATACCCACAGCAGGGTGCAGGTCCTGAATGTAGCCGTACCCACAGATGATGGTGAGCTGTAATGCCCACAGTGGGGTGTAGGACCTGTATGTAGCCGTACCCACAGATGATGGTGAGCTGTAATGCCCACAGTGGGGTGCAGGACCTGTATGTAGCTGTACCCACAGATGATGGTGAGCTGTAATGCCTTTTTCTCACTTCAGATAACTTGAGCCGACTTGACATACATATGTGGGGGGACATTTATTAAAGGGTTTATCCAGTGCTATAAAAACATGGCCGCTTTCTTCCACAGACAGCACCGTTCTTGTCTCCAGGTCAGGTTTGCAATTAAGCTCCTTCACTTCAATGTAACTTAAACCTGCACCCAAACTGGAGACAAAAGTGGTGCTGTCTCTGGAAGAAAGTGGTCATGTTTTTGTAGCGGTTAGCTGGGGTTAAATTAGCCCTACTTCCATCTTCTCAGGTAAATTCGGCAGGACCTGCACCTGCGGCATTGCGGACACAGAAATCTATACCTGCTCCTGAGATTTCTGCTATGAATTATGTACCACTACATGTTGTTTTTTTCTTCTTAAGGCACGTTTACACTGAGCAAAATTGGCGGAATTCCGTGGTGAAGCTCTCCGCAATGGAATCACGCCTGTCTCAGTGTCAAACAGTGTGTCTATGGGACGGCTTGCGCGCCTCTGCTTCCTCCGCTCTTAGGATTGACATGTCAATTCTTTGAGCGGAGAGCCGCAGAGAACGGAGGGTGCAGACCCTCTGCCACGGAATTTTGACTATTTTGTTCAGTGTGAAATTACCCTTATACCTTGATAAAAAAATAACTGTTTCTCTCTAGTGTCACAGGATAGGACAGAAGGCCGCTGTTCCTCACTCCACCCATTAGATGTCGCTCTCACACAGCACAGCTGCAGATAACACTTAGGTCTAACTACACATAGACTTCCTTTTCTCTTTAGTAACCACTTCCTTTAGTTAGTTGGTGTCTGGCTTCAAATAGCATCTACCTTCAGGCCAGGCAGGACGTGTGTATAGTTGTTCCTGACCCTAGCCCCGACCTTTATGGATAGCTAGACAAGACCCCTTGGGAAACTGGACAAAAGGGAGATCTCACCCTTGCCTACATCAAGGATCCACCAACAGAACAGGATCGTCGAGCACCTTAGAAAAAGGACGGACAAGCTCAAGATTGGACCTGCAGTAGAGCACAGTGCCAACAAGCCGCTCTCTACTGACAAGACACTCAGCTTTGTAGGAAGGACACTGCAAGCCAGCTCCACCTGGAGCAGAGACCAGGGAGATTACCACACTTGTCCATGGTTAGGTGAGATTACTAGACTCCATACGTGAGGATGAGGATTCTTCAAACACTTCTCAACACTTCACCACATCCCGGCTGAGTACATAGTACATTAGGCAGGGGCCCTCCCTATCTCCTGTTACTGTTTCTTCTATCACCTATCTGCCTGTTGGAGTATTATTATTGCTGATTATTTTTGCAGTAAGTACCTGAGCACTGTTTGCACTAAGAAACCTGTTTCCAAGTTATTTAAAGTGGAACTCTGTCATCTCTGCCGCTGTACCTCACCTTAGTCCTAACTGTGGTGTGAGCCTCCGGTGGTGTTGTGTCGAAGGATTGGCCAGTCACTTGCTAGATAGTGAAGTGTGACACCACTCTGATGGTGGGTGGCCGAGATACAGCCAGACCTTGAGGTGTTACTTCGTGACGCCAGTGCCGGTTGGGCACACAGGTGTGAGGGCACGTCTGCTTTTATTTTTTAAGGCCGGTTGTACCTTTTTCCTCTGCGGTGTAGTGACCCTCCCGGACTATTGGATCTGCCACCCACAGAAAGGGGACATGTCCTAAGGTTATGGTGTTTGCTGTGTTGGTGTGAGGTGAAGAAGCAGAGTCTCTTTACCATAAATAGGCTGATTTTTACTAGAAAAGTATGTGCTTGAGCAGGTTACACAATTATGAGGTTTCACTTGTAGACACTTGTAGACAAATACTTCACAATACAACAACCAAATCTGCGATAGGAATGCAGTGTAGAGTACAGTTGTGGCGACTGAGTAGCGTGCCGAGTCATACGAAACAGCAGAGTAGCAGAGAGGAGGATGTCGTGAGAGTCTCAACCCAAGTAGTACTGTGTTCTGCCAGGATGTTGGAGGATGAGGTAGAAGAATACTTAGAAGAAGAAGAAGAAAACTTGTGCCCGTGTATTGACCTTTTGTTAGTTCTCACATTACCTTATGCCTACTAGATTTGGCTGAACCGTCCTAGGGGGTGACAAGCCCCAGACCTTGTTACCTGGGAAGAACAGAATGCTGAGGGTTGCCTGCCAACAACCGCACTGCGAGATAGAGTTCCTAGGCTTTGTGCAACTTTGCTCTATCCGGATCAGTTCCTAGCTTACTGCTGTCTGTGGATACTGTCCTGCTCTGTGACTCTCCTAGTCCTCGGCGTGGGTTGAGGTTGTCTCTGACTTGTCCTCTCTTGAAAGGGGTTTAGCACTGCATAGTGTTGTGTAACATTACTAAGTAGAAACTGTGAGCTGCGTCTTGCAGTCTGGGTTCTTATGACCTCCTATTGCCCCTTAGTGTCATTGCCCCCAATATCATCTCCAGCAATTTATGAATGAAGAGAACTGGGGGGAGGATTATGGGGTTCTTAAATGTCATCATCTTACAATACTAACACAAAACTTTATTTAGTAGGACTCTGACAGATGTGAGTGTCACCGTGTGCAGATCTGACAGATGGAGGATGTGACGGATCCCACGTTAGATGCAGAGATAATTAATGGCGCCGTCTGCTGCAGAGCGGGATGTACGG
This sequence comes from Dendropsophus ebraccatus, assembly GCF_027789765.1. Taxonomy (NCBI): domain Eukaryota; kingdom Metazoa; phylum Chordata; class Amphibia; order Anura; family Hylidae; genus Dendropsophus; species Dendropsophus ebraccatus. The sequence goes on from NC_091461.1 coordinate 8,528,148, forward strand.
AGACTGCGCCAGGTATAATGTACAGTAATGTGGGATCACATGTAATGAGGGCGAGGAGGGAAGATGGAGGAGAGATGAAAATAATAACAATGATAATAAGCTACACAATGTGTCTACTAGTCAGATCTATGTGCAGAGTACTGGCAAATACTATTACTCATTCAAATCCGCTGTGGTTATCGGCATGGATTCTGTAGTGTGAACATACCCTAACCTCCTTTCTCCTGTATACACATTTCTCCTTTATGCTCCTTTATGAAGGTAGATATACAGGGGGGTGTACAGCCCCCAGTAGGCCCTGCAGAGTTCAGCTAGCAACATGCACAGATTAGCCTTCCGGGCCCTGTCATCCAGGTGAGTCCCACTGACTTACTTAAATGACAGGATAGGACCGTTCCGCCCCCTTAGGACCTGAGAATCTGCCACCTCATGGCAGAAGCGGTCCTGCTTCCTTCTATCACACTTCTCCTTTCCCGATCACTCTCCCCACCAATAGGTTAGATCCGGTCACCCCTGTGAGTGAGTTGGTTCCTGGTGGGAGGGTCTTCTGTTTAGTCGTCTAGTCAGTAATGGAGTCGGTGTGATACAGAGACACAGTTTTCCAGAGAGACACTTACATGTACAGATGCACTGCTAAACCCGAAGGTGGGGTATCTGTCACCTGGGTTATCCTTGCCCACATCTGGTATCCCTCTTACAAGTCAGGACAATCGGAAGTCAAGGGATTGATCCTCAGTGGGACAAAGAGCCTAAGCTGAAATACCTCCTCAGCCTCCTTGAGAGCAGAAGCAAAATTAGGGGGGGCAAGGGGGGCTGTGGCCCCTGGGCCCACACTGGCAGGTGCCCACTGATGTCCCAGATGGTTAATGCTGTCTGTAGAAGCTATTGCTTTTGCAGACAGCCTTAACACGTCTGTAGCAGTTGCGGGCCCCCTGCTCCTGGGGGCCCCACTCAGTCACCTGATGGTGCCCCTGGCCGGGGATGTCCTGCTCTCTCCTCTCTTCCTGTTTCCTCACATGTTACACAGCAGCTGCAGCTCCGCCCCCTCAGCTACACACTGCTCTGCATAGTGCTGTGTGTGAGGAGGGGAGGAGGGGCAGCCATGTGAGGAGAGGAGGGGAGGAGGGGCAGCCATGTGAGGAGAGGAGGGGAGGAGGGGCAGCCATGTGAGGAGAGGAGGGGAGGAGGGGCAGCCATGTGATGACAGGAGCCCAGGGATCCTGCTACTGGATGGCTGCCAGGGATTGTGAAGAGAAGCAGCAGCAGCTGACTGACAGTGAGTGATCATCATCACCTGTGTGTATGTCAGGCTGCTGCTGTGTGCTGTAGGTGGTAGAGGGCAGACTGAGTGAGGGGTAGTACAGAGCACCTCCTGATGCTGGAGCCTGGGCACCTCTGTACAGGCAGCAGCTTCACTGAACTGGTTTTAAGTTTATTCATTTTCTGCCAATAACTTTGCCCCCCTCCCCTGTGCAGAGCTCAGTGCAGCATGGTGGTTCCTTTTATTATCTACCCCCCTAAACAGCAACATACATTGTGTCCTATCTGTGCCCCAACAGTGCCCCCTCCAGTGTGTTATCTCCCTCTTTTACCTCCCCTTAGGCTATGTTCACACTACGTAAGTTCCATGGAAATCACGGCCATTGTTACAACGGCCGTAATTTCCACGGAACTTATGTAGTGCTGCAGGCTGAAGGGATCCCGGCCAGAGTGTATACACATCATATACGCTCCGGCCGGGATCTCTCACAGCACCATAAAAAAAACTGACATGTCAGTTTTCCACATTCCACAGTTTTCCGCTTCATAGTGTGCTGTGGAGAGTTCTGCTGCAGGCGCGCACGGATGCGTCCAAATCAGAACTCTGCAGCGCTGAAGATCATCCTTTCAGAGACCGGCCGTTTCGTGTCCCAGCCGGGTATATGGCAGCCTCCCAACTGTCCAACAGCAGATAAAGTAGATAGAGATAAGGGTTGGGTGTGCTGGATTTTGCCACCCACTATTTTAGATAGATAGGAGATAGATAGATAGATAGATAGATAGATAGATAGATAGGAGATAGATAGATAGATAGGAGATAGATAAATAGATAGATAGATAGATAGATAGATAGATAGATAGATAGATAGGAGATAGATAGATAGATAGGAGATAGATAGGAGATAGATAGATAGATAGGAGATAGATAGATAGATAGGAGATAGATAGATAGATAGATAGATAGATAGATAGATAGATAGATAGATACTCCAGTTGTCACCTGCAGTCCTATGTAACATCACAGATAACACAGTGATATCTCTGAGTACAGATAATGTAGTAGATGTCACCTGCAGTCCTATGTAACATCACAGATAACACAGTGATATCTCTGAGTACAGATAATGTAGTAGATGTCACCTGCAGTCCTATGTAACACAGCTATATATACAGCAGGTGGATGACAGTTGGTGCACACTGCTGGGACACCTGTCACCTGTAGGGGGCTCCTCCCTTATCTCAGAGACGACACCCCCTTCCTGTAATAAGATTTGTTTTTCATCTGCACAGATGTTGATGTGAAATATTAATAATGCGTCTTTATCAGGCTGCGCCGGCGACAAGTCATTTCTCATTCCGCCGCCAGTTCCCCTGCGCGCCGCTCCGGCTCTGCTATCTCCCGTCCCCATAACAAAAAACCCTTCCATGTCATTTCTCAATTAGCCCGGAGCTAGAACAAGTCCTTTATGTAAATGGGTTTTTCTAATGGCAGCTCCGCGTCCTCCGTCCTCCAGTAAACATCACTCAGACATCTGTAGCCTGAGGTGGAGCTGCTCCTTATCCGCACATTAGACATGAGAAGAAACAGAACCTGAAACCAATCGGCCGTAAGTGAAGGAGGAGACGCCGCCTCGGAGCAGGAGCGAGGGCAGATGGGGCAGCCAGGACTCAGGAAATAGGGGCTCACTGCCACAAATAGTAATCACAGCCAAAGTTTCTCCCAAATTACTGATGATCGGAACTTACAGAAACTTCTCCATCTGAGGCCATCACCCAGCTCTCCCAGAATCCTGACAATAGCAGAAGCCATGATCTTCCCTGATTAATGCTTTGAATGTCACGGTGAACTGTGATTGCACCATTTACAGTGGGTTGGTGCTTATTTAAAGGGGAAGTTCATAAAAAAAAAATTCTTTCAAATCAACTGGTGCTAGAGATGAGAAATTTACTTAAAAAATAAAAAAAAATTCAAGTCTTCCAGTACTTAGCAGCTGCTGTTTGTCCTGCAGGAAGTGGTGTATTCTCTCCAGTCTGACACAGTGCTCTCTGCTGCCACCTTTGTCCATGTCAGGAACTGTCCAGAGCAGGAGAGGTTTTCTATGGGGATTTGCTGCTGCTCTGGACAGAATCTAAACGATAATCGTTCGGTTGAAATGCAGTTAACGATTAACAACCGAACAAGAAATCGTTGATCGCTTTATAAGACCTGGACCTATTCTTATTGTTGCTCGTTCACAAAACGTTCCCATTGAATAAGACGTCATTCGGTCGTTCGCAGTAGATACGAACACAATAGCGAAGAAATAGCGAAGAAAAAATGATGGCAAATACGTTCATAAGTAACGATTATCGTTCCATGAAAATGAGTGAACGTTTTCAGGTCTTTCGCAATAGCGGTCGTTTGAGATCGTTAATGATTATGCGAACGATAATCATCCGGTGGAATAGGGCCCTAAGAGTATCTCCTATCAAGATTGTCTACAGTCTGTTACTAATTAGGTGCGAGGCCTCCCATAGAGAAACAGTTTCACACTGAAGCAGGCCTAATTTACTCCTTGTGAACTGGCCCTTAACCTAAGGGTACTATTAGACGGACCGATGGGGGCCCGATAATAAATGTAAACCAGATCTGCCAGATCGGCGCTCGTTTACTGGGCCTGTTACACGGCCCGATAATCGTTTAACAAGGGCTGCTGGGACATTGTTACAGATGTCCTTGCAGCCCTTGCTAAACTGGTATACATTACCTATCCCGTGTCCAGGGCTCCTCCTGCTCCTCTTCTTCCCAGGTCCCGCACGCTGCAGCTCCAGAGCGGCTTAGCTGACAGGCTGCTAAGTCAATCACTGGCCGCAGCGGTCCCGGCCTGTGATTGGATGAGCAGCCTGTCTTAGCTGACAGCTGTGAAGCTGCAGCACGCGGGACCCGGGGAGAAGAGGAGCAGGAGGAGCCCTGCAGCCTGGATAGGTAATGTATTTCTTTTGCAAATCGTTAGCTGCCGGCCGCGCACCGCTGTTACTTATAACTTTGTAATATGTGTTATTTTGTGAATAATTGTTTAGCGCCGCACTACCCCTTTAGTGTTGTCCACTAGGAGAAGGACTATTGTTACACGCTGTAGAGGAAGTGAGTCACGCGGGAAAGAGGAAGCGTAGTTCAGTCTTAGCCAGTGCCCTGCATGGGTAGGACGCTGGAGAGCACACTGTCACATACTTTCCCTTACGTACCCACACAGAGCACTATGCAGTGTTTAACCTCTCAGGAGAGGACCAGCCAAAACATAACCTCAACCCACGCCGTCGACAGGGAGAAGTCACAGTGCTGGACAGTATCCACAATAGAGCCACAGAGCTAGGAATTGATCCGGGTTAAGCAAAGTTGCAGTAAGCCTATGAACTCGCAGCGCGGGTGTCAGCAGGGAACCCTCAGCATTCTGCTCAGCCCAGGTAACAAGGTCTGTGTCACCCATTAGTACGGTTCGGCCAATGCTAGTGGGCATAAGGTGGTGTGAAGACTGAAAGCAAAGATCAATACACGGGCACAAGTCTTCTTATTCTTCTACAAGTATTCTATTGTATCCTCCAACATCCCAGCAGAGCACATTACTACATGGGTTGAGACTTTCACGGCATCCTCCTCTCTGCTACTCTACCTCTGTACAACTCTCTCAGCATAACTGTGTCTTACTCAGCACTTATCTCACAGATCTGGTTGTCTTATGTGCAAGTGTTTATTGGAACTTTTGTCAAGTGTATATCAGAGACCTTCTGTATTACCTGCTGCACATTTACAAGTAGTAACCAACTCAGTGTTATCCCAGAGTCTGTGATTATTCATCACCACCTGCACAGCGTATACACCGCAACCTTGGGACACTTCCCCTTTCTGTGGGTGGCGGGTCCTACTATCCGGGAGGGTCACTACACCGCTCTGGTTACTGACTACATCATCTGTGACATTATCCCAATGGACCCGATAGCAGCCCGGCAGGACACCGACCACAGGGGAGAAGGGTACAACTGGCCTTACACACTAAAAGCAGGAGTGCCGTCACACCTGTGTGCCCACCTGGCAATAGCATCATGTGGCAATCTATTAGGTCCGGCCGTATCTCGGCCATCCACCACCGGAGTGGTGTCACACTACAACACCTAGCAAGTGACCGGCCGTCCCTCCGATATAACACCTCACGGGGGGGGCACACCACATATATACAAAGCCATGTCAGTATACCTGGGGGTGGGCATACTACTTCTGGCCGCCGTGACAAATGTCTAGTCGGTACATCGAACACCCAGGCCACTGCTAACAGCACCTGGCGCCCAGGTTACTGCAGTGAGACACTTTCCTCCGATACCAATGGGAGTCCAAAACTCCACCGATATGTGTGCAACCCGCAGGATCTCCACAGAGAGAACTGTCCATATTGCCTTCTTCCTACTTCTGGCAACAAGTGCAACCATTATACACGTCAAGAACATGTACACAAAACAAATCAGGTTAAAGCTGTTTTGTATTTCTATGGCTTGAGGCTGTCTGCTCCTGTATTAGATCAGGAAGTGTTGAGGCCGCTGTGACTTTGCTTCTCTGTTAGTCGCCGACTACTCATCAGCCACTACTAAACATCCACTACTCACCACCCACTACTCATCACCTAATACTAACTACTTACTACTAATCACTCACTACTCACCACTCACTACTAATCACTCACTTCTCACTATCCGTAGTGTTCCTATAAGGGTGGTCTGCTAAGTCTTAGGGTATGTTCCCACTGAGCAAATTGGATGGAATCCCGCCTGCTTCTGTGTCAGACCACATCTCTATGGGAGGGCTTGCGCGCCTTCACTCTCCGCTCAAAGAATTGACATGTCAATTCTTTGAGCGGAGGAGTGCGGGATTCCACCCCATTTGCTCAGTGTGAACATACACTTATACCACCTGGGTAAAGTGCCTCTCTTAGGTATTGCACTAGAAGGGGATAAATGTGCTGTTGTGTAGTTTCCCCACTAGGTGTCACTCTCTGTCTTCCTATGAGAACAGCAGAAGGAAGGCTATGGGTTAACAGTTGTCTGTCTGTACTATTGTCCTATCACAGCTGCAGATGCTTTCCCTCACTTTTTCCTCCTATCTTCTGTTTCTCTCTTCTCTGTACACATCACCACCAATCGCAGTGAAGCTTAGTTACCCCTATAAAGGGAGGTCAGTGCGGTGAAGGCCCGGGGAAGTCTTTTGGGTCCCGTAACCAGGGTAGCTCTGGTGGTGTTATGGCAGCTAGGTGGGTGGGGATGACATCGGCACTTGTCACAGTAGCCACCCCTTGCTGGTACCCACCCCTGGTCGGTTGGCCTTCGGTCCCGCAAGTTTAGGTAACCCAAGTATACACTGGTGTGTTGGCGTGAATAAAGTGAGTCCAATGACCAACAAATAATAATACCAACAAAACGAAAAGGGAAGGCCTGTCATATGTACTCACTGGCACACCAAACAAATACAGAAGAAAATATGTATCTTTATTTCACATAAATCAAAATAACAAACATCACACTGGGACATAAACAGTTAAAAACATCTAAAACACACAAAATACATAAAGGGGGCCCCACTACATATAGCATACCTCCCAAGTGTCCCTCTTTTGGAGGGACCGTATCTACTTTTGACCCATGTCCCTCTGTCCCTCTTTTTGACCTAAGAATTAGATTTGCATTAATAAACTTTTTATGTTGCTCTAGAAAGTGTCTGGTTTCTGTATAATAGACCCAAACATCCATATTATTCTATCATGTGGTGCATGTCGCATCCTAAAAATTGTTATATACAGATCATGTGACATTATGACCCATTTCACACATGCAGACTCATTGATTTCTGTGGCGCCGTACACTCATCTGTAGGTGTTACGGATCTGTTTTGGGGACGTGATCCAAGCCGCAGAAAAAACGATTAGGCCTTTTTGCTTCCGTGTCACCTATTTAACAGTAAATCCCTGCAAATCCCTGCGCACAGTTACTGAAACACATTTGTAATCCTTTCCGCAGTTGTCCCTCTTCGGCCGTCCAAAAAGTTGGGAGGTATGCATATAGGGAAAAGCCCCCAGGACGCTCCGACAAGCAAAAATGGCAAGGACCATATCTAACCAATGCATCTGATGTGATACCCATGCCGCACTACTGTAACAATGATGATGAGGTAGAAAAACTAAGAAAAGATGTGCAAAACAAGCAAAAAATGACCAAAATATCACCAAATTGTCAGAAGGTCCATGTCGGGGTCCACTGCTCCCCACACGTTCCACTTCTCACTGGGAACTTCCTCAGGGGTTAATGGCCTCAGTGTGGAAACCAGATACAGTGGTGCCTTGGATTACGAGCATAATTCGTTCCGGGACCGCGCTTGTAATCCAAATCACTCTTAAAGTGACAGTACCACCAGGCCCAGGCTGAAGCACTGGAGGCGTCCGACCCACCCTTAGTGGGAAGAAACCCCCGCCCCTCTATGACATGACTCCATTAGAATCAATGGAACCCTATCATGAAGGGGCGGGGGTTTCCTCCCACTAATGGTGGGTCGGCCGCCTCCAGTGCTTCAGCCTGGGCCTGGTGGTACAGTCACTTTAAACCAAAGCAAATTTTCCCATAAAAAATCACTGATATGCAGACAATTGGTTCCACCCCCAAAAATAATGATTCATTATTCTGAATAACATGTAAAACAGATGAAACAAAGATTCAGAAACAGCAGAATCTGTGATATTATAAGTTACTGTACAGTAATGGAGAGGATGGGAAACACAAGGGCTGACAGAGACTGCAGGGAGCATGAAGGAATGAGCAGGGCAGATGTGGGCAGGGCCGTTTCTAGTGCCCGACAACACCCGGCCCCTGCACACTCCCCACATCATTGTCGCCCCCTGTCCCCGCCAAAAGCCCCAACGGGAGCTGAGAGGGCACATTAAGATAGACACTGACAGGCCCCGTCTCCCTGCAGCCCCCGCCCCCAGACACTGAAGTGCCACGCCGCAGCTCCGGCGATGTAAATACAGAGGCTCCCGGTGCAGGCTTCCTGCATCGGAAGTTCACTGTATCTGCCTCGCAGCGCCCTCACTCCTCTCCTGCTTGGCTCAGATGTGACGTCATGTCCAGAGCCAAGGAGAGAGTGCGGACGCCGTAGGGTTGGAACAGGGGACTTCTGATGACAGGAAGCCTGCACCAGAAGTCTCTGTACTTGGAAATAGCGGCACCAGGAGGAGAGACTGCGGGGGAGCGTTGTGATAGGCGAGTTTGCTTTGTGTTTTTTTTTTTTTTTACATCGAAGCTACTACACAGGGGGAGGGGAGGGGTATACTATGTGGGGACATACAATGTGGGGGCTACAAAGAGGGACTATACAATGTGGGGCTACAAAGAGAGCTATACTGTGTGGGTGACAATGCTGGGGACATTATAAATATATGGGGGCAATGCAGAAGGACTTTATTACTACATTAGGGACAATGCAGGGGACATTATTATTACTATATGGGGGACAGTGCAGGGGACATTATTATACGTATATGGGGGACAATGCAGGGGACATTATTATAAGTATATGGGGGACAGTGCAGGGGACATTATTAATACTATATGGGGGACAGTGCAGGGGACATTATTATACGTATATGGGGGACAATGCAGGGGACATTATTATAAGTATATGGGGGAAAATGCAGGGGACATTATTATAAGTATATGGGGACAATGCAGGGGACATTATTATACGTATATGGGGGACAGTGCAGGGGACATTATTATACGTATATGGGGGACAGTGCAGGGGACATTATTATACGTATATGGGGGACAGTGCAGGGGACATTATTATTACTATATGGGGGACAGTGCAGGGGACATTATTATTACTATATGGGGGACAGTGCAGGGGACATTATTATACGTATATGGGGGACAATGCAGGGGACATTATTATAAGTATATGGGGGACAATGCAGGGGACATTATTATTACTATATGGGGGACAGTGCAGGGGACATTATTATTACTATATGGGGGACAGTGCAGGGGACATTATAAGTATATGGGGGACAGTGCAAATGACATTATTACTATATGGGGGACAGTGCAGGGGACATTATTATACGTATATAAGGGACAGTGCAGGGGGACATTATTATAAGTATATGGGGGACAATGCAGGGGGACATTATTATAAGTATATGGGGGACAATGCAGGGGACATTATTATTACTATATGGGGGACAGTGCAGGGGACATTATTATTACTATATGGGGGACAGTGCAGGGGACATTATTATACGTATATGGGGGACAATGCAGGGGACATTATTATAAGTATATGGGGGACAATGCAGGGGACATTATTATTACTATATGGGGGACAGTGCAGGGGACATTATAAGTATATGGGGGACAGTGCAAATGACATTATTACTATATGGGGGACAGTGCAGGGGACATTATTACTATATGGGGGACAGTGCAGGGGACATTATTATTATTACTATATGGGGGACAGTGCAGGGGACATTATTATTACTAAATGGAGGACAATGCAGGAGGCACATTACTATATGGGGGACAATGCAGGGGACATTATAAATATATGGGGGCAATGCAGGGAGACTTTATTACTACATGTGGGGCAATTCAGGGGGTCATTATAAGTATATGGGGCAATGAAGGGGGACTATTAGTATATGAGGACATAGCAGGGTACATTATTACTATAATGCAGGGGACATTATTATACGTATATGGGGGACAGTGCAGGGGACATTATTATACTTATATGGGGGACAATGCAGGGGACATTATTATTACTATATGGGGGACAGTGCAGGGGACATTATTATTACTATATGGGGGACAATGCAGGGGACATTATAAATATATGGGGGCAATGCAGGAGACTTTATTACTACATGTGGGGCAATTCAGGGGGTCATTATAAGTATATGGGGCAATGAAGGGGGACTTTATTAGTATATGAGGACATAGGGTACATTATTACTATAAGGAGGTACAGAAGGAGACATTATTACTGTTAGGTACAGCAGGGGACATTATTACTATATGGAGGTACAGCAGGGGGCATTATTACTATAGGGAGGTACAGGAGGGGATCCTACATACAGGGGGCAATCCACAGACCTACTGACTTTTGCGCACCCACTATAGGTGGGAAAAGGGAAGGAAGATGCTGGATATGTGCGGAGCCTAAGATGTTTGTCTGGCAGGTTCTGAAGAGATGAATTGTAGCTGCAAGAAGTCGTCATGGTGGTCCAGGCCAGATGAAGAGAAAAGGGGAAAGTGACGCCTCAGATCAAAGAAGACGTCACCTGTGAGTCACTGAATGGTTCTTGTATTCAGTAGAGCTGGTAGGGGTGCAACACTGCTTCTTCTTAGTAACCCGAATTATGATAACGGCCCTCCTTACTTCCCCAGGACCAAACCGTGTGTGTGTGGGGGGGGGGGGCGCTTTTATCAACATTCGCCCTGTTGCCAAGATGCCCTAGAAACTTCCCTGGATGTGGGCACATACATGCAGCACTCTCTGTCCGGGGAGAGAGGGGTTACAGCTATGGAGAGATTACCTCCACAGTCCTGTCCTCTGATGTAAGCCCCAGCCTGAAGTGGATCTGCTATGATTTGGAAGGTGAGAGAGACTTCCTGGGTCAGAGTACAGAGCTGTAGACCCCGCTATGCAGACCATGCCCCTCCCCCACTCCCCCTCTCACCCAGTACAGGGAGCTCTTACACCAAAGCAATGCTCTTACACCAAGTTACTATTTTGAAAAACTGTGAGCTCTTAAACCAAGTTATTCTCAAACCAAGGTACCACTGTATATGTGAAAAATAATGAGATAATGGAACATACATGGGCCTGTGCAACATGCCAGAGATGGAAATCCACAAACAAGATGGCGTCGGTCACTTGACCGGCTAAACATGTCATGTGATGCTCATTCATACAAACATACCTGGAAGGGAGAAGCCACAACAAACATGGCCGCAGACCATCGAACATCCCTCTGCACATGCTCAAGTCTCGGCACATGAGAGGGTCACATGAGCAGCCGACAAGCCATGTGATACTCCTTCATTGAATAACTTTATTGACATTAACCCAATGCTACAGCTACCGATATACTTAAAATGTGTAAATCAGCAATCAACTAAATAACGGCAGACATATCATATATACCTAAACAGATACCTTCATGTAAATTGGATGTGTGAACATGTGTGTGGAGACCATATATTGCCCCTGTAACAGGTGCACCAAGCTCCGATGAGCAAATATAAGTGTGTGAATATGGCCCAATGCAGAGCAAATACTATAGTGCAAGGGATCACTCTAAAAATAAAAAACAGAAACCCGAAGAATAAATAGATGTATACAAATACAAAAAAATAAAATAAAACAGAATAAAAATTTATATAAAAAAAAATTGGATTTTTTTTTTAAATTAAAAAATTTAAATAAATTAATACAAAATGTCCCCCCTTATTTAGTCATGTGATACCATGTTCAAGGTGACAACAACCTGAATGTGCTTATTGAGTGATATGCAAAGGTTGCATCCGCAATCAAGGGACATAAATGGTGCAAAACTGTGTGAAAAACACCAAAAACACAAATCTGTTAAAGTGATATTACTTATGCTGTGTTTACACGGAACGATTATCGTTCGAATTTGCAAGATAACGTTCAAATTTGAACGATAATCGTACGTGTAAACGCAGCGAACGATCAAACGATGAGCAAGAAATCGTTCATTTTGATCTTACAACATGTTCTTAAATCGGCGTTCGTCATTGCAAAAAATTTGCAGATCGTTCCGTGTAAACAGTCGTTCACCGATTTAACGAATGTGCGAAATAGGCTTAAGCGATCACAAAACGATTTTTCCGTTTGATATATCATTCCATCTAGACGCTGATCATTATAAAACAAAAATCGTTACTTCGAAATCGTTCATCGTACGATCGGGCGAATTATCACTCTGTGTAAACCCAGCATAACAATTGAATAATGGAGTAAAATGAATTCCAGGTTATGTCAATAAACGCCGACATTACCGTACAGAACCATACGTCACCACATCACCTCCAAAGAGGGACAAAAAAGAAATACCAAATGTCAACGCATGAGATGGAAAATTGCACTTAATATGTAAGTATTGTTTGAGGTTTCTTGTTACACATGTAGAATGAGAGCGTACAGCACAATAACCAGTGACCACAAGCAATGTCCCTACCAAGAACACAGTGGCGTAGCTATAGGGGTCGCCGGGGTCGCCATGGCGACCGGGCCCCTACGCTAGGGGGGCCCGCACGGCCCCCCTTGCCACTTGTGACAGTGTCACTTTAAGCATCCCGAGAAGCTGCGGCCGCGCAGCTTCTCGGGATGCACTGATCGCTTCGATGTTCCGCCCGCACTGTGAGCACAGTGAGCAGGCGGAACATTACAGCGATCAGAATACAGGAGCAGGACCTGTCAGCGTCCTCCTCCTGTATTCTCTCCCATAGGCTGCCGGCACTTCATACCAGCAGCCTATGGGAGGCCGGGCCGTGACCTCTCCGGCAGGCGTGATGATGTGACGTCATCACGCCTGCCGGAAGTCCCGTCCCTGCGGCTCGCAAGATGGAGCCCGAAGAGGAGGAGGAAGAGCTGCTGCCTGCACAGCGCGGATTAGGTGAGTAGGATGTTTGTTTTTTTAGGGGCACCTCTGGGGGCATTATTAGTATATGGGGCCACCTCTGGGGGCATTATTAGTATATGGGGGCACCTCTGAGGGCATTATTAGTTCTTGGGGGAACCTCTAGGGGCATTATTATTGTATGGGGGCACCTCTGGGGGCATTATTAGTTCTTGGGGGCACCTCTGGGGGCACTATTAGCTCATGTGGGCACCTCTGGGGGCATCATTATTGTATGGGGGCACCTCTGGGGGCATTATTAGTTCATGGGGGCAACTCTGTGGGCGTTATTAGTTCATGGGGGCACCTCTGGGGGCATTATTAGCTCATGGGGGCACCTCTGGGGGCATTATTAGTTGATGAAGGCAACTCTGGGGGCATTATTAGCTCATGGGGGCACCTCTGGGGGCATTATTAGTATATGGAGGCACCTCTGGGGGCATTATTAGTTCATGGGGGCACCTCTGGGGGCACTATTAGCTCATGGGGGCACCTCTGGGGGCATTATTAGTTCATGGGGGCACCTCTGGGGGCATTATTAGTTCATGGGGGCACCTCTGGAGGCATTATTAGTTCATGGGGGCACCTCTGGGGCCATTATTTGTTCATGGGGGCACCTCTGGGGCCATTATTTGTTCATGGGGGCACCTCTGGGGGCATAATTAGCTCATGAGGGCACCTCTGGGGGCATTATTATTGTATGGGGGCACCTCTGGGGGCATTATTAGCTCATGGGGGCACAGCAGGGAATCCTACATACAGGGGGCATCCCACATTCCTACTCACTTTACTGCACATAACACCAAACAGCGCAGTTACTATGGGAGCCTACAGGAGGGAGGAAGGGAAGGAAGTTGCTAGAAATGTGCGGAGCCTAAATTGTTTGTCTCGCAGGTTCTGAAAAGATGAAACGTATCTGGAAGAAATCATCATGGAGGACTGGGCCGGATGGAGAGGAAAAGGGAAAGTGACGCCTCAGATCAAAGAAGACGTCACCGGTGAGTCACTGTATGGCGGTTTTCTTATTTTGTAGAACATCATTTAGTAGGGGTGCCCCGAGGTGGAAAAGGTTGGGAAGCACTGCGCTAATCTGTCCCGCTGCGCCCGCTGGCACATGCTGTCATCTGATTGGGCCTCTTACCTAATCAGATGACAGCAAGTACCAGCGCCCCCTCCTCCAGACATCTGCCTTGGCGGCCCAAGCTATGTCCTATGGCCGTATCTTTACCGCGTTGAGCTCCAGCTTGTGCTGCATCTACATTATCTGTACTCAGAGATATCAGTGCGTTATCTGTGGTGTTACATAGGACTGCAGGTGACTACTACATTATCTGTACTCAGAGATATCACTGCGTTATCTGTGGTGTTACATAGGACTGCAGATGACTACTACATTATCTGTACTCAGAGGGATATCACTGTTATCTGTGGTGTTACATAGGACTGCAGGTGATATCAGGTGACTTCTCCAGGTTGCAGAAGTTCAAACTTCATCGTGCCCTGCTGACAGTTTATAATGGGAGTTGTAGTTTTGCAGCATGTGGCTCTTCAGGTTGCAGCACTACAACCCCCATCGTTTCCAACTGGCAGTTCATGATGAGAGTTGTAGTTTTTCAGCTGTAGAGTCAAAGATTGGAATACAATGATTAGACAATGACACAGTACAGTCCATTCATTATAGGGGGCAGTAGTGCAGTACATGAGGTGGAGGCAGTGACAGGGCATTAGAACATGGTGGCACATTAGAGTAATTGGATATAACATTAGATAGGACTTTGCCTGATCGGGGGGAGATGGGGGGCCCCAAGCTAACATTGTGCACCAGGGCCCATCAGCCTTTAGCTACGCCCCTGCTAGAACCGGAAATAAAGATAGTACAGTGGCCATTTGATTTATGTGAAATAAAGCTACATATTTTCAGTGCCAGTGAGTACATATGGCAGGCCTTCCGTTTTCATTTTGTTTACTATTTATGCTTCTGTCATCTTTTTAATTTTGGCGGTGCATAGTCCACATATTTTTGTCATTATCCAGGATAATGTCTATTTACTTAAAGGAGAAGTCTGGCAAAAATGTTTTATTAAAGTATTGTATTGCCCCCCAAAATTTATACAAATCCCCAATATACACTTATTACGGGAAATGCTTTTAAAGTGCTTTTTTCCTGCACTTACTACTGCATCAAGGCTTCACTTTCTGGATAACATGGTGATGTCACTTCCTGGATAACATGGTGATGTCACTTCCATGATAACATGGTGATGTCACTTCCTGGATAACATGGTGATGTCACTTCCATGATAACATGGTGATGTCACTTCCTGGATAACATGGTGATGTCACTTCCTGGATAACATAGTGATGTCCCTTCCTGGATAACATGGTGATGTCACTTCCATGATAACATGGTGATGTCACTTCCATGATAACATGGTGATGTCACTTCCATGATAACATGGTGATGTCACTTCCTGGATAACATGGTGATGTCACTTGCTGGATAACATGATGATGTTACTTCCTGGATAACATGGTGATGCCACTTGCTGGATAACATGGTGATGTCACTTGCTGGATAACATGGTGATGTCACTTCCTGGATAACATGGTGATGTCACTTCCTGGATAAAATGGTGATGTCCTGACCCGACTCCCAGAGCTGTGTGGGCTGTGGCTGCTGGAGAGGATGATGGCAGAGGGATTCTCAGTGTTCCTCCAGTGCCCTGTGTCCCTCAGTGTCCTCCTCCCATCATCCTCTTCAGCAGCCACAGGAAGTGGCATCACCATGTTATCCAGGAAGTAACATCACCATGTTATCCAGGAAGTGACATCACCATGTTATCCAGGAAGTGAAGCATTGATGCAGTAGTAAGTGCAGGGAAAGAAGCACTTTATAAGCATTTCCCGTAATAAGTGTATATTGGTAATTTGTATAACTTTTGGGGGGCAATACAATACTTTAATAAAAATTTTCACCCGACTTCTTTTTTAAAATGTCAGTGCAATACACAAAAACAGGTGGTTTCCACTTCAACAATAATAGGTGCAGACAAGAGCGTCATCAGGGCCTTGCCCAGTGTATTTTGCCTGGGACAACGTAGCTGGGTGAAGTAGAGAAGAAGTAGGTCCTCATACTCACGTTTACTGAACTGCCTTATGCCCTACAGGGTCAAGGTATCCATCCTATGAGGGTAGTATGAGGCCCAGGTCCCTGCGCTGGGTTGAGCAGACTTCCCGAACCTTTCCAGGATAGTGGAATACGTAGGCTAACTGCAGCTTTGTTCCACTGGGGTCAGTGCCTAACTGACAGGGGTGGATTAACTTCACCATAGGCCCCGGGCTGTTCACCAAGCTTGGGCCCCCCACACCCCACTGTAACTATGGCAGCACTAGCCTGGCGTTCATAGTACAGGACAGATAATGTCATGATGTCCTGATTTGTGCAAAATTGCCATTAAAAAAACAGTGATTTTTTTGCAAATCATGGCGGAAGTGTAGCCAGGAGACAGTACACCATTGAAAGTATAAGTCTTTCTGGGTGGTCATGGGCCCCCCAGGAGCTCAGGGCCCCGGGCTGCCGCCCAAAACGCCCCTATTATAATCCACTACTGCTAACTGGATCCAGGTCACCGCCCTGTACTGTGTGGCTAGTATCCCTGGAATGGGCAAGGTGTTCCTCAGAGGACGTCTGTTTCCTCCTGTGGGGGTCTAGCACTCCATGCCAATGGTTGCTTGCTGGTAAAACTCTCTGTGTCTTGCTTTCTCTGACTCCTCCCCTTTTCTAGGGGCTTACCAAGCTTCCCTGTGATTGGAGGGGCTGTGTGTGTGAGAGAGAAGAGATAGAATAGGACAGAAAAAGGAGTGAAGCAGTTTGCTTCTATAAATGGACAAAAGAAGGACAACTCCAGTGAAAATCTTTTTCCCAGTAATTTAAACACATTACAAAATTATATAACTTTGTAATATGCTTCAATCACCTATCTGCCCCCTTCCCCATCTTTTCCCCCTTCAAACCCCCACCAGGAAGTGAAATAAACTCCTTCTTACCTAATGACTGTTGACCCCAGGCTGCTCTGTGGCAGCCATTTTTTGACAAATACATCATTAAGAGAGAGGCGGGTCTAAGCCCTGTTAAGCCAGCCTCTCTTTGTCAGAAGTCTCAGGTTGCTCAGCTCTGATTGGCTGAGCAATATGTAAGCCATCTAACAGTTTTACAGAGTCAGTTAGACATCACAGGAGACAAAGTGCATCATGGGAAACCCCAAACCAGGAAGTGAAGAAAAAATGAAGACACCAACTGGAGCTTCAGGGACCTGCAAACAGTGGGAAATGCAAACAGAGACAGACCCTGGAGGGATGGTTAATGTAAAAACTATGTTTATAATTGATTGATTGTATCAGCACCGGAGTTTTCCTTTAAGCCAATACTTTCCTTAGCTGTGCACACAATAAGTTACACAGAAACACAGAAGTGACACCTAGTGGGGAAAACATCAAATACACTTGGACCATCTCTCACTCTGTGAACCTGAGAGAACTTTTCACAGGTGCACAGGAAACATGGCGCAGCACCTTGTACTGGGGCACTACATCAGTTACTGGTTGTGTGGTGTCCCACCACAGGTGTTACTATTAGTTACATCCTTCGCAAAAGTCTGTACTTAGAAGTGTAAGTGGTAATGTAGCAGTACCAAAGTTTTACCACTAGATGTCGTTGTTGTTACAAGTATTTATGTCCAGATATTGCACAGCTGTAGGAGCTAAAGGGTTATTGTTTTTCTTATGTACCACATGGATCTGTACACCAAGTTCTTTCCTCTTCTCACCTATCATCTTTCTCTTTGCATCTTACACACTCTCTTCATCCACTCACAGCACAGTTTACACATGCTGTAGGAAGGAAGTCACCTGGGTAGAGGAAGTGTAGGAGTCTTCTTGCTTTGAATTCTGTAGAGGATGGATGCAAGCTAGGACGCTCTCTACAGCAGTCAAGTTGGCCCTGGCTTCTGCCAGGTCCCCAGTCCAGGGTTGTGGTCTAGACCAGTGATTTTCAACCTTTTTTGAGCCGCGGCACACTTTTTATACTTAAAAAATCCCGGGGCACACCACCATCCAAAATGGCACAAAATGACACTAAACAGTACATATTATACATATAGTTAATAATATAGATTCTAAATGTATTTATACTCACTCAGTGTGAAACCTGGGCCTGTCTTCTTCTCCACTATGCTTCTCTCCTCCATACTTCTCCCCCCTACTTCTCTCCTGTGCTTCTCTCCCCTATGCTTCTCTCCACCATACTTCTCTCCCCCATGCTTCTCTCCTGTGCTTCTCTCCACGATACTTCTCCCCCCTACTTCTCTCCTGTGCTTCTCTCCACTATACTTCTCCCCCCTACTTCTCTCCTGTGTTTCTCTCCCCCATGCTTCTCTCCTGTGCTTCTCTCCACGATACTTCTCCCCCCTACTTCTCTCCTGTGCTTCTCTCCACCATACTTCTCCCCCCTACTTCTCTCCTGTGCTTCTCTCCACCATACTTCTCTCCCCCATGCATCTCTCCTGTGCTTCTCTCCCCCCTGCTTCTCTCCTGTGCTTCTCTCACCCATGCTTCTCTCCTGTGCTTCTCTCCACCATACTTCTCTCCCCCCTGCTTCTCTCCACCATACTTCACCCCCCTACTTCTTTCCCCCTGCTTCTCTCCTGTACTTCTCTCCCCCATGCTTCTCTCCACCAAACTTCTCTCCCCTCTGCTTCTCTCCGCTGTTTCTCTCCCCCATCCCCATGCTTCTCTCCCCTCTGCTTCTCTCCGCTGTTTCTCTCCCCCATCCCCATGTTTCTCTCCCCCCTGCTTCTCTCCCCGGTTTCTCCCCCATCTCCATGTTTCTCTCCCCCATCCCCAGGTTTCTCTCCCCCATGCTTCTCTCCCTGTCTCTCCCCCCCTGTTTCTCCCCCATGCTTCTCTCCCCTATCCCCATGTTTCTCTCCCCCATCCCCAGGTTTCTCTCCCCCATTGTTTTCTCCCGTTTCTCTCCCCCATCCCTAGGTTTCTCTCCCCCCCATTCTCCTCACCTCCTCCGAGATGGTCGCCGCTGCTGTCCGCCTCACCTGCTGGCCACCCGTAGGGCCCGGACGTGCTCCTCCTATCAGCGGAGACCGGAAGCGTGGTGCGCTGCGGCGGGCCGTAGCGCACGTGTTGATTGGATGCGTGCATCACGGCCCGCCGCAGCGCACCACGCTCCCGGTATCCGCTGATTGGATAGGAGGAGCACATCCGGGCGCTACATGCGGCCAGTAGGTGAGGCGGACAGCAGCAGCGGGGCGATCTGCAGGGGCACCATAGTTTAGTGAACTTTCCCCGCGGCACACCCGACCATGTGTCGCGGCACACTAGTGTGCCGCGGCACACTGGTTGAAAATCACTGGTCTAGACGTTGCGCAGAGCACATGTATACGCGAGACCTAGACACAGTTTTGCCCCAAGCAAACCTATTACACACTATGCAGTATTAAGTCACTACTAGAAAGAACAAGTCAGGGATCATCTCAACCCACGCCATGGACAAGAGGAACACAGTGCAGGACAGTATCCACAAGAAGTAAAGGAACTGATTTGGATAGAGCAAAATTGCTAGAAGCCTACGCACTCTATCTCGCAGCGCAGTTGTAATCCAAGAACTCTGACCACTCTGCTCATCCCAGATAACGAGGTTTGGGGCTTGTGTCACCCTCTAGGACGGGTCCCCCGACACTGGTGGGCAATAGGTGGTGCAAAGACCAAGGAGTCAAAACACGGGCACAAGTATTCTCTCTACTTCTAATTATTCTACTTATTCTACCTCTAAAGTTCCGGCAGAGCACAGTACTACTTGGGTTGGGACTCTCCCAACATCCTCCTCTCTACTTATCCTTTTCTACCTCTTATCACACAACCCAGCCAGCACGGCTGTATCACCCTCTTCACTCTCAGTACAGATCTGTTCCTGCTTTCAAGTCTGAAAGTAACTTATCAAGACGAAAGTATACTGTATTCTCCTGTATCAAGTATCTTCACAGTAAAGAAGAGTATATTTATTTTAACGGGACTCTGTGGTTCTTCACCAAGCACCTACACAGTAATCACAGCTTCCTTGGGTTATCTCCCCTTTCTGTTGGTGGCAGTGCCAATAGTCAGGGTGGGTCACTACTCCACTCCGGACCTCCGTGATAATTGCCCAAGGGACGCCGCAAAGGCCCGGCAGGTTACTGTTCACGGGGAAAAAGGTATAGCCAGCCCACTAAAAATAAAAGCAGATGTGCAACCATACCTGTGTGCCCAACCGTCACTGGTGTCACAACAAATTACCACCGGGCAGGGCTATACCTTCGGCCAACCACCACACCAGTGGAGTTACACCGTTCCATCTAACTTGTGACCGTCCGCCTGTCACTGCTCACTGGAACGGGCAGTCACCACAGTTGAAGGTCTTTTGTCAGTCAGTTCATGAGAAGGAGACACAGCCACAGAAAGAGATGGGCAGTGAAGCCGGGCCTGGCTTAGGCCAGGACCAATGTCAGGGTCCAGAAACCTCTATAATGCTATAGATGCTATAAATGATACCGCCATACAATGCCCAAAAATATAGGTGTAGGTTGCACAAATACCAGGAATAATACTATTATACACAAACGTACAATGACCATATATTATTACCATACAACACCCAACTAATGCCGCTATAGAGAACTGACTACTCAATGGCCAGAGAACTACTATTCACCACCAGACTGAGCTCAAATATGCGTGGTAAAATAATGCCTCCATATAGATCCCACATAATACCGCCATACAACTTCTTATGTTTTCTGCTAATAAACAGGGGTGTATATTCCCGCTAGCCTGTGCCCCCCTGTCCCGGGAGGGAGTCTCTCGTCTTCCATCCTTTTCTAGCAGTCAGAAGTGACACCTGCGAATAGTTTGAGGGAAGTTTTTATTAACCTGCGCAGTCCTCGGGGCCGTCACGTTCAAACGCAATGAAGAACTCATCCCCAGCCCTTCAAGCCAATGTTTCCTTTTCACTTCAATTCCCTTAAAACCCTTTTTCTTAGTGAAAGCCAAAGATAGCCGAGATCAAGCGGCGGAGAGGATGTTGTCTCCAAAGTTTAGATAATGTAAAAAAAGGGACTTTTCATTCCTTTCTGTCCTTCCCCGGTGTGCGGCTGTGATTACCATCAAATGCTCCGCGCCTGAGAGGGTTTTTTTTCTCTCTGTCCGGCTTAAATAGATTTATCCCGGCAATGGTTCTTTGTGCGCTAACAATGTGATCTGCAGCCCGGATCGCCGCATTGTTAAATGTAAGAAGACTTCGCCGCTTGCCGCAAAGGCTTCTGTACGGCTGTGAATGTCGGCGCGGAGCGGCTTCTGCCATCTCTGCGTGTATTGTAATGTGATATATACGTGGAGGGAGAGGGGGGGGCGCGAGAGATCTGCCGGCAAGAAAAACGAGAAAAACACGAGACCAGAAATGTCTGGGTACACTGCCCCCCCCCCCCCCCAGAGAGGGTCAGGGAGTACGTTAACCCTTTGAGGTCCATATGGCAGATTATGAAGGATTTAGAGAGAGGTCGTGGTGGCGCACTTTATTTGGAGATAAGAGTATGGAGAAGAGGAATATGGAGAGGTACTGCGGTCATACCACCCAAACAGCGCCGATCTACAGTGCTAAATGAGGGTGACTTATACAGGTGAGGTGTAAAATTAATGGCGTCATGTAGGGCAAAGATAGTTCTGCTTTATGCTGCCTGAATAATCCCACCATGCATGGTGTCAGGCGATCATACCGTACAGTACACAGTAAGTAAAATAATAAGTTTAACACAGTTTAACAAGGTCATACAGTTCAGCAATAGTTCTGCCATATAGGTGTAATACAGTGCTGACATATATAGTGCACATAATACTGCCAAGCAGTACCATACAGTGCATGCATAATACTGTCATTTTAAACATGATACTACCATACCATTTACATATAATACTGCTATACAGTAGACATATAATACTAACATACAGTGCACACATAATACTACCATAGAGCACATCTATAATTTTGCCATAAAGTGTACACATAATACACATACAAATCACACATAATACAACTTTACAGGTCAAACATAAAGTTACCATACAGTGTACACAAAATAAAACCGTACAGGTCACACATAATACAACGATACAAATCACACATGATACAATCATAGGCTATGTTCCCACTACGTACTGATAAGTGCTAACAACGGCCGTTCTTAGTGCTTATCAGTACCTAGTGGGAACATACTGTAGCTATATAGTGCACACATAATACAACTATATATGCCATATAATGCACACATAGCCATATAATGCACACATAATACTGCCATACAGTGCACACATATTATTATTATTATAAAGAGCACATATAATGCTGCCATATAGCACACACTTCATAGACCATACAGTGCATACATATTGCAACAATATAGTTTACACATACTACAATAAATTCCACACATAATACTGCCATACAGTTCACACATAATTCTACCTGAGAGCAGATAATACTGCCATACAGTTCACACATTATTCTACCAGAGCACACATGTATTACGCTGCCATATAATGCACCAGGGGCGTAGCTAAAGGCTGATGGGCCCTAGTTCAAAATTTTAGCTTGCCCCCACCCAATCAGGCTCAGTCAAAGGCCAAAAAAACGTTATATCTGATTACTCTTAGGTGACGCCCCCTAGTGTGCCACAGTGTCCTAATGATCTGTCAATGTCCCCTCATGTACTGTGCCACTGTGACCCCTCATGTACTGTGCCACTGTGTCCCCCTCATGTACTGTGCCACTGTGTCCCCCTATATTTAATGGACTGTACTGTGTCATTCTCTATTAATTGTTTCCCAATCTTTAACTCTCCAGTTAAAAAAAAAAAACTACAACTCCCATCATGAACTGCCAGTAGGACATGATGGGGGTTGTAGTTCTAGGGATAATCTCACCAGTCCAGATTCCTGCTCCTCTCTGGGGCTCTGGTCTCCACTGGTCAGGTCTGGCAGCTGTGTGTGGGGGTGGGGCTAATCGCTCTGATCCTCATTACATAGAACAGAAGTGCTAAGGGGCAGGAGAGGGAGCTCAGGGCTCCTGCCAGCAGTCTATTAAGTTGTATCAGCGGTTGCTGAGAGAGCGCGTAGCCTGCAGGCTCACTGCAATTCTCCTGAATCGGCTGTCATTATCACAGCTGATTCGGGAGAACTACAGATTGACAGGAAGTGGTGAGAGGGTGGGGCCTGTAGCATATGGTGTGAATCCCATAGCTATGCCCAGTGGCGTAGCCACCGTGGTCGCGGGGGTCGCCGCCGCGACCGGGCCCGCCACAAGGGGGGCCCGCGGGGCCCCCCGATCAATCACTCTTGTGACCGCAAGCATTGTTTTGCTTGCGGCCACAAGAGTCTGGCTCCGTCTTTCCCACGGCTGCTGCGCGGCTGCCGGGGGTGTCGCGTCTTACCCCCGGCAGCGTACGCATCCCAGAACTCCCTGCGCGCCTTGGGCCCTGACTTCCGGTTTCCGGCGCGCAGGGTGTTCTGGGATGCGCGCGCTGCCGGGGATAAGACGCGACACCCCCGGCAGCCGCGCAGCAGCCGGGGACAGATCGAAGGAGTGAGGATCAACGTGGGAGCGCGATGTCAGGTGAGTTAAGTTTTGTTTTTTTATCAGCCTGTACGGGTGGGGGGAAAGGAGGGGGGCATCTATGAGGGTGGGGGGAAAGGAGGGGGGCATCTATGAGGGTGGGGGGAAAGGAGGGGGGCATCTATGAGGGTGGGGGGAAAGAGGGGGCCATCTATGAGGGTGGGGGGAAAGAGGGGGCCATCTATGAGGGTGGGGGGAAAGGAGGGGGGCATCTATGAGGGTGGGGGGAAAGAGGGGGCCATCTATGAGGGTGCGGGGAAAGAGGGGGCCATCTATGAGGGTGGGGGGAAAGGAGGGGGGCATCTATGAGGGTGGGGGGGAAGGAGGGGGGCATCTATGAGGGTGGGGGGAAAGAGGGGGCCATCTATGAGGGTGGGGGGAAAGGAGGGGGGCATCTATGAGGGTGGGGGGGAAGGAGGGGGGCATCTATGAGGGGGGGGGGGAAGGAGGGGGCCATCTATGAGGGTGGGGGGAAAGAGGAGCCATCTATGAGGGTGGGGGGAAAGAGGGGCTATCTATGAGGGTGGGGGGAAAGAGGGGCCATCTATGAGGGTGGGGGGGGGAAGGGGTCCATCTATAAGGGAGGGAGGAAGGGGACCATCTATAAGGGAGGGGGGGAAAGGGGACCATCTATAAGGGAGGGGGTAGAGGGGACCATCTATAAAGGGGGGGAAAGGGGACCATCTATAAGGGAGGGGGGGAAAGGGGACCATCTATAAGGGAGGGGGGGGAGGGGACCATCTATAAGGGAGGGGGGGGAGGGGACCATCTATAAGGGAGGGGGGGAGGGGACCATCTATAAGGGAGGGGGGGGAAGGGGACCATCTATAAGGGAGGGGGGGGGGAAGGGGACCATCTATAAGGGAGGGGGGGGGGAAGGGGACCATCTATAAGGGAGGGGGGGGGAAGGGGACCATCTATAAGGGAGGGTGGGGGGAGAGGGGGCCATCTATAAGGGAGGGTGGGGGGAGAGGGGACCATCCATAAGGGAGGGTGAGGAGAGAGGGGGCCATCTATAAGGGAGGGGGTAGAGGGGGCCATCTATAAGGGAGGGGGTAGAGGGGGCCATCTATAAGGGAGGGGGTAGAGGGGGCCATCTATTTGGGGGGGGGCAACATAGGGGGAGAGGGAATACACAGAGGGGGGCATATATTATTAGGGGGTCACATAGAGTCAGGGCTACCCACTAAATGAGGGTGTAAAGGGGCCAATACAAATGTGCAGTGTGTAGAGAGATGGAGATGGTGTCAGAGTGTGGAGCCTAATATGTCTGTCTGGCAGATTCTGTGGATTCGTGGCTCGGAGAAGTTCTCATAACGGCCCAGGACGGATGGAGAAGATGATGAAAAGGAAAGAACTCCGATCAGAAAAGACGTCTCCTGTGAGTCACCTGATATAACTGCACTGTAATGTATATGGTGTATAGAGCCTGTGTGGCGCTGGGGCCACCTCTATATGACTGGATGAGGTGATTTAGTATACTGGATTTGGTCAGTAACAATATGGTGGTGATGGTAGTGGTTGTGGTGTGGCAGTAATGTTTCCTCCCTATATACTGGTATTACTGGTAATATTGGTCACAGTATACAGGATTTGGTCGGTAACAGTATGGCGGTAATAGGTAATATCTGTCTTGGTGTGTGTGTGTATATATATATATATATATATATATATATACATACAGTGGTACCTTGGTTTAAGAGTAACTTCGTTTAAGAGCGTTTTGGTTTAAGAGCTCACAGTTTTTCAAAATTGTGACTTGGTTTAAGAGCATTGCTTTGGTTTAAGAACTTCCTGTATTGGGTGGGAGCGTGAGTGGAGAAGGGGCATGGCCTGCATAGCGGGGTCTACAGCACTGTACTCTAAACACCTTCCAAATCATAGCAGATCCCCTTCAGCCTGGGGCTTACATCAGGGGAAAGGACTGTGGGGGTAATCTCTCCATAGCTGTAACCCCTCTCTCCCCGGACATAGAGTGCTGCATGTATGTGCCCACATCTGCCCTGCTCATTCCTTCATGCTCCCTGCAGTCTCTGTCAGCCCTTGTGTTTCCCATCCTCTCCATTACTGTACAGTACAGAATAATAAATATATTTGGGGTGTGGAACCAATTGTCTGCATTTACATGATTTCTTATAGGAAAATTTGCTTTGGTTTAAGAGTGGATTTGGATTACAAGCACGGTCCTGGAACAAATTATGCTCATAATCCAAGGCACCACTGTGTATATATATATATATATATATATATATATACATACACACACACACACAACAATAGCATCACTTGGTCGTGAAAGGAGGGGGGGGGGCCCAAGTTGGCCTCTCGCACCAGGGCCCAGGAGACATTAGCTACGCCCCTGGCTATGCCATTGCAGTGCACGCATGAAGCTACCAGAGTGCACATAACACTATCAGATAGAGATGTCTAATCAGTGTAGAGCTGGCTGTGTGTGGTGGACACGGGGGGCTCTGTAGACTGCCGCATTGCCAGTTTAAGGACACAGGTAGAATCTTCATGGTGCAGAAAGGGAAGGTATCATCAGACAATTATACTGGTGGTTATAAGCGGTTATCTTACAGACTTAGTTTTATAGTTTTATTCCTTTTGATGTTTTTTTTTTCTTTATTTCTTCCTGTATTCTGCAGCTCACTTGTCAGCTTTGCTGTGTAGACTGGGACAGAATCAACAGAGGATGGGGAATTAATGATGGAGGCCAGAATAAAGCATGTGTTTCTCCAACCTAGGGGGCTCCAGCTGCTGCAAAACTACAGCTCCCAGCATGCCCATCTTTTGTTGATTCTGTCCCTGTCTACACAGCAAAGCTGACAAGTGAGCGGTGGAATACTGGAGGGGGAACACTGCAGTTCTGTACACACATCTACCAATGACACTGCAGGATACTGAGCTTAGTGCACTTGTTAGTGCAATTACTTCTTACACAGGGGGGCACATACTTTAAAGGGAATCTGTCACTAGGTTTATTCCGCCTTAAATGAGGGCAACATAAACTAGTGACAGAAATATTGAACAGATCAGTGTATTACTTCCATCATTCAGTTCAGCCGTTCTCCTAATATGCAGGAGAATAGGATTCTTGCCACACCCCTCGCCCCGCCCTCCAGCTTCTGATTGACAGGTGACTGCCTGTACACAGCATGGATAGATAACTGCCAATCAGCAGCTGGTAGGTGGAGTTTTCTGCTTCTCATGAATATCCAGGACTACTGAGCACATGCACATAATGGAGAGGACTACTTATTGTCCATGTTATTCAGGAGGAGATCTCTGGATCAGCTGCACAGTACAATGTAAGTGATCCATCATTCTGTTCAGCTTCTCTGTCACTAGATTATGCTACCCTGAGATAGGACACCATAAACCTACTGACAGAGTCTCTTTAAGTAAAATAGCAATAATTTCTAAAAAAAAAAAAAAAGAAAAAAAAGTAAAAACTCCAGAAGTTGTCCTAGTTCTGCTGTTATACTGCTAACCCTGTACAACGCAGTCCGCCAGTGTAGGGGCCCATAAGGAGAGGGGACCCTGCTGAAGACTGTACACCGGGTCATGTCACCTCCTCTCTCCTACAAGCTCTGCCAGGGTCGGAGGATGCCCCATTTTGATTTTTGCTCTGAAGCCCCCTGTGCTCTGAACACCCCCCCCCCCTTCTATGCAGCGTCTAATGGATCAGCACTACAAAGCCCCGGCTTCAAGTAGCACAGAGCGTCGGATCCCTACTGCGGCCGTCTCGCCATGATGCCTATTGATAAGATGGTTTGTCCGGGCTCCGCACTATAGAACCTTGCTCTTTGCCCCGGGAGCGGCGGATATTCCCCGAGCTGCTGCGTCTGGCGTTCCTCTGAAGGTTAGAAACGCGGCGGCCGCATAGACAAAGCCTTTTTTTTCTTAGCACAGGAGAAAACCGTATTGATTATGTGTTCAATAAAAAGGTCAAAGCTTCCTCTGAGGGTCAGAGCTTCGCAAATCCGGGCCGCGCAGAGATCGGCCGCCGCCGCCATCACCGGGGGTAACGGCCAACTGCAAATGAGCCGATGATCATTACGGTGACATCTCTCCTAATGGCTGACAAATGTCAGGGTGACTCGCTCGCATTATTAGGAGATTTTTTTTTTTTCGTGTGTTTTTTTTGTTAATTGATTTGGTTAATTAGGTCCCTGAGGCCCGAGCGCTAATTACCAGGCAAAGAAAGCCGCCATAGACGGAGGAGACGCTCAGCAATCTGCAGATTCCTGACCCGCCACATGTTCTCCTCCTTCTTGATGTATTTTATACAATCTATCGTATTGCAGGGAGATATAGAAACAACTCACAATCCGGATTTTTTTAATATATTTTTTTATTTTTTCCCCCGCAGGAAGCATCTGCTCCCCGATCCGGCACCGTCATTAATTTTTCTGCCAATTAGCGGAAATAAATATGTAAAAATGGAAAGTGGAGGATAAGAAAGTGATTTATAGCTTAACTCGGTGACTTTGTATCTATGACTGTAGGGGGCGCTGTGCAGATCCAGGGAGTAAGGAAACTTATTCTGTGCAGACTTATTTGCTAAATTCTTAGATATCTCTATGGAGGGCGGCTATAGTGTGTGATGTATATAGAGATAAGGTAAAAAAAAAAAAAAAAGAATCCATCAAGTTTTACCTACAGAAACCCACTGTGTGGATCCAGAGGAAGGCAAAAACCCCTGAGGCAGATGACAATTGCCCCATCACAGGGAGATTATTCCTTCCTGACTCCAATGGCGATCAGAATACTCCCTGGATCAGTGTCCTATCACATGTAATCTATATACAGTGGTTTACCATAGTGCATTATGGGTACTTATTTATTACTTATAATGCCACAACTAACTGTATAGGTCACATCTTTGAGCGGACAGCGGAAGCGGTGGCGTGCGCGCTTTCCCATAGACAGGCTATGGCACAGTGAGGCAGGCGGGATTCAGAACATACCCCTTCCCAGCAAGA
Source organism: Dendropsophus ebraccatus (assembly GCF_027789765.1). Taxonomy (NCBI): domain Eukaryota; kingdom Metazoa; phylum Chordata; class Amphibia; order Anura; family Hylidae; genus Dendropsophus; species Dendropsophus ebraccatus. The sequence continues at coordinate 8,556,827 of NC_091461.1, forward strand.
GATCTCAGAAACTCAATTTACCCGGGGGCCGCTGGAGGTAGAGTCTGGGTGAGGCTGGGCCGCATCAGGGGTTCCACAAGAAAAACAAGATAGCAACCCTCCATAGTCACTCCCCTACAGTCACCACATGCGGCTGACTAAATAGTACCCCACATAGTATCCAATCCCAATTATAGTGCCCCACATAGCAGCCAATCCCCCCATATAGTGCCCCACATAGTATCCAATCCCCCATATAGTGCCCCATATAGTAGCCAATCCCCCCATATAGTGCCCCACATAGTAGCCAATCCCCCATATAGTGCCTCACATAGTAGCCAATCCCCCCATATAGTGCCCCACATAGTAGCCAATGCCTCCATATAGTGCCCCACATAGTAGCCAATCCCCCATACAGTGCCCTATATAATATCCAATGCCCCCATATAGTGCCCACATAGTATCCAAAGCCCCATATAGTGCCCACATAGTATCCAATGCCCCCATATAGTGCCCACATAGTATCCAATGCCCCCATATAGTGCCCACATAGTATCCAATGCCCCCATATAGTGCCCACATAGTATCCAATGCCCCCATATAGTGCCCACACTATCCCACCTGACCCCCCCACACACTACCCCACGTGACCCCCCTGCACACACTATCTCACCTTACTCCCCCCCTACATACACTACCACACCTGGCCACCATCCCCAAACACACTGCCTTTCCACCCCCCAGCCTTTCCACCCCCCGGCCGCCATCCCCTGGGTTACAATAGAATACTCACCAGCTTGGATCCGCTATCGCCGGTCGTGGGGCACAACTGCCGGGTGACGTCATTTCAGCCCGTGTAGACTAGAGGCAGGAGAGAGGCGCCGCAGGAGCGGCCGTCTACCCAATGAATGAGGGTCTGGATGACGTCACTGAGCAGCACGTCCTCAGCGTGCTGTACGTCCAAGGGATCCGGCCTCAGGGGAGAGAGGGGGAGAGAGGGCAGTGCTGACGCAGTGAGTGCCGGGGCGGGGGGATGTTCTGGGGGCAATCGCTGTCGGGCGTCGGCACTGCCACCTGTATTTTGATGTTGGTAGGCAAAAGATTCGGGGCAGTGACTTTCCTGGCCCCGAATCTTAATGCCTAGCGACGTCACTGGGTCGGGCCACATATAATGCGGGACACTGGGTGAGGTGGGGGCCACAAACTAGTGTCCCGAGGGCCGCGAGTTTGAGACCCCTGCTGTACACCTTGTATATACTATAACCATCTCTGTACACCTTGTATATACTGTAACCAAGTCTGTACATCTTGTATATACTGTAACCAAGTCTGTACACCTTGTATATATGGTACAAAGCTTGGGCTGTGTATCTGCAAGCTGAGACGGTCTGTCTGCTAAAGATGATCCACAATGTTCCTCAAAGGTAAATCAAGGCTTCTCTGCTATCTCCCACCACCTATAAAGTATAGAGCAGCTGTTTCTGGTGTACTCATTACTGTATGTGCACACTGCTGCAGTATAATCTCCCCATACCCCCTTTAAAGTCTACCTGTCATTTCAACAAACTTCTCACACGTTATAGCCGTATATCAGAGATTTGTATTGGTCGGGGTCCAGGTGCTGAGACCCCCACTGATCTCCAGAACGAAGAAGCAGCACACGCTCTGCCACTCTGCTCTCTCTGCTTAAGTATCTATGAACGGAATTAAAATGGCGTCTATGGAACGTCCAGCAATCACGTCTTCCAGAAGTTCCATCGACTCCACCAATACTTTACCAGTGAGAGCGGAGATGAAGGGGCATCTAAGGGCTTCTGCCCCTTTGTTCTAGTGATCAGCGGGGGTCTCAGCATCCATACCCCCACAGATACAAACCTCTGACAGGCAGCTATAACATGTCAGAGGTTTGTTGAAATGACAGGTAAACTTTAACCTCTCAGGAGCAGCAGTTCAGTGCTTAGTGTAACCCCTTCATTGCTGGTGCCATTTCTTTCCATTCTGCTCACATAGCTCAGTATATCTGTAACCTCTTCTCCCCCACATGACAGCTATACTAGTGTATTGTCTAACTCATCCCCTAGCACAGCGCCAGCACTGTGTCATGGCATAGCAGTAAGGACGAGGTGCTGTACTCAGATTGACCAGACAAGTAAGGGAAGGAAAGCCCTGTGTGTACTGTTGGCCAACAGCTACTAAAAGTGGAAGCAGTGACAGCACTAACATCACCCATCACCGCTTTAAAGGGTTAATCTAAAAAAACTCTAAACTCTAAAAATTCTCAGAAAATCCCATGAAATGTAAGTAATTGCAAATATATGGTGTAACCAGCACTACGAGGAATTACGGTAATAGTAACATATATGTGTGCAACCTCCAAGATAAAGAAAGATGTGTCCACAAAAAATCCACCGGGATATTAACCCCTCTTATACCGTTTCAGCAAAATACATACCAAGCTAAGAGCACCCTAAGGGCAGCAGCAACACTCAACCACACAAATTAAGAAAGTCCGAGCGACGCCACTCTACAGGTGCTGATATGGGTCAGAAAGGATCCAACGTGTTTCAGCGGGACCGTCCACCTTCATCCTAGCTGATCATCTCACTGGGATTTTACCGGATAACAAGGCAGCGCTGAACAAGAGGCAGATCTATAAGGTGAGAGGACCCGGATCCCCGGCTGGAGGACAGGCACTGGCGGTAAAGGAGAGGTAAAAACATTCAGGAATCGTCTGAATATAAATGTAACTAATTGTCCTCTTCTTAGTTTATCTGCTTTAGGGATACCTGGGTGCCATCTAATGATACTGATACCAAAGAGGAGGGTAATTACACAGCTTTACCAGGATCCTGATGGGAAATCTACCTAAACCCTTAAAGGTGCAATTCACACACACGGAAAAATTCTTTCACATCTACTAGTGCCAAAAAGTGTCAGGGATTTGTCCACTCTTCCAGTACTTATCAGCTGCTGTATGTCCTACAGGAAGTGGTATATTCGCTACAGTCTGACACAGTGCTCTCTGCTGCCACCTCTGTCCATCTCAGGAAGTGTCCAGAGCAGGAGAGGTTTTCTATGGGGATTTGCTGCTGCTCTGGACAGTTCCTGACATGGACAGAGGTGGCAGCAGAGAGCACTGTGTCAGACTGGAGAGAATACACTACTTCCTGCAGGACATACAGCAGCTGATAAGTACTGGAAGACTTGAAACTTTTTAATAGAAGTAAATTACAAATCTCTGGCACTTTCTGGCACCAGTTGATTTGAAAGAGGTTTTTTTTTATTGGTGAACAATCCCATTAATCCACCATCATCTGCTGCCTGCAACTGGCTGGAAATTCCACAATTTAATACAAATTAGAGTAAACCCTGCCCCCTCGGAGCTCGGGGTCACATAACTATAGGGGCTGCTGCTCCTGTGTCTCCTCTTATGTTCTTTTTAACTTGTACTGTACCTTTAAACGCATCTTTAGCAGCAGTCAGTCTTGGAGGTCACTCGGTGTTCACATTGACTCCAAATGAGGCAACTAAAACAACTGATCACGGCCCCCGAGGAGCACAAGACACTTACAATAAGCATCTGATGACTTGTGGACGTCTTAAAGGGCACCGGGTCAATAATTGATCCTCATGCAGACAAGATGGAAATGCGGAGTAACCCGTAGCCCTGGGATCTATTAATATTCCTGGATCAAGGAGGAGATAAGAATTGATTGTACAGAGGGAACGTGAAGCCCGGCTTATCCCCGCACCTCCATGGCTTGGCGTCCTTGGATTTACCAAGTTTGTCATTTAAAAGAATAAAAAAAAGAAAACATTTAGTAAAGTTTTCCCCAAAGTTTTGCTGGTGGGGGAAGGCGGCGTATTGACTCCACACCTGCAGAGTCTGCGCTCCGCTATCGATAACTGGTGTCATCCCGGCTCAGAGTTCAAACGCACACAGAAGACTTTCATGTTGGTAAACAGTATTGATCTGCATAATAAACTCGCCATTAGGATGACGGATTAAATGAGGACGAAAAAGAGAACATTTGGGAGATTAAATCCGGAAACAGTTAATTAAAAGCAAAGCCTCAATCCAAGACTGCGAGCGTCCAATTAGTGGCAGGATGCAAAGATCCTGCAAGAAGATTTCAGGTTTTTACACTCTAAAGGGAATAAAAAAAAAAAAAAACTAGAAAAAAAAAACCTGCGCCATTGTATTTAGTTCAGATTTTAAACGCCATGATTTTTATTTTATTTTTTTTCTAAATCCTTTGGGGCAGAGAAACCACCTGCTATTCCTTCACATACAGCAGCTAAAGCTCATCAGATCAGCGCTTGTTCTTATGGAGACAAATGATTCCAATATAATACAATTTATATATAAAATAATCTGTATGAAAGCAAAGTATTTGTGTACATACATTACATTACTGATCCTGAGTTACATCCTGTATTATACTCCAGAGCTGCACTCACTATTCTGCTGGTGGGGTCACTGTGTACACACATTACATTACTGATCCTGAGTTACATCCAGTATTATACTCCAGAGCTGCACTCACTATTCTGCTGGTGGGGTCACTGTGTACATCCATTACATTACTGATCCTGAGTTACATCCTGTATTATACCCCAGAGCTGCACTCACTATTCTGCTGGTGGGGTCACTGTGTACATCCATTACATTACTGATCCTGAGTTACATCCTGTATTATACCCCAGAGCTGCACTCACTATTCTGCTGGTGAGGTCACTGTGTACGTACATTACATTACTGATCCTGAGTTACATGCTGTATTATACTCTAGAGCTGCACTCACTATTCTGCTGGTGGGGTCACTGTGTACATACATTACATTACTGATCCTGAGTTACATCCTGTATTATACTCCAGAGCTGCACTCACTATTCTGCTGGTGGGGTCACTGTGTACATACATTACTGATCCTGAGTTACATCCTGTATTATACTCCAGAGCTGCACTCACTATTCTGCTGGTGGGGTCACTGTGTACATATATTACATTACTGATCCTGAGTTACATCCAGTATTATACTCCAGAGCTGCACTCACTATTCTGCTGGTGGGGTCACTGTGTACATACATTACATTACTGATCCTGAGTGACATCCTGTATTATACCCCAGAGCTGCAGTCACTATTCTGCTGGTGGGGTCACTGTGTACATACATTACATTACTGATCCTGAGTTACATCCTGTATTACACGCCAGAGCTGTACTCACTATTCTGCTGGTGGGGTCACTGTGTACATACATTACTGATCCTGAGTTACATCCTGTATTATACTGCAGAGCTGCACTCACTATTCTGCTGGTGGGGTCACTGTGTACATACATTACATTACTGATCCTGAGTTACATCCTGTATTATACCCCAGAGCTGCAGTCACTATTCTGCTGGTGGGGTCACTGTGTACATACATTACATTACTGATCCTGAGTTACATCCTGTATTACACGCCAGAGCTGTACTCACTATTCTGCTGGTGGGGTCACTGTGTACATACATTACTGATCCTGAGTTACATCCTGTATTATACTGCAGAGCTGCACTCACTGTTCTGCTGGTGGGGTCACTGTGTACATAAATTACATTACTGATCTGATCCAGCGCCACCCCTGTGCACAGGTGGTGAGTGGTATTGCAGGTTAGTGGAGCTGGAATATGAAACCTCACCCATCGGCATCCATCTTTTCTCACCCTCTAACATCACTGGACGCTCTCTAGAAACTAAGATCACCAATAGGTTTTTGCATTCTGATGTCTACAATGAGGGATGAAGAAGACGCCGCACGCTGCAGAACCTACAAGACCCTGGTGGAGTCGGGAGCTCAGAGTCTTGTTCCCACGATACGTTGCAGATGTTCCAGCATTAAATTCAATGAATTCTTTCCCACAATGCACCAGCGCAGTCCAGAAGAATGCTCGGGTTCTTAGGCGGATGTCGGCGGCACATGCTGAGCTCATAGGCAGGCGATGTGCCGCTCCGTGCCAAGCGACCATTCCTGGGACCCGGAGCAGATTATCACTTAGCGGTCTGATGGAATGAAGCGGCTTGGAGCGCGGCCAGGAGCAGATGTTACTGCACATAATACATGAGAGCCTGGAAGCCGCTGCCATGTCTTCGCACTGGAAGGGAATTCACATGACTTCTTCTACCAGCTGCTCCTTGTTGAGTCTTTAACTTATGGAAAGAAGTCGGCAGTGATACGGCCATTACATGCCGCCCCCATCCTGCCTTACACCTCGGCAGTAAACCGATACTGAATGTATACAAGGTTTAGGGATATGTGGATATCGGCAAAGTCCACCATGTTGGCTTCTTCTAGGAATGTAAAAAAAAGTATTTTCGACAGCACTTCTGTGTCTAGGCTGGTGCTCGTAGTAAGAAAAAATTCCAACAGTATTATAAAAATTCATTCTCGGCACTCACCTTTTAGGAATGTGTCATCAGAGAAGGTTCAACTTTTTTTTTAAAGATTTTTTTGTGACTCTTTTTTTTCTATTTTTTATCTATATTATAAAATAATCCAGAAATCTTGCAGTTTTCATTCTCACCACTAGGTCTAAAACGAAGCTGAGACTTCCTGTTTTGTCTGTGATGATAAGCACTTCAGTCCTAGCCATGAAGCGGTAAACAGGGGGCGCACTATATATAGAAGTCAATGGCTCATTGACTTCTATATATAGTGCGCCCCCTGCTGGACACTCCATAGGAATTACAAGTGATTCGTGACGTCATGGTTTTTGACAGAATTGTAACACTCCATGTAACACTAAATTAAGGGAAATAGCAGTATATGTGCATTTCTCATAATTAATGTACATTAGAAATTTGTCTAACTTTCCATAAGTAATAACATATTAAAAAATACTTTTGGCCGGAGTGGTCCTTTAATCCACACTAAACGCCGGCTAATCTTTCTTCACTTCCCTGGAAACTGAGCTAGGTAAAAACACCAGTGGCTAGGTAAGCCCAACTAAAGCCAAGAACTCTGGGTAGAGCTAGCTGTCCCCCCGACGGCTAGCTCTACCTACCAGGTGGGGCCTACATCACTGGATCGTGTGTCACTCTGTGCCCACCGACAGCAATAGACAGATGTTCATACCCATCGATGTAGGTACTTCTTTCTAACGCCCCCACACCTGAGTAGCTTAGGGTCTTGATAGAACCCCACTCAATCCTAATGCTGCCGGCAGTCCTCTGTCACCACCACTAGTCAAGTCTATCAGGTTAAGTCTAAACTTATCTTCAGTATTCTAAAATATTCATAGACTATTCCTATCCTCCAGCGAGAAGCTGTGATTTATCTATATCCGCCAGCGAGAAACTGTGATTATCTATAGTATTATATTGTCAAGCCTATTTCAGTCTATTCCAAGTACCCAGCTCAAGGGATCTCAATCTTCCACGTATTCTCTGTATTGCACCTTTATTGAAAGGTAGACTTATTCTGTACTGTGCCTTTAAGAAGAGTTACCCGTAAACGTTGCACCTGGTTAAATTAAAGGGGTATTCCGGTGAAAAACTTTTTCTTTCAAATCAACAGGTTTCGGAAAGTTAAATAGATGTGTAATTTACTTCTATTTAAAAATCTTTAGTCATCCAGTACTTATCAGCTGCTGTATGTCGTTCAGGAAGTGGTGTATTCTTTCCAGTCTGACGCAGTGCTCTCTGCTGCCACCTCTGTCCATGTCCGGAACTGTCCAGAGCAGGAGAGGTTTTATATGGGGATTTGCTGCTGCTCTGGACAGTACCTGACATGGACAGAGGTAGCAGCAGAGAGCACTGTATCAGACTGGAGAGAATACACCACTTCCTGCAGGACATACAGCAGCTGATAAGTACTGGAAGACTGGAGATTAAGCTATATAACTTTCTGAAACCAGTTGATCTGAAATGTTGTTTCACCGGAGTACCCCTTTAAAGGGGAAGTCCAGGCAAAATAATTTTAATATATGTTATTTCCCAACAAAAGTTATGAATATTACTAATAGATACGTATTATTGGAGATGCGCCTATAGTGTATTTTTCCTGCATTTACTGCAGCATGGTGTGTTCAGGTCTAACTGCTGGACTCTGTGGTTCCTCACACTACTCCAACCTATGAATGGGCATGTTTCGGGTTGGGCATACCACTCCTGGCCACAAGTGCCTGAGCGGTACATACCATCTTGCCCCCCACCTGACTCCCCTGGGTTACCCCAATTGTTGTGGCGCTCTATATTCCTCATATAGGATATAAGTCACGTCCAGCGGGACAGAAGACGAGCCGGAGATGTCTCCATCCTGAGCGGTGCGCCATCCATCCTCCTGTCCACTGACTGCTCTCAGGGCGCCATCCTTCTGTGTTCACAAGAAACTTTGAAAAACCTCCTTGTGCTTCTGATTCCAGAGGCAGATCAAGGGCGGTAGCGGGATGTTAACCAGATCTCCCCTTTTATCTGGATATATCTTGTGACACCGCAGTTGCCGGCAGACGCACAGCTCACAGAGAGCGAGGAGCTGGGTCTGCATTCAGACGAGCCGTGCCTACCTGCAGCTGACAGACTTGTCAAAGGAAGATGAAGAGCAATCACAAGGCTTTTGTGTCATCCCAAGAAAATAAAATCTCCCACAGACATCACACGGGGAACAATAGGCTGCAACTATGAATGGTGCATGCAGAGCGCTGGGCCGCAGCCGCCGCCGGATCGGGCCCGGATAAAGCGAGAGGCGACCATTACCAAAGTAAACTGATCAGAACACAAATTAAAGCATGAAAGATTCCAGATATGAATACAAAAGGCGCAAAATACAATGTAACATTATGGGAAGATGAGCTCAGACGTAACCAAGTGCACTGCGATCCTTCACCGTATCCGAGAGGGGTGCAAAGAATCAGGATCGTCCGCTCCGTCACCTCCAATCCTGAGCTGTGCAGTCACATGATCAATAGCCTATCAGACATGCAACTTGTGGCTCTCCAGCTGCTGCAGAACTACAACTCCCAGCATGCTCTGACACATAGCATAGTGCATTGGCCTCCACACTGTGCCTCTCCACCTGCTGCAGAACTACAACTCCCAGCATGCTCTGACATACAGTGTCAGACTGGTGGATCCTCCGGTGGGCCCCTCCCCCACTCCCACTGTCCAGCAGCTGGGGCCCCCAGGAGGTAGTAGTATGATGATGGAGCTGCAGGAGGATGAAGGGGTAGTAGTATGATGATGGAGCTGCAGGAGGATGAAGGGGTAGTAGTATGATGATGGAGCTGCAGGAGGATGAAGGGGTAGTAGTATGATGATGGAGCTGCAGGAGGATGAAGGAGGTAGTAGTATGATGATAGAGGAGCAGGAGAATTTATTGTTCCTTGTGTACTGGATTTGGTCAGTAACAGTGTGATGATATGTTGATAGGTACAGTATGGTGATTGATTTATATATATATATATATATATATATATATATATATATATATATATATAAAATCAATCAACCAATCACCATACACTGTTACTGACCAAATCCAGTACACAAAGAACAATAAATTCTCCTGCCCCTCCATTATATATATATACAGTACACACACGTTAGTGATGTTCTGGGGTCTATTCCACACACTGAGCCCCCACATAACTATGTATTCTGATCTCCCACAAAGCTTCCAGTGTACAATGTACCTAAGACACTCCAACTACAACAGCTGCAGGCACTACAACTCCCAGCATTTACTGATAGTCTGCATCCCTCAGTATATGCTGGGAGTTGTAGTACATATGAGCTGCCACTGTAGAAAGATATAGTGCTGGACCATGAGGGCTGATGGATGTAACAGATTACGGCCACCAGAAGCTTCTGCACAACAATCAATTATTAAAGGTTTGTTCTCTCTGAAACTACAATTCCCAACATACCCTTCATTAAAGCTTCATAATTGTAGGGTATTCTGAGAGTTATAGTTCGACTGAAAACATGTCATTCACAAGAAAGTTGTCGCAGATCCAGATGAATCCAGGATAGGGCCGGGTCAGTATGTCGCTTTTTACCGATTCTTTGGTGGGCCCCAAGGATCATTTCCTCTGGTGGGCCCCAGGTATCCCAGTCCGACACAGCTGACATAGTATAGTGCAATGGCCTCCACACTGTGCCTCTCCACCTGCTGCAGGACTACAACTCCCAGCATGCTCTGACATAGCATAGTGCAGTAGCCTCCACACTGTGCCTCTCCACCTGCTGCAGGACTACAACTCCCAGCATGCTCCGACATATCATAGTGCAGTGACCTCCACACTGTGCCTCTCCACCTGCTGCAAAACTACAACTCCCAGCATGCTCCGACATAGCGTAGAGCAGCTGCCTCCACACTGTGCCTCTCCACCTGCTGCAGGACTACAACTCCCAGCATGCTCCGACATAGCGTAGTGCAGCTGCCTCCACACTGTGCCTCTCCACCTGCTGCAGGACTACAACTCCCAGCATGCTCTGACATAGCATAGTGCAGTTGCCTCCACACTGCGTCTCTCCACCTGCTGCAGGACTACAACTCCCAGCATGCACCGACATAGCGTAGTGCAGCTGCCTCCACACTGTGCCTCTCCACCTGTTGCAGGACTACAACTCCCAGCATGCTCTGACATAGTGTAGTGCAGCTGCCTCCACACTGTGCCTCTCCACCTGCTGCAGAACTACAACTCCCAGCATGCTCTGACATAGCGTAGTGCAGCTGCCTCCACACTGTGCCTCTCCACCTGCTGCAGAACTACAACTTCATCTCTGCCGAGAGCAACGTCTGCAGTGGTGGAGGATGGATGGGTACATCACTATAAGGGGTGCAGAGGGTATGGTTGCATCTGGGTCCAGGAGCCATTGGGGTACCCATAAAGAAGACCACAACTTTACAATAAACAGTAACGTTGGGGGCCCTGATACCGGTTTTGCTTTGGGGTCCAGAATCTGCAAACAACATTTGTGCTCGGAGGAGGAGGAGGAGGACCCCCAGCTTACCGGATGACTCCGATGCTTTGCTATAGAGTACATGGAGCATAGAAAGCCTCGTGCTATTACGCACCCTAAGATGTCGTACGACACCCCAGTTATCTTACCTCATGTACCATTTGCACAAAAATACTTATAGGAAGATGTGTCTAATGTGCGAGAAATACCTTCAAGTTGCAGCTTTTCAGTGTTCACTCCACGAGATCAAGGAGAATACTCACACAGATGCAAACTTTTGCGTAAATTTATTTTTCATTACACCGGTATCTCGTACAGGACTAAATCCAATGCTCACAGGCTGGCGTGTTCCACTCTCAGTCCAAACCATCCAACCTCGCGGCGGACGTTTCGGAGGACAAGCTCCTCCTTCCTCATGCGCGAGGACGTACAGATGAGGAACGCCTTAAAACTTGAACAAAGATCATGTGATCCAACATTGCCTGGATCATTACTGGTGAAATACCCTATATCTATATACAAGCTTATAGTAATGCACATAGTAAAGACGCATGATGCATAATGGAAGAGAATGCTGAAGTTAGTTAGATATACGCATCCATTTGCACAAAAGACGTCTGAACATTTTTGCACATTAAAGCGACGTCTTTTTGCCATCATCAAGCGGTATACACTTACAGGATAGATGGCCTGGTCCCTTTAAAGGGTTGGAGCCGTATTTGGAGCCGTCTCCCATCTTTCTAGCTGCTGCCGTTCCCGAGAAAAAGTTTTTTTTAATAAAAGCCGTCTATATCCAATGTGGCGCCGGCCAGGTGACCTGATATATTGTGATGTGGATGGATAGCAGCTTGCTGGGACCTGTAGTTCCACACAATATATCTGGTCACAGAACTTCTGTAGAACTACAAATCCCAGCAAGCTGCTATCAGTCCAAATCAGAAGCTCTGTGACCTGATATATAGCGATGTGGATGCATAGCAGCTTTCTGGGACCTGTAGTTCTACAGAATTTTTGTGACCTAATATATTGTGTAGAACTACAGGCCCCAGCAAGCTACTGTCCATCCTCATCACAGTATATGAGGTCACAGATAGCATGATCACGGGGGTCGTCTGGGACGGGGCAGACATGGGGGTTACGGGGGGGGGGGGGGGGGTCTCCTGGACCATTGAAGAGACTGAGGACACGTGATGCCGTCTCAGAAGGTCGGGGCAAGGAGCAGGGAGCGCGTCGGAGTGGACTGAGAGCTGATGATTTTATGCATTCCACTGTGCAGAATCAATAACTTTATATTGGAAAGATGGAAAGCTACGGGTGGGCAATGTATTCATGCAAAAATAATTTTGGGGGGAATACCCCTTTAAGACCCCCTTATTGTAAATCATGAATAAATCTTTGATAAATTTTCTGTATTTAGCAAAAATATCACAACATACTGCAAAGAAGCCTATGAATTAGCATGGCGTGGAGCCAGGTGTGTGCCCATCGCGGTGCCCATTTTTTATATACTAAAAAAAAAAAAAAAAGAAACATTTCACTATAGCTGATCTAATTCTAGGATATAACAGATTGTAATGATTCTAATATGAACTCCTGTTGCCTTCTAGGAAGTGCTGGATCCTCCCAAAGTGTTTACACTGTCCATGATACTTGCTTCATTGTGTATGTATCTATATAAAGCACTAACGTCCATGATGGATCTATAAGCAATGATAACTAATACCGAGAGTCTCTATGATAGGATGAGAGGTGACGGACAAATCACTGTGACTGTAATTTGCTAGATTACATGTGTACATGGGGAAAGTGAATTTACGGGGCATGCATGGAGGAAGGGGTTAACTTACAGAGGGATGCCTACATGAAGGGGGGTAACACAGGGAAATTGCGACATAGGGGAGGGGATTAATTTACAGGGGGATGCCTTCATGGGGGGAGGGGATTAAATTACAGGGGATGCCTACATGGGAGGGGGTTATTTACAGGGGGATGCCTTCATGGGGGGAGGGGATTAAATTACAGGCGATGCCTACATGGGAGGGGGTTATTTACAGGGGGATGCCTTCATGGGGGGAGGGGATTAAATTACAGGGGATGCCTACATGGGAGGGGGTTATTTACAGGGGATGCCTAAATGGGGGGAGGGGGTGTTAATTTAGAGGGGATTCTTACATGGGGGGGTTAATTTACAGGGGATGTTTACATGGGGGAAGGGGACTAACTTACAGGGGGATGCCTACATGGGGGCGGGGGTTAATTTACAGGGGATGCCTACATGGGGGTTAATTTACAGGGGATGCTTACATGGGGAGGGTAATAGGAGGAGACCGGTTCTAGGCTGATGGGAACCCCTTCCCCATAGATCCCGTTCACTAGTTCCCCAGACTACTTTGTCTTTCCATAGTAACTTGCGGAGCTGAGGGGTCAACGAACCTTTATTTGTAGGGAAGCGCCTTTAACCGTTACCTTTACGTTTTTTACCTATAAAACCATTAAAAATCAACAAACAATTCTGATTGAGAGAGAAAGAAAACGATATCCAACCCTTCCCGGGAACTTCTGCTTCCATTGCTTTGAGGATGTGAGATGTGAGGTGAAGTATCCCGCGGGTTCGGAGGCTTATCAGGTCACCGGGGTCGTGTATCGGTTGTTGGGAGTTCTTGATCTTATTTTTGGCTTTTTGGACACGCTGACCTCCTCTACATCCTCTCCTTCTGATCCTGACCTCCTGGTTTCTGGAGGGGTGTAAAGAGCAGAGTCCTTTTTTTGATGCTTTTGGACCTGATATCCTGTTGGTCAGTCCCTCTGTAGGGTTCTTTACCGCTGCGGTAGTCGGTTCTCTTGTCAGGAACAGATAAAGGAGACTCGGTGGTGGATCCTTCGAGGAAAGGCTAATGAAGGTAATGGAGCTGGGCTACACAGAGACACAAATGATACAGATATATCAACTCTTACTTTTCCACAAATTTCCTTAAAGGGGTACTCCCATTTTTATAGGGCACTCTGGTGGAAATTCTTTCAAATCAACTGGTGTCAGAAAGTTATACAGATTTGTACTTTACTTCTGTTTAAAAATCTCCAGTCTTCCAGTACTTATTAGCTGCTGTATGTTCTGCAGGAAGTGGTGTATTCTTTCCAGTCTGACACAGCACAAGGAGAAAGCACATAGTATTCTGTACTGCTCATATCTTCTATTATGTACATTGCGTAAACATCCACAGTGCAAGGTGAAAGTAACTGAAACCTAATGTGATCTGATTTTTCTTAATGATAGACAAACACAATGTAACTACTCTGATAGTGTGGTGCACTACGGCCGACCAGTCACTTGCCAGATGGTGCTGTGTGACGCCACTACTGTGGTGGTTGGTCGATATATAGCTCAGCCCGGTGGCATAATGTCCTGACACCAGTGCCAGTTGGGCACACAGGTATGTAAGCACACCTGCTTTTATTTTATGGTGGCAAGCTATATTCTTTCCCTTGTGGTCAGTGACCTGCCGGGCTGTGAGGGGGTCCCCTTGGGTACTTATCACGGTGGTCTGGAGTGGAGTTGTGACCCACCCAGATTATTGGTACCGCCACTCACAGAAAGGGGAGATGACCCGAGGATGGTGTAAATACTGTGTAGATGTCGGAACAATAGTCCTGTTACCATAAATAAAATATTCTTAACTTTAGGAATACTTTGTACAGTAGCAGATAATAGACTTCTGACTTGACTAGACACAATCTGCATTAAGAGCTTTTGGAGCAGAAGAGCTGTGCTGACTTGGTTGTGTGCTGAGAATTAGAGTAAGTTCAGAGTAGTAGAGAGGAGTCTGTGCTGAGAGTCCCAACCCAGGGTAGAAGTGTGCTCTGCCGGAACTTTAGAAGAAGGAGTAGAATACTGAAGAATACTTGAAATAGAAGACTACTTGTGTCTGTGTTTCAACCTTTGCTATCGCTGTACCACCTGTTGCCCTACAATGTCGGGTGACCCGTCCTCCTAGGGTGACACAAGCCCCAAACTTTGTTACCTGAGTTGAGAAGAGTGGCCAAATTACCTGGTTACAACCACCCTGCGAGATAGAGTATGTAGGCTTGTAGCAAATTTGCTCTATCTGTATCAATTCCTCTTGGTTCAGGACACTGTTCTGCACTGTTAGAGATGTTCACGACGTGGGTTGGGGTGATTTCTGACTTGTCCTTTCCTGAGGGGCTTAACACTGCATAATAGGAATAGGTGTTGCTTTGGAGAAGAAAAGAGTCTCTGTGTATCCCATACGTCTGTCCACTACCACACACTAGACTACACTGGACTGACTAAGTGTACTTCCTCTCCCCATGTGACTACTTCCTACAGGATATGTCCTGTGAGTGGTAGAGAACAAATTGTAAAGAGAGAAAGGAGAATAGAGATAGGTGAAGAAAAGAAAAGAAGCTCTTATTGGTGCGCAGATGACAAACAACCAATAACCCTTTGTTCACTTCAGCTGTGCAACATACAAGTGCATATACAAATAATAGTGACATCTAGTGGCAAAACTTAGGTACTAGTTCATTACCACTTTTACTTGAAGTACAGAGGGGTGTACAGACTAGCAACACCCGTGGTGGGAGACCACAATAGCACTTAGTATTCTGTACTGCTCAAGTCTTCTATTGTGTACATTGTGTAAACATCTATGGTGCAGGGGAAAAAGGTAAGATTTTAGAAAAGATTTCTTGATGACTTGATTTTTTGTTATGGTCTGAATTGGATGGGATCTGAAATGTTTAATAGAAGCGATTAAGTCCAATAGGGGGGCGCTCAGCTTTACTGCTCCTTATGATACTAAACTAACAGCACAAGATAGAAATAGGGACCGAGACTCATTTAATCCCGTTTCCTAGACTCTCATAGCTGTCACCTAACAAGCGGAATATCCCTTATAGAAGACTATAAGGAGGAATTGTTCTTCATGACACGGATGACAGCTGATCCGGGATCTTACTCAAAAGATTCATGGAAAAGGAATATCCTTGGGCTATTGTCAGTGATGCCAGATAAAGGGGGAGAGAAGAGAAGAAGAGAAGGAGAAGAGAAGGAGAGGAGAGCGCCCAATAAATCAGGTGAGAAAACTACGAGGAATTCTCCACCATCCGTCACCGTTTCAGAAGAAGCATTTTACTTTGGGATCTTTATCTGTAAGAAACCCTGTAAGATTTAATGGCGGCCGCATCCTGCCCAGTCCTGAGCCTCATAGAGGAAGGGACCATCACGCACAATGTAAATGTATTACATCTCATTGACACTACAGACTATAGACCCTGTACAGACTATAGAGATTATACACTCCTTGTGCTGCCATAGAGAAGACCTGTCCATGTGATGTGTTATCTATGAGTAGAACCGATATGACACTGATCAGTGATTGGCGGAGCTGCCTGCCTGCCGCGTCACATCCCAAGTCCAGACTGAAGACCAGGAAGTGGCCAGACACCGGGGACCAGAGTGGCAGAATGCAGGCAGCAGCGCTGGAGCCAAGGAGGTAAGTGGAGGTCATTTCTTTCACCCACCCCCTCCTTGGGTGTTCCGAAGAAAGGGGATCCGTTCGGAGTTCTCCCTTAAGTAACTTCTTATTTTGGTAACATCCGTGTAAATAACTTAAAAGGGGAATTATCAGCAGGTTAAACGAATCCAACATGCACAGGAGGGGAAGATAATGCAGGTATGTCCCTTACCTTCATCCTCTGCGCTGCTCCTGACCACTTAGTTTAGTCCACAGTCTGGCAGGACCGTTAGGGGCACTGCCTGCCCCCATAGCCCCGATCCCCGGCCAGCCCGCTCCATTGATTATCATTAGAAGAGGTGGGCGAACGGGAGGCAGATCAGTGCTGGGGGGGGGGGGGGGGTGTCAGTGCTCCTAACGTCACCCCTCCGGTGCCCCTAATGGTCTTACCGAACCATGGAGCAAACTACTAACTGCTCCGAAATGGCATACCTTCCTCCTCCTTGGCGCCTCCTGTGCAATAGGGACATATCAGCTGGTTAGATTCTTCTAACCTGCTGATAGTTCCACTTCAACCCTCTAATGTTTCCTGAAGTGGTTACACGGCGCCTTTAATGCTCACCACAAACTCTTTTCTCTTCCTTCATTATCACAAATCCCGGTCCCGGTCGTAAAGCAAAGGCTCCTGGATTGGGGCTGCACTTCTGTCCCGGTGATGAATGACACAATAGATCGAAGTCTCTGGAAGCCTCACAGCACCTGCAAGCCAGGGAGCCTAAGGCTACTGCTATAGATAGTACCATTCTCCCCTATAACAAGCAGCACATGAGGTCAGCAAGGAGCCGCCTGTCATTTCCATACATGACCTGGTTGGGTTTATAGAAGAAGAGGCATGTCTGCTAAAGGCCCTGTCTTTGTGGTGCAGCAGGCTGTACAGTGGCGGTGGATGGCACCACTATTCTGCCACTGACTAGTCAAGCCAGGACTAACTTGGAAAGTTTTATCCCTCCGGAGAGAGATGGTTGGACTTTTTGCAGTGATTCATTCTAACCTGGAACCAGGTTGTACATAAGACTTCTCAGATCTCACGTCCTTTAGAAAAATCCATCTTGGAATCCATGGCAGAAATCTTCGGCATATCCTTGGATTTTTCCAGCGGATTTGCAACATACAAGTTTTAAACCTTTGGGCATTGGATAACCCCATTTAATAGGGAATCGGACAAACTGATGTAGACTCCTATTGAAAACAATTGGTCAACGGGGGATATTAGATTTCCTTAAGGAGAGTCCGTCATAAAGACATGTGGAGACTTAATGGCTCTATTCCAGCTCCACTGGGAATTCTGGGAAGAAAGGATATGCAAAATGGATCTCACACCACTTAGGCAAATTGGTGTCCCTTCAAATAAGTGTTTCACATCCATCTAGAACAGGGACGGGGAACCTTTGGCCCCCCAGTTGTTCCAAGACTACAATTCCCATCATGCCTGGACGCCAAAGCGTTAGCTAACAGCTGTGTAGTGTCCTAGCACAGGTGTCCCACTAAATCTTATTACACCTGAGAAAAGTAACTCATGTCAGGTACTGTTATATTTATTATGTATACTGTACAGAGCAGAGCTGAAGGGCTCCTTCCCTCGCTTTCCTCCCCTATCACCTCTCCTCTTTCTTTGCACTACACAGCCCACCAATCACAGCCTAGCTTATAAAAGGGAGGTTATTCCTGGTGGGAGGTCAGTAGAGGTGGAGAGGGACACAGACACAGAGAGAAGCTTCTGCTGCAGTGAAGCCGGGCCTGGCCCAGGCCAGGAACCTTGTCAGTGGCTGCAAGCAACTACTTTGTTCTATGTAAGTAGCTACTGCTAGCATACAGTGCTGGAAATCCTTGGGAGGGATTGTCGTCCTCTGAGGATAACCTAGTTCACGTCTGCCATACTTATAAAAGACACAGGGCAGTAACCACTACTTAAGGTACTGACCCCAGTAGGACAAATAGCGCCACAGCTGACGTATCCTACTGCAATGCACGGCTCTTCTTGGAAGTCTTGCTTTGGCCAGTTGTAAAGTCCTGGGACGTTATACTACCCAAACTTGGCATTCCGTGAGCTAGTTAGGGCACAAGGCGGTCAGATATTGTATCTAAATGTGAGTACGAGTCTTCAGTGTCTCTACTACTTCTACTACTCTACACTATCTCAGCAGAGTACATTTCTACCTTAACAAGACCCCCTAGACACTTACCTACTCTACCCGCTTCTCTACAACTAACTTTAACTACCTCTTGTCTGCACCTGCACCCCAGAGTGTTATTATATTGTCTTGCACTGAAGTTTGCTACAGTAAACCCAGTTACCCTGGTTAAGTTATTGGCCTATTTTTGTTGCACCTGCACCTATACACCTTCCTACACTTGAGTTATCCTCAACCTCCAGCGCAGTGCCTGTTTGTTTGTCCGGGGGTGGGCCACCGTGACAAGTGCCCAAGTGACCCAACACCCACGCAGCAGCCACAACACCGCACCAGCTACGCCGGCATACGGCAGATGTATGACAAGTTCAAAATGTCTCCAAAAGGAAAGACTGCCCATCTGCAAGAGGAATCCATGCTGTTTTCATACAGATTCTGAGACAAAATCTGCATCGTAATCCATGTCAAGAGGACTGTGTGTGTACAAGGTTTTCCCTCACCTCAAGGGACACAGTAGGATAAGATTTCCAGTATTGCATCCTATGCCAAGAAAGGCTGTAAGAACCGGCCTGAAGGGAACACGGGAGGGGATTGCCCCGAGTATTACGAGCCCTATAGGTGGCTACAGGATCCTGAAGGAGAGAGCGAGGTGTAAGGGAATTCACGCTCCCCATTACATCGCATTATGCCATCTCCACACCGGAAACTTTGCTGATCGCGTTTCTTGGCTTTGAGTGAGCACTTTTTGTATCACACGAGGTTGACAGGAGCTTCAGTCGGGTAGTAGCTGCCACAGGGCTCGGCTCTTCTTAAGCTCTGTGAAGGCAGTCTGCCTGCCCCGTATCGGAACAGAGTCTCTGCGCCTCTGTTCTCTATCAAAGCCGGCATTGTTACAGACGCTTTTTTCTTATAAAGAGTTGAGTACTTTCTTTTTTTTCCCCCCCGTATGATCTGAGGCTTTAAAAAAAAAAAAAAAAGAGAGAGAAGAATCTGGTTCCGTTCAAACGGACAAAATTGCTCTTTAGCACAAATGAAACAAAAAGGGAGACGTGAGAAGATCCCGGTGGCCGTCAGCGCGTTCTCCCTGTGATTGATAAATGTCACGCGCTGAATAGGAGCCGTGTTCTAACAAGACACCCAACACCAAAGGTCCCTCGCCTGCCGCCATTCACACACCTCCAGAATTTTTTGTGTTGAAAATAGGTTATGCACTAAAAATCTTCGGCTCTGCGCCTTTTAATCTCCGTTTATTATCGGCTGAATGGGGAGGCGAACGGCGCGTTCAGGAAAATACACACAGCAAAGGCCGGGGGACTCTGCTCTGGACCTGAGAGACGTCGGCTGGATGGGCGGAAGCTCCGCTAATAGGAAGGAATTAGTGTTGAGCGGAATAGCAGAATTGTTTGGGTTCTTCGAATCGAAATGCTTGGCATTTGACTCTTGACATCTGGAGAAGTTAGATGGCAGAAAAACTTGGATACAGACTTAGACCATAGGCATAAACCCGAGCAGTTTGGCAACTCCACTCAACGCTAGAAGCGATAGAATCAAATGCAACAAGTGCAACAAGAATCAAGTGCAACAGATGTGTAGAATCTGAAGAAAGTGCTGGTCACTGACCTTAGGTCCACCTCGGGATCAGTCAACAGTTTTCTTGCGGGGGGTGGGGGTGTTTTGAGACACTGCGCAAGAACAGTTTGTAGCTCCAAACTTCTTGTTTCAGAGCACCATGCGGGTGAGGTTCTAATACTTGGCAAAAACTTTGGTTTGTTACCGAACCAAATTTTTTGCAAATGTCATAACCAGTGTGTAAAGATGGATAATACACATAAAAAGTGGCACTCAACACCTTTTTCGTGAAAATATCTGTGCTTGATGGTCATCATGCATTGTTTGTGTCTTACCTGCTAAACTATTAGAAATGAGCGAACCTGGAGCATGCTCAAGTCCATCCAAACCCGAACGTTCGGCATTTGATTAGCGGTGGCTGCTGAACTTGGATAAAGCCCTAAGGCTATGTAGAAAACATGGATATAGTCATTGGCTGTATCCATGCTTTCCAGACAACCTTAGAGCTTTATCCAAGTTCAGTAGCCCCAGCTAATCAAATACCGAACGTTCGGGTTTGGATGGACTTGAACCCAAACCCGGTTCGCTCATCTCTATAAACCATGCTTTGTTGACATGGACAAATGAAATAAACAAGCAGCGATATTATCACCAAAAAGGTGGTGAGTGCCGCTTCATTTCTATTTTTCTTGGAATGTATGCATACTGTACGTTGTGTGAACATGGTCTAATTTAGGAACCACAGTATATGGCTATGTCCCCACAAGGTCTTTTTTTGGCTGTTTCTCTGCTGTTTTTTGGACAGACGTCATTTTTATGGCCAAAACTACGACAATCGTCCAAAAGACAAACAAACTGCAAAACAGCCAAAAAAAGACATTGTGGAACATAGCCTTGGGGGAGATTACAATGTAAGGAGTTTGCAGAGGATCTCACGCAGCACATGTGGCAGCAGATCCGCTACCATTAGAGTCTATAGTCCTGCATGGATTGTGATTCTGCTGTGAGAATGTAGTGGCAGCTTTCTTTAACTACTTCTATGCTGTGTCTATAAAAAAAAAAAAAAGACACCATGCTTACCAGCCTCTGTTCCTCTGATGTGCTCCCATCTGCTTCTCTGGTCCCGGCTCACTGACAGCCTGATCAGCCAATCACTGACTGCGTCGGAACATTACAGTGATTGGCTGATCTGGCTGTCAGTGAGTTGGGACCGGAGAAGCAGACAGGAAAACATCAGAGGAATAGTGGCGGGTAAGCCTGGTGTCTTTATTAAAAGTAGTTAAAGGGGTATTTTACTCAAACATAACCTTCGATATGTTGCTGCCCATGATGAGACTAACAATTCCTTCCATACTTGTTATTATCTATTCAGTCTCCTTCCCCCAGTTCTCAGCTGCTGCTTTCTGCTAAAGACACAAAAATCTGTGCATGAGCCTTTCTCTCCGTCTCCCCCTCCTCCCCCCTCCTTTCTGAGACGGCTGATGTCAACAAGTCTCTGACAGGCTGTATCTGCAACAATGTAATGCTGGGATTAATGAGGGTTAATCACAGTTCATTAGCAACCTGACCTCAGATTAACCCTTCCAGCATTACAAAGAAGCTACAATGTTGCAGATACAGCCTGTCTCCCAGGACTGGATCCACCTTTTCCAGGCACCCGAAGCGGCAGTGAGTTATAAGGCAGCAGCTGGTGAGTGGATTGCTGAGATAACAAAGTGATTCCCTTTATTATTACTGCAAATTCCGTCATCTCTAAATGGAACGATCCAACCTCATGTAACTCCAAACAAGAAAAGTAAAGCAAAGAATTATAAGAAAATGACAGGTAAAGTTATATTTTCCTTTCACATTTATGTTTCAGTCTATGAGTGGGACTAACACCACCGGGACGGTTCAGGGTGTCACCTGCGCTATGGCCATGGTACTGTCTGATGATCCGGACCATTACGGATTACTGGAATAGACCCCAATAAAGTCACGATGGAGAAGGAAGACCCGCACAGAAGATAAAGCAGGATATTGTAATGAAATAATTACCAAAGTTCAATTACATGTAAATTTACACCAGCGAAGGAGAAATCGCACTTCATTAAATGATCCCTTTAAGTCGGACATTATCTGGCAAATCTCATTATGTGAAGAGTAAGAATAATTGTGATAATTTGCGCTGATCAAATCCGCGGTTGATATTAAACCTCTTCATGACTTGTATCTGGATATAATTGGAAGGTTGTACACGTGAAGGAAGAGCCGCTGTTTATCCGCAGAAATAACATCCATGCCATGGAAGCCGCTAAACAAATTACAGTTCACAGCTGGAGACAGAGACTCGCCGTCCGGCTCCTAATTACTCTCATTAAATTGGTGTTAAATACGCCCTGTGCTCTGCCGATAGCAACTGATGGCGGATACGTTAACTCAATCGCCGCGGCTCGGCCCAAGCTTTTAATCAAGTTGCGGCCAAGTCCTAGATCCTGAGTGGGAGCTCTGTCCATTGCACCTCCCGAGCCATCGAATCCACAAAGTGGACGGAAATTAGGCACAAGTGTCAGAAAAGCCGGAAACAAACAGCGCAAATGCCTCAGATCTGCAATAGATTTATGATATCTGTATGGATTAAGTACCAAATGGCTATGGCTGCTAGAGGTTTCATGAAATATGGGTAAGCCCCAAACCCCAGAGGGCACTGTTAATATGCAAGGGTCAACCCTTACCAGAGATCCCGGGTGCTATATGCAGCCTGGGACTGTGGCTATTAGCAGGCACGGTCCGATCGCTGTGCCCGCTAATTAGGCATTTAGATGCAGCTGTCAAAGTTGACAGCTGCATCTAAATGCTTGCTGTCCCCATCATTGGTGGTTTAGCGGGGGATTTGCCCCCCCCCCCCCGCGCGCGTGACGTGATCGCAGAGGAGCGATCCCCGCATCTTTACTGGGCCGGGGTCTGCGCAGTAATGGTGCTGATCCAGGCTCGGCATTCTATTGCTCTCGGCTGCAGCAGCTGAGAGCAATAGAGCACAAATCTTATCAATCTATGCAGTATATCTATACTGCATAGATCTTTATGAGAGATCAGTGTAGTGATACTACAAGTCCCCCAAGGGGACTTCTAGTATATGTGTAAAAAAAATTTATATATATATATATATATATGTTTTTTTATTAATAAAAAATCCCCTCCCCCAATAAAAGTTTGAATCACCCCCCTTTTCCCATTTTATAAATAAAAATAAATAAATAAATAAACTTGTTTGGCATTGCGAAAGTTTGCATGTTTGGCATCGCCGCGTGCGTAATCGCCGGAAGTATTTAATTATCACATTTCTGATCTCGCACGGTAAACTGCGTAAGTGCAAAAAATTCCAAAGTGCAAAATTGGCAATTTTTGGTGGCATCAAATTTAGAAAAATTTTAATAAAAAGCGATCAAAAAGTCGCATATACGCAGACAAAACACCAATAGAAAGAACACATCATTGCGCAAGGAATGACACCTCACACAGCCCTATAGATCAAATGATAAAAGTGTTATAAACGTGTTATAAACCCAGCCAATTGAAGAGAAGGAGGACACGTGATGCCATCTCGGAGGGTGCGGCCCAGGAGCAGGGAGCGTGTCGGAGTGGACTGAGGTTTGATGATTCTATGGGGGTGAATGTACCTAGATAACAGCAAAACTGTGCAGAATCCATAATAACTTTATATTGGAAAGATGGAAAGCTAGGGGTCGGCAACCTATTAATGCAAAAATAATTTTTGGGGGAATACCCCTTTAAAGGGGTTATCCAGCACTGCAAAAACATGGCCACTTTTCCCCCTCTCTTGTCTCCAGCTTGGCCGGGGTTTTGAAACTCAGTTCCATTGAAGTAAATGGAGTTTAATTGCAAACCACACCTGAACTGAAGAAAACAGTAGGGGGAAAAGTGGCCATGTTTTTGTAGCGCTTGATAACCCCTTTAACATTGTGGTCTCTTGGTGGACTACTCAATGTTGTGGTCTTTTGGTGAACTACTAAACATTGCAGTCTCTTGGTGGACTACTCAACATTTGGCCTCTTGGTGGACTACTTAACATTTGGTCTCCTGGTGAACTACTCAACATTTGGTCTCATGGTAGACTACTCAACATTGCAGACTCTTGGTGGATTACTCATCATTTGGCCTCTTTGTGGACTACTAAACATTTCAGTCTCTTGGTGGACTACTCAACATTTGGTCTCTTGGTGGACTACTAAACATGTGGTCTCTTGGTGGACTACTTAACATGTGGTCTCTTGGTGGACTACTCAACATTTGGTCTCTTGGTGGACTACTCAACATTTGGTCTCTTGGTGGACTACTAAACATGTGGTCTCTTGGTGGACTACTAAACATGTGGTCTCTTGGTGGACTACTTAACATGTGGTCTCTTGGTGGACTACTCAACATTTGGTCTCTTGGTGGACTACTCAACATTTGGTCTCTTGGTGGATTACTAAACATTGTGGTCTCTTAGTGGACTACTCAACATTGCAGACTCTTAGTTGCCTACTCAACATTTGGTGTCATGGAGGATTACTTAACATTTGGTCTCTTGGTGGACTACTAAACATTGCAGTCTCTTGGTGGACTACTAAACATTTCAGGCTTTTGGTGGACTACTCACTATTTGGTCTCTTGGTGAACTACTCAACATTTGGCCTCTTGGCAGACTACTAAATACTGTGTTTTTTGGTGCACTACTCACCGTTTGGTCACTTGGTGGACTACTCAACATTTGGTCTCTTGGTGGACTACTCAACATTTGGCCTCTTGGTGGACTACTCAACATTTGGTCTCTTGGTGGACTACTCAACATTTGGCCTCCTGGTGGACTACTCAACATTTGGCCTCCTGGTGGACTACTCAACATTTGGTCTCTTGGTGGAATTCTCAACATTGCAGTCAATTTGGTGAATTACTCAACAATTGGTCTCTTGGTGGACTACTCAACATTTGTTCTCTTGGTGGATTACTAAACATTTTGGTCTCTTAGTGGACTACTCAACATTGCAGACTCTAAGTTGCCTACTCAACATTTGGTATCTTGGAGGATTACTTAACACTTGGTCTCTTGGTGGACTACTCAACATTTGGTCTATTGGTGGACTATTCAATATTTGGTCTCTTGGTGGACTATTTAATATTTGGTCTCTTGGTGGACTACTAAACATTGCAGTCTCAACATTTGGTCTCTTGTTGGACTATTCAACATTTGGTCTCTTGGCGGACTACTCACCATTTGGTCACTTGGTGGACTACTCACCATTTGGTCTCTTGGTGGACTACTCAACATTTGGTCTCTTGGTGAACTACTGAACATTTGGTCTTTCGGTGGACTACTCAACATTTGGCCTCTTGGTGGACTACTGAACATTTGGTCTCTTGGTGGACTACTGAACATGTGGTCTCTTGGTGGACTACTGAACATGTGGTCTCTTGGTGGACTACTGAACATGTGGTCTCTAGGTGGACTACTAAGCATTGAAGTCTCTTGGTGGAATATTTAACATTTGGTCTCTTGGTGGACTACTCAACATTATGGTCTCTTGGTTAACTATTCAAAATTGTGGTCTTTTGGTGGACTACTTAACATTTGGTCTCTTGGTGGACTATTCAAAATTGTGGTCTTTATGTGGACTACTCAACATTTGGTCTCTTGGTGGGCTGCTGAACATTGTGAGCCCTTGAAGGTCTATTCTACATTGCAGCTTCTTAAAGGACTATTTTATATCGTAGACTTTCCCAAGTGGTTTCTTGTTGGACTATTCAACATTTGGTCTCTTGGCGGACTACTCACCATTTGGTCACTTGGTAGACTACTCAACATTTGCTCTCTTGGTGGACTACTCAACATTTGGTCTCTTAATGAACCACTGAACATTTGGTCTTTTGGTGGACTACTCAACATTTGGCCTCTTGGTGGACTACTGAACATTTGGTCTCTTGGTGGACTACTGAACATGTGGTCTCTTGGTGGACTACTAATCATTGAAGTCTCTTGGTGGAATACTTAACATTTGGTCTCTTGGTGGACTACTCAACATTGTGGTCTCTTGGTGGACTATTAAAAATTGTGGTCTTTTGGTGGACTATTCAACATTTGGTCTCTTGGCGGACTACTTACCATTTGGTCATTTGGTGGACTACTCAACATTTGGTCTCTTGGTGGACTACTCAACATTTGGTCTCTTGGTGAACTACTAAACATTGCAGTCAATTTGGTGGATTACTCAACAATTGGTCTTTCGGTGGACTACTGAACATTTGGCCTCTTGGTTGACTACTGAACATTTGGTCTCTTGGTGGACTACTGAACATGTGGTCTCTTGGTGGACTACTAAGCATTGAAGTATCTTGGTGGAATACTTAACATTTGGTCTCTTGGTGCACTACTAAACATTGCAGTCAATTTGGTGGATTACTCAACAATTGGTCTCTTGGTGGACTACTCAACATTTGTTCTCTTGGTGGATTACTAAACATTTTGGTCTCTTAGTGGACTACTCAACATTGCAGACTCTAAGTTGCCTACTCAACATTTGGTATCTTGGAGGATTACTTAACACTTGGTCTCTTGGTGGACTACTCACCATTTGGTCACTTGGTGGACTACTGAACA
Organism: Dendropsophus ebraccatus; assembly: GCF_027789765.1. NCBI lineage: Eukaryota > Metazoa > Chordata > Amphibia > Anura > Hylidae > Dendropsophus > Dendropsophus ebraccatus. The sequence goes on from NC_091461.1 coordinate 8,583,619, forward strand.
TTTGCTCTCTTGGTGGACTACTCAACATTTGGTCTCTTAATGAACCACTGAACATTTGGTCTTTCTGTGGACTACTCAACATTTGGCCTCTTGGTGGACTACTGAACATTTGGTCTCTTGGTGGACTACTGAACATGTGGTCTCTGGGTTGACTACTAATCATTAAAGTCTCTTGGTGGAATACTTAACATTTGGTCTCTTGGTGGACTACTCAACATTGTGGTCTCTTGGTGGACTACTCAACATTTGGTCTCTTGGTCGACTACTGAACATTTGGTCTCTTGGTGGACTACGAAGCATTGAAGTCTCTTGGTGGAATACTTAACATTTGGTCTCTTGGTGGACTACTCAACATTGCAGTCTCTTGGTGGACTACTCAACATTGTGGTCTCTTGGTGGACTACTCAACATTGTGGTCTCTTGGTGGACTAAACATTGTGGTCTCTTGGAAGACTACTCAACATTTGGTCTCTTGGTGGGCTGCTGAACATTGTGAGCCCTTGAAGGTCTATTCTACATTGCAGAACTTCCCAGCATGGTGGCCTCTTGAAGGACTTCTCAACATTTCAACTTCTTTAAGGACTATTTTATATCGTAGACTTTTCCAAGTAAAATAAAACAACCTAAAGACTATTGTATATACAGTTTGCACAAGACAGTCCGTAAAGGAACAGGTAAAAAACATCTAGAATACTAACCACGTCACATCAGTCTATTTGTCTTCTTTTGTGTTCCCTTCAATGGGCAGGAAATCTGTGGAATTCATTGGGACAGTATAAGTTTTTCCATCTGTAAAGTTTTTATGTTGACATGAATAGGATGATGAATGGTGTCATCTGTAATATCTGTCAGTCCAGTCTATCGATTTCATTGTCACATTCACTTAAATGTGAAGAAACAGATGGGACAATGGACGTGATGTATGCCGGAGAGGAAAGTCATTGACATCCACTTTTACAGAAGACACAATAACTGATCAGAACCAGTGAAATCTGCAGCAACTGCAATCCTTACATATCCAGAGATACAGAATCCAGTATATAAATAGAGAAAGTTGGCCAAAGTCCTAGAATTACAGTAATAATGAAGGAAAGGGGGATGACAGGGGCCTCTCATTACATATACAGTGGTGCCTTGGAGTACGAGTATAATTTGTTCTGGGACTGCGCTTGTAATCCAAATCCAATCTCAAACCAAAGCAAATTTTCCCATAAGAAATCATAGAAATGCAGACAATTGGTTCCACACCCCAAAATAATGATTTATTATTCTGAATATCATGTAAAACAGATGAAACAAACATTCAGAAACAGCAGAATATGTGATGATATAAATTACTGTACAGTAATGGAGAGGATGGGAAACACAAGGGCGGACAGAGACTGCAGGGAGCAGGAAGGAATGAGCAGGGCAGATGTGGGCACATACATGCAGCACTCTCTGTCCGGGGAGAGAGGGGTTACAGCTATGGAGAGATTACCTCCACAGTCCTGTCCCCTGATGCAAGCCCCAGCCTGAAGTGGATCTGCTATGGCTTGGAAGGTGAGGGAGACTTCCTGGGTCAGAGTACAGAGCTGTAGACCCCTCTATGCAGACCATGCCCCTCCCCCACTCGTCCTCCCACCCAGTACAGGGAGCTCTTACACCAAAGCAATGCTCTTAAACCAAGTCACAATTTTGAAAAACTGTGAGTCTTAAACCAAAACGCTCTTAAACCAAGTTACTCTTAAATCAAGGTACCACTGTATATCATATAACTGTTTACATATCCAATATATCATATCACTGCTTACATATCCAATATATTATATCACTGCTTACATATCCTATATATTATATCACTGCTTACATATCCTATATATTATATCACTGCTTACATATCCTATATATCATATCACTGCTTACATATCCTATATATCATATCACTGCTTACATATCCTATATATCATATCACTGCTTACATATCCTATATATCATATCTCTATCCTATGGTGGTCTTCATCTCTCCCACACCTGAGGGTATGCTTGGTGGAGGAGTTGTTGTTGTTCTCTCCCCGTAGTGCACCTTCCAGGTCATTCCCCCTGAGTCTTCACTCTCTTTCCCCTCCTTTGAGTTTCACACCCTCAGACTCTTCCGCCACTTCCCCTTAAAGTTGCTGTTATCCATCGCCCCCCTTGTTCTCCTCGACAATTCCTAGACCACTTTGCCACCTGGATCCCTTATTTCTTATCCACATAAGTTCCCACACTAATCCTGGGTGACTTCAACATCCCCAGTGATATTCCAATCTCCCCTCCGTCTCCCCCTCCCTCTCATTTTCTCTTCTTAACCGGATTCCTTCGGCCTTTTACAATTACCCAACTCTCCCACACACAAAGGTGGGAATTCCCTGGATCTGATCTTCTTTTGAGTTATCAGACCACAACGTCCTCTCTTTCTCGATCACTAACATCTGCCTCCTTCTTGACACTCCCTCCCCATACGTTTACAGAAATCTGTGTGGCATCAACACTCCTCAACTCATAGACTCTCTACAATCCTCACTGTCCCCAATCTCATCCCTCACCTGCCCAAACATGGCTGCCAAATGTGGTGTCCTACCACGGGTGTTACAGATATATACATCCTTCGCAAAAGTCTGTACTTATTGTACTGTTATGGTGATGAAAGAAGAACGAAAGTTCGCCACTAGATGTCTATGGTTATAGATGTATATGGAAGCTGCCCAGCTGAAGGATTGTAAAGGGTTATTGTTTTCCTGTTTGTCACCTGAATCTGTAGACCAGTAGGAGTCTTATAATGTAACAATAAATAGGGCACTCACCAAAAACTTTTATTTTAATCCATTAAAATCTTCATGCACCATATGGTAAACGTGACAGCTGTTTCGCGTGCTTACGCACGCCTCTCCAGACCTCTACTATAACGCAGTGAGCACCCCGCTGAATGACTAGTGGCAACATATTAGCTTGAGATTAGGATCGGACTCAGTTCACACTACGATAGTGCCAATCTCTCTTTCTTTATTTTGGGCCAGTAGGAGTCTTGTTTTCTTCTTTCCTATCATCTCCCTCCTTTCTTCTTCTGTTGCACTCTTTCACCCACTCACAGCGCACTTTACATGCTGGGAGGAAGTAAGTCACATTGGTGGAGGAGGAGCATGGGTCTTTCGTTCTGGACATTGTATGAGAAGGACGCAAGACAGTACACTGCTAAAAACTTCTTCACTAGTAACGCTATACAGCACTGTGCACTGTTAAACTCCTCAAGCCAGAGACAACCTCAACCTATGCCATGGATAAGAAGAAGTCACAGAGCAGGACAATATCCACTAAAGAGCAAAAGAGCTAGGAACTGATCCGGACAGAGCAAAGTTGCAGTAAACCTAGGAACTCGCAGCGCGGGTGTCAGCAGGGAACCCTCAGCATTCCGCTCAACCCAGGTAACTAGGTCTGGGGCCTGTGTCACCCATTAGGAAGGTTCAGAGTCTAGTGGGCATTAGATGGTATGAAGACTAATTCAAGGTCAATACACAGGCACAGGTGTTCTTCTTCTTCTAAGTATTCTACCTCATCCTCCAACATCCTGGCAGAGCACATTACTACCTGGGTTGAGACTCTCACGGCATCATCCTCTCTGCTACTCTGCTTCTTGTATCACTCAGCACAACTCAACCAACACAACTATATTGTCAGGAATGTTCCTGTTGGGACCTTGGCGCACTCCTTGGTTCGTAAGATATGACAGAGACTGCTCTTTTGGCCATGATTTTGCACTTTTGTGTTTATTTATGTCTGAACCTGGTCTGAACACTGTCCTATTCCAGTCCTTGCTGGGTGGTGATTATCAGGGTTCCATCACACCCCTGTCCACCTGTTTAGTTCACTGGCAGGTTCAGAGCAGGGACTGGCTGGCAAATTTTAGCCTGGGGGGCAAGTATACACCACTGGCCCTTGAGTAGCAGGCTAGCGGCCCATCCTTCAAGGACCACTCTGGCATTTACCTAGTATTACCCTCCATACATCAGTGCGGGGAAAGTAGATGCCACACGCCCCACAGAATTCAAGTATTGGGACCAATGTTCCCAGCCAGGGACAGCCCTTGTGATTGGCTGTAAAGGCCGGCCCAATACTCTAATTAAAACGTGTAAGTCCCATTGGGCACCCCCAACCCGCCATCAGAGCCATTACAGGTCGTGACATCACACCAATATGGCCACGGCTCTCCTCTGGGCAAGATGTCTCAAGCCCGAGTAGCCCTTTAACCCTAGTGCTCTCTCACAGTATGTAATGAGAGCTATCCCAAGATATATTTCCATTGGATTTAAGGGACCCTAGCTCCAGGAGCGCAGCATTGTACCTTAAAGTGACACTGTCACCCCCTTTTTGCATTTTGACTGCTGTCCACAGGTGTAAAGGGTAAATGTTACATCTTTAATTACTTATTTTATATTAGTCGTCATGGTGCTTCTTCTGGTAAAAAGTGGTTTTTATTATCTGTGGATTGGTATATGTGGGCGGGGCTTTACGGCCTAAGCGCCACTTAGCCCGCCCCCATCCGTGACGTCAATGTCGCATAGGCCACGCCCCCTCAGCAGCCATTGGAAGGGCCAGCCTAAAGATCTAGGCCTATGTGGTGATGACGTCAAAGATGGGGGCGGGGCGATGTGGCGCATTAGAGACTAAGCCATGCCCCTTTGGCACAGTAACAAGCGCATAAAAGTACGCTTTTCACAAGAACAAACACCATGATTAATAATCTGAAATAAGGTATGGAGACAGCGAAATTAGTCATTTAAACGTTTTCAATGATGGGGTGACAGTGTCACTTTAAGGTACTATGCTGTGCACCTGGTTACCCTAATACTAGTGCTATTATTATCATTTAAATCACCTCTGTGGTTCTTATCCCATCAGCCCTAAAGTACTACAACTCCCAGCATATCCCGAGGGCTGCAGACTCCCTGCTCTCTGCTAGGAGTTGTTGTGTTTGCAGCTATTGTAGTTGGAGGATCCTATTGTACACTGGAGGCTTTGTGGGAGATCAGCATACAGTACATAGGCTCAGTGTGTGGAAGTGACCCCAGAACAGCGCTAAAAGGGGATAGAACAAATATATATATATATATATATATATATATATATATATATATATACTAGAAAATGTACCCGGCGCTGCCCGGGTATAAATTGTCAGTGTGTTAATTAGATTTGTTCTAAGGTGCCCAGGAGGCCAAGCTAAAGGTATTGTTTTATCTGAGTTAATCAGTGGAATTAGTGTATTACCTGTAGTGCATAGTTGGAGGGGTTCTTTATACCCACAATGTATAGTTTTTAGGGGTCTCGCATATCTGTAGTGCATAGTTGGGGGGGCTGTATACCTATAGTGTATAGTTGAGGGAGGTCCTGTATACCTGCAGTGTACAGTTGGTGAAGGTCCTGTATACCTGTACTGTATAGTTCGGGGGTCCTGTATACCTGTAGTATATAGTTGGTGCTGTATACCTGTAATGTATAGTTGGTGGAGGTCTTGTATACCTGTAGTTTATAGTTTGAGGGTCCTGGATACCTGTAGTGTATAATTGGTGGAGGTCTTGTATACCTGTAGTATATAGTTCGGGGGTCCTGTATACCTGTAGTAAATAGTTTGAGGGTCCTGTATAACTATAGTATAGAGTTGGTGGAGGTCCTGTATACCTGTAGTGTATAGTTTGGGGTCCTATATACCTGTAGTATATAGCTGGTGGAGTTCCTGTATACCTGTAGTATATTTGGGGTCCTGTATACTTGTAGTATAGAGTTGGTGAAGGTGCTGTATACCTGTATTATAGAGTTGGTGTGGGTCCTGTATACCTGTAGTGTATGGTTTGGGGTCCTATATACCTGTAGTATATAGTTGGTGGAGTTCCTGTATACCTGTAGTGTATAGTTTTGGGGTCCTGTATACCTGTAGTGTATAGTTTGGGGTCCGGTATACCTGTAGTATATAGTTGGTGGAGGTCCTGTATACCTGAAGTATATAGTTGGTGGAGGTCCTGTATACCTGTAGTATATAGTTTTGGGGTCCTGTATACCTGTAGTGTAAAGTTTGGGGTCCTGTATACCTGTAGTATATAGTTTTGTGGAGGTCCCGTGCACTTGTAGTGTATAGTTTTGGGGTCCTGTATACCTGTAGTGTCCTGTATACCTGCAGGGTTGTATTTACCCGTATGGCAGTGTTATTCAGTCACAGTGTGTCGGTATTGGTCATGTCTGGTATGGGGGTGTTATCCAGTCACACTATGGCGGTATTGGTCAGGTCTGGTGTGGCGGTGTTATCCAGTCACGGTATGGTGGTATTGGTCAGGTCTGGTATAGCGGTGTTATCCAGTCACAGTATGGCAGTATTGGTCAGGTCTGATATGATGGTGTTATCCAGTCACAGTATGGTGGTATTGGTCAGGACTGGTGTGGCGGTGTTACCCAGTCACAGTTTGCCGGTATTGGTCAGGTCTGGTATGACAGTGTTATCCAGCACAGTATGGCGGTATTGGTCAGGTCTGGTATGGCAGTGTTATCCAGTCACAGTATGGCAGTATTGGTCAGGTCTGGTATGACAGTGTTATCCAGCACAGTATAGCGGTATTGGTCAGGTCTGGTGTAGCGGTGTTATCCATTCACAGTATGGCGGTATTGTTCAGGTCTTATATGACAGTGTTATCCAGTCACAGTATGGCGGTATTGGTCAGGTCTGGTATGACAGTGTTATCCAGTCACAGTATGGCGGTATTGGTCAGGTCTGGTGTGGCAGTGTTATCCAGTCACAGTATGGCGGTATTGGTCAGGTCTGGTGTGGCACTGTTATCCAGTCACAGTATGGCGGTATTGGTCAGGTCTGGTGTGGCAGTGTTACCCAGTCACAGTATGGCGGTATTGGTCAGGTCTGGTATGGAGGTGTTATCCAGTCTCAGTATGGCGGTATTGGTCAGGTCTGGTATGGAGTTGTTATCCAGTCACAGTATGGCAGTATTGGTCTGGTATGGCAGTGTTATCCAGTCACAGTATGGCGGTATTGGTCAGGTCTGGTATGACAGTGTTATCCAGCACAGTATGGCGGTATTGGTCAGGTCTGGTGTAGCAGTGTTACCCAGTCACAGTTTGGTATACCTGTTGTGCCCTGTATATACATGTACTGTATGTATGGAGTAGGGGGTCCTGTATATACATGTACTGTATAGATGGAGTAGGGGGTCCTGTATATATATGTACTGTATAGATGGAGTAGGGGGTCCTGTATATACATGTACTGTATAGATGGAGTAGGGGGCCCTGTATATACATGTACTGTATAGATGGAGTAGGGGGCCCTGTATATACATGTACTGTATAGATGGAGTAGGGGGTCCTGTATACATGTACTGTATAGATGGAGTAGGGGGCCCTGTATATACATGTAATGTATAGATGGAGTAGGGGGTCCTGTATATACATGTACTGTATAGAAGGAGTAGGGGGTCCTGTATATACATGTACTGTATAGATGGAGTAGGGGGCCCTGTAGATACATGTACTGTATAGATGGAGTAGGGGGTCCTGTATACATGTACTGTATAGATGGAGTAGGGGGTCCTGTATACATGTACTGTATAGATGGAGTAGGGGGTCCTGTATACATGTACTGTAGAGATGGAGTAGAGGGTCCTGTATACATGTACTGTATAGATGGAGTAGGGGGTCCTGTATACATGTACTGTATAGATGGAGTAGGGGGTCCTGTATATACATGTACTGTATAGATGGAGTAGGGGGCCCTGTATATACATGTACTGTATAGATGGAGTAGGGGGCCCTGTATATACATGTACTGTATAGATGGAGTAGGGGGTCCTGTATATACATGTACTGTATAGATGGAGTAGGGGGTCCTGTATATACATGTACTATATAGATGGAGTAGGGGGTCCTGTATATACATGTAGTGTATAGTTGGAGTAGGGGGTCCTGTATACCTGTACTGTATAGATGGAGTAGGGAGTCTACCAGTTATTACTGTGGATGTTGTGAGGCAGCTTCCCTAGCAACCATTGCTCCCTGTGAAAATGAAAGCAGTAATCCTATTGGTTGCTAAGGCTCCAACCAGTGTCGGACTGGGGTACCTTGGCCCACCAGGGAAATTGATTCTTGGGGCCCACCCAACATATAAAGACATAATCAGCGCCAAACCTTTCACGTTAGTACAGCGACTTTGCATAGAGCTGTGTATGTGACCAGCAATGCTAGTGCAGTGCCAGTCACTTATACAGTTGTTACTGATTTATGCAGTTGTGGTAAAACTGCACCATTTATGTAGAAACTTTAATGAAATTCCAACAATATTGCTGTAAAAACACATCAAAAATGTCATGTGTGAACACAGCCTCAGAAGATGAAGGAAAAAATGACCATCTAGTCTGCTCCTCTATTACAATCTCCAGCAGAGGAGACCCATGACGGTTTATTCTAGCCTCACCACAAGCTGTTGGGCTGGAATAAGACTTTAAAGGACCATCATGAAAAGCACATCAGTGGTCATTAAAGCGTTAAAGGGGTACTCTGGTAAAAAAAAAATATATATTTTTTTTTTAATCTGATGTCAGAAGTTACAGATTAGTAAATTACTTCTAATTAAAAATCTTCAGTCTTTCAGTACTTATCAGCTACTGTATGTCCTGCAGGAAGTGGTGTATTCTTATTAATCTGACACAGTGCTCTCTGCTGCCACCTCTGTCCATGTCAGGAACTGTCCAGAGCAGCAGCAAATCCCCATAGAAAACCTCTCCTGCTCTGGACAGTTCCTGACATGGACAGAGGTGGCAGCAGAAAGCACTGTGTCAGACTGGAAACAATACACCACTTCCTGCAAGACATACAGCAGCTGATAAGTACGGGAAGACTGGAGATTTTTAATTAGAAGTAATAAATAAATTCGTATAACTTCCTCACACCAGTTAGTTTAAAAAAATATTTTTCACTGGAGTACCCCTTTAAGGTCAATACAAAATGTCAGACAGACGTGATTAAAAGTTTAATCTGTCTCAGGGGTGAGACACCCAACAATGGCCAGAATGTCACTCAGTCCATCATAATGCAAGTGAGGGGCTGAGCACTCATTATAGGAGATGGGTTCCATTATAGTCTATGGGCCCGTCATGTGTAACATGACTGATGGAGTGATGATCCAGCCCCCAGATGAGGTCTCAGCACTGACACCCCGACTGATCGAAACATTTCACACGTCTGCATGATGTCAAAAGTTTTTATAATGACAGTCCAGGCTCTTGCACACATCCGTGTATGCCTCCATAAATGCACCGTCCATAACCGCACGCTGCCCAAGTCTATGCAGCCCGGCTGCAATCTGGGCCATTTAATAACATGTATTTCTTAGGGTTCTGCTGATTACAGGAAACAAACTTTATATAATATAGTGGAGACAGTGACCTGTAATCAGCCGGACTGCGCACAAGGTCTGGGAGTGATGCTTCACCTGGCTGTTACTATCAGAGAGACCCCGACCAAGCTAAACCTCTCATATGTCAAAAGTTCATTCAAATTACAGTTAACACTTTAAAGGGGTAGTCCACCCAAAAAAAATTTCTTTCAAATCAACTGGTGCCATAAAGTGCCAGAGATTTGTAATTCACTTCTATTAAAAAATCTTAAGTCTTCCAGTACTTATTAGCTGCTGTATGTCCAGCAGGAAGTGGTGTTTTCTTTCCTGTCTGACCCAGTGCTCTCTGTTGCCTCCTCTGTCCATGTCAGGAACTGTCCAAAGCAGGAGCAAATCCCCATAGAAAACCCCTCCTGCTCTCCAGACTGGAAATAATACAACTTCCTGTTGGGCATACAGCAGCTGATAAGTACTGGAAGGCTTGAGATTTTTTAATAGAAGTAAATTACAAATCTCTGTCACTTCATGGCAGCAGTTGATTTGAAAGAAAAAAATTTTGGGTGGACTACCCCTTTAAAGACTGCAAATATTCACAATCAATGGCTGCAGCAGGTCATTGCAGTGATTGGCTGACGGGTTGTCAGCGAGTCAGGACCAGTAGAAGCAGCAGGAGTGCACCAGTGGAAAGAAAGCGGTAAGCATGGTGTCACACCGCTAGGTTCACACAGTATTTTGGTCATTTTTTTTGTAACCAAAACCGGGAGTGGATCTGAAACACAGAAAGGCTCTGTTCACACGCTGTTGAAATTTAAAATAACACCAATTATTTGCCATTAAATGGCGGCCATCCACTAAATTTCTACAGTGTGGGAACAGAGCCTTTCTGTGTTTTCAATCTACTCCTGGTTTTGGTTGCAAAATACTGAGCAAAAATACTGTGTGTGAACCTAGATTTAGGCTGGGTTCACACCATATAACACCGGCTGTTTTGTGACGCAGCTGGGTCACAGAGCAGCCGGTGTTACTGGAGATCATCCCGGATAGTACTGCAGTACTGGCCGGATGATCTTCATTTCTGCTGAATTCGGATGCAGGTGCACCAGTGTGCACCCGCATCCGAATTCACCACTGCACACAATGGAGCGTGTGGCCGGAGCCGCACACTCCATTGTGTGAACTGCCATGTCTGTACGGCCACAGAAAAATGACATGTCAGTTTTTCGTGCGGCTGGAGCGTATACTATGTGTATACGCTCCATCTGGGATTCCATTCATTCCAATACAACGTATGTTTTGCATAAACCGCGGCTTTTATTGCAAATTGCAACAACAGCTAAGATTTATGCAAAACATATGTTGTGTGAACATGGCTTTAAGATGTAATCTGACATTTTATACTAGTAGAAGAGAGAGAACACCATGCGGCGCACATAGCTTATTACTGCAGAACAAATGTGTGTAAGTGGCTAAACTCACTGCTCACCTTGGGCAGTCATGCTACAAGCCCAACACCGCCAGTCACTTTAGCGGTGGTTTGTACACCTTGATGCCGCTTGCAGCCCTTTCAACGGAACCAGGAGACTTGGTACAATAATTCAGCAGCGAAGACAGCACCAAAGTAGTCAAAAATCTTGTGACTTTATTAACTCCCTCTTGTGCAATGTTTTGCCTTTCTCAGAGCTAAAACGAAGAATTTTTACTACTTTAGTGCTGCCTCTGCTGCTGCTCCGGAGGGGTGCAGTCAGATGAGGGGGGCATAATCCTACCTATCACTGATACTGCTGCTCCGGAGGGGGTGCAGTCTGGTGAGGGGGCATAATCCTACCTATCACTGATACTGCTGCTCCGGAGGGGTGCAGTCTGGTGAGGGGGGGCATAATCCTACCTATCACTGATACTGCTGCTGCTCCGGAGGGGGTGCAGTCTGGTGAGGGGGGCATTATCCTACCTATCACTGATACTGCTGCTCCGGAGGGGGTGCAGTCTGGTGAGGGGGCATAATCCTACCTATCACTGATACTGCTGCTCCGGAGGGGTGCAGTCTGGTGAGGGGGGGCATAATCCTACCTATCACTGATATTGCTGCTGCTCCGGAGGGGGTGCAGTCTGGTGAGGGGTGCATTATCCTACCTATCACTGATACTGCTGCTCCGGAGGGGGTGCAGTCTGGTGAGGGGGCATAATCCTACCTATCACTGATACTGCTGCTCCGGAGGGGGTGCAGTCTGGTGAGGGGGCATAATCCTACCTATCACTGATACTGCTGCTCCGGAGGGGGTGCAGTCTGGTGAGGGGGCATAATCCTACCTATCACTGATACTGCTGCTGCTCCGGAGGGGGTGCAGTCAGATGAGGGGGGCATAATCCTACCTATCACTGATACTGCTGCTGCTCCGGAGGGGGTGCAGTCTGGTGAGGGGGGGCATAATCCTACCTATCACTGATACTACTGCTCCGGAGGGGGTGCAGTCTGGTGAGGGGTGCATAATCCTACCTATAACTGATACTGCTACTGCTCCGGAGGGGGTGCAGTCTGGTGAGGGGGTATTATCCTACCTATCACTGATACTACTGCTCCGGAGGGGGTGCAGTCTGGTGAGGGGGTATTATCCTACCTATCACTGATACAACTGCTGCTCCGGAGGGGGTGCAGTCTGGTGAGGGGGTATTATCCTACCTATCACTGATACTACTGCTGCTCCGGAGGGGGTGCAGTCTGGTGAGGGGGTATTATCCTACCTATCACTGATACTACTGCTCCGGAGGGGGTGCAGTCTGGTGAGGGGGGGCATAATCCTACCTATCACTGATACTGCTGCTCCGGAGGGGGTGCAGTCTGGTGAGGGGTGCATAATCCTACCTATAACTGATACTGCTACTGCTCCGGAGAAGGGCGCAGTCTGGTGAGGGGGTATTATCCTACCTATCACTGATACTACTGCTCCGGAGGGGGTGCAGTCTGGTGAGGGGGTATTATCCTACCTATCACTGATACTACTGCTGCTCCGGAGGGGGTGCAGTCTGGTGAGGGGGTATTATCCTACCTATCACTGATACTACTGCTCCGGAGGGGGTGCAGTCTGGTGAGGGGGGGCATAATCCTACCTATCACTGATACTGCTGCTCCGGAGGGGGTGAAGGCCGATGAGGAGGGGGCATAATCCTACCTATCACTGATACTACTGCTGCTGCTCCAGAGGGGGTGCAGTCAGATCAGGGGGGGCATAATCCTACCTATCACTGATACTACTGCTCCAGAGGGGGTGCAGTCTGGTGAGGGGGGCATTATCCCACTTGTGTCTGTGTCTGCTGCTTATATCTTTATTCTTGAGTCGGTACAATAGTTGAGAAGAAGTTCACACTCTGGAGGTCCCAGTTGTGCAGGAGATCCGTGAGGCTTGGCGGATGATCAGCTGATTCAGGATTCTTACATTAAAGATGATAGGTGTCGTATTAGACGTAGGAGTAAGATTTAAATCAATGGATGAGGCGTTTCTAAGGGAATCCTCAATAGATCTGATGATCTCATCTGATGAAACACGTCATACATTGATTAAAGTCTTACTGTTATATCAACTACAACACCTATCATCTTTGATGTGAGAATCCTGAATCAGCTGATCAGAGCCCAAGCCTCACGGATCTCCGGCACAACTGGACCTCCAAAGTGTGAACTTCTCATCACATACATACAGTATACATATATACACAAATAGACATACTGCAGCCATACACACTGTATACATATATACACAAATAGACCTACTGCAGCCATACACACTGTATACATATATACACAAATAGACATACTGCAGACATACACACTGTATACATATATACACAAGCAGACATACATCCTGTATACATATATACACAAATAGACATACTGCAGACATACATACAGTATACATATATACACAAGCAGACATACATCCTGTATACATATATACACAAATAGACATACTGCAGACATACACACTGTATACATATATACACAAATAGACATACTGCAGACATACACACTGTATACATATATACACAAATAGACATACTGCAGCCATACACACTGTATACATATATACACAAATAGACATACTGCAGACATACATACAGTATACATATATACGCAAATAGACATACTGCAGCCATACATACTGTATACATATATACACAAATAGACATACTGCAGACATACATACTGTATACATATATACACAGACATACTGCAGCCATACATACAGTATACATATATACACAAATAGACATACTGCAGACATACACAAACATGCAGACACAACACACCTTACATATATACATCTAATCATACTAACACACACAGACTCACCAACATGGATACACAGATACAAAAGCATGCAGATTACACATATAAACCATCTATAGAACTACATTACATAATATATACACTATATACATCATAGAAAACACACATATATATATATATATATAATCACTCACATGCATAAACACATGACACATGTACAGACACACACTGATGACAGATAGACAAGTATATACACACACACTCACATGTTCAGCAGGGCAGGAAGCTTCAGTCTTCTTGTCTCCATCTTCTCTTCTCCCAGCCAGGCCGGGCAGCCTGCAGCCTCTCCCCATCTCCTGTGCACCGACTGCACATAGCAACAGGAGAGTCATGTGATTGCAGAGGGGAGGGGGGATGGAGGAGGCCCTGCTGCTGCTGCTGCCGCTCTCCTGACAGGCAGGAAGAGGTCAGCGCTGAGGCCCAGAGCTGATGTAAGGAGTCAGGTGAGCAGGGGGAGGGGAGGGCCAATGATTATAGAAAGAACGGGCCCTGATGCCGTGCTGGACTCACCCAGCAGTGTGGGAGCCAGCAGGGGGCCCCTTGAGCTCCCGACACTAGGCAGCTTCCAAACGGGAGTCCCCTCTCTGGCTTAGGGGAAGGGCCCTGCAAGAGGGAGGAGGGGGTGGGGCCCACCGGGGGATCCCCCGGCTCCCCGGTGGCCCAGTCCGACGCTGGCTCCAACTGCCGTGTCTGCTGCAGCTAATTATATCACCTGTGTTTGCAGTGAGGAGATTTTCCCATTCATCTCTATGGGGCGCTCTTCCCCCTCCCCCTCCCCTCCTGTATATCTGGCGGGGACGGGACCTTCGCAATAACCTTCCCGGGCACCCAATGTATCTGTGTGCCAAATTTGGGGTCAAACGGTTCAGGCGTTTGGAAGTCTATAGAGGACAGACAGACAGACAGAAGGACAGACAGACAGACAGAAGGACAGACAGACAGACAGACAGACAGACTTTGATTTTTATGATATAGATATATATATATATATATATATATATATATACACACACTACCGTTCAAAAGTTTGGGGTCACATTGAAATGGCCTTATTTTTGAAGGAAAAGCACTGTACTTTTCAATGAAGATAACTTTAAACTAGTCCTAACTTTAAACCAATCCCCTCTATACATTGCTAATGTGGTAAATGACTATTCTAGCTGCTAATGTCTGTTTTTTGGTGCAATATCTACATAGGTGTATAGAGGCCCATTTCCAGCAACTATCTCTCCAGTGTTCTAATGGTACAATGTGTTTGCTCATTGGCTCAGAAGGATAATTGATGATTAGAAAACCCTTGTGCAATGATGTTCACACATCTGAAAACAGTCTAGCTCGTTACAGAAGCTACAAAACTGACCTTCCTTTGAGCAGATTGTGTTTCTGGAGCATCACATTTGTGGGGTCAATTAAACGCTCAAAATGGCCAGAAAAAGAGAATTTTCATCTGAAACTCCACAGTCTATTCTTGTTCTTAGAATTAGATTTCCTACAACAGTGTGTACTACGTTGCACAACTAAGTAAGAAGATAAGCACATTAGAGTCTCTAGTCTGAGAAACAGACGCCTCACAGGTCCCCAACTGGCATCTTCATTACATAGTACCCGCAAAACACCAGTGTCACCATCTACAGTGAAGAGACGGCTGCCGGATTTTGGGCTTCAGGGCAGAGTGGCAAAGAAAAAGCCATATCTGAGACTGGCCAATAAAAGAACAAGATTAAGATGGGCAAAAGAACACAGACATTGGACAGAGGAAGACTGGAAAAAAGTGTTGTGGACGGATGAATCCAAGTTTGAGGTGTTTGGATGACAAAGAAGAACGTTTGTGAGACGCAGAAGAAATGAGAAGATGCTGGAAGAATGCCTGACGCCATCTGTTAGCATGGTGGAGGTCATGTGATGGTCTGGGGTTGGTGCTGGTAAGGTGGGAGATTTGTACAGGGTAAAAGGGATTGTGAATAAGGAAGGCTATCACTCTGCACCGCCATGCCATACCCAGTGGGCAGCGCTTGGTTGGAGCCAATTTCATCCTACAACAGGACAATGACCCTAAACACCTCCAAATTGTGCAAGAACTATTTCCAGCAGAAGCAGCAGCTGGTATTCTATCATAGGGAATGGAGTGGCCAGCGCAGTCACCAGATCACCACCCCATTGAGCTGTTGTGGGAGCAGCTGGACCGTATGGTACGCCAGAAGTGCCCATCCAACCAATCCAACTTGTGGGAGCTGCTTCTAGAAGCGTGGGGGGCAATTTCTCCAGCTTACCCCAACAGATTAATAGCTAGAATGCCAAAGGTGTGCAATGCTGGAATTGCTGCAAAAGGAGGATTCTGGGACGGAAGCAAAGTGTGATGGAAGAACAATGTTATTTCACATACAAATCAGTATTTCTAACCTTGTCAATGTCTTGTCTCTATTTTCTATTCATTTCACAACGTATGGGGGTGAAGAAGTGTGACTTTTCATGGAAAACACTAAATTGTTTGGGTGACCCAGAACTTTTGAACGGTAGTGTATGTTGCAGTGGAAAATCAAATTCAGATGAGTGAAGGTGATCCACTGAGTATATAAGTACTTGACTGGAGACGCTTAGTTAAATGCAAGTTCTTTCGTGCATGATTTATTGAGCAAGTAGAAATCACAGACAGAGTATCTGACGTTTCGGTGGTGACCGTTAGGAGTCTGTGTGAGAGGAGATGAATCTTGTGGTATGGGTAGGTGGGTGGACCAGGAGGGTCTGTTGAGACCTGCTGAGATGTAAACATATATATAGGTAAGAGACCACTATCCTAAGCAGTGGGAGAATGCAGCTGGATGGGTCCGGGGTCAGTACCTGGTTGGTGGCAGCAATCCGGTCATAGGTGAGAGCCAATGTCAGCTCTGTGTGCGGACGTACCGGTGAGGACACAATTGGTGAGGGGGATCCAACAAACCTAGATCGCAATGATGTTGACCATCCTATATATCATATCACTGCTTACTACTTACATATCCTCAGGGGCGGTTTTGGCATTTCTGGGGCCCCAAGCAAAGTCATGTCCGGGCCCCCCCCCCCCCCCAGTAGTCCTCTTATAACCCTCCTACCACCATACAGAGATTACATATTGCCTCAAAACTGCTCTGAACAAAACAGGAAGATATTACCAATGATGCCATAACATAATACTGCCACACCATGACCCCTATCACTACAGACCCTATAACAGAGTGCAGTTACATCCAGTGACTTACAGGAGGCGTCTTCTCTGATCAGCGTCTTTTACTTCTTTTTCTTTCTCTCTCCATCCAGCGTGAGCCACCTTGAAGTATTCTCCCAGCTATAAATCTTCTCTCCAGAATCTGTCAGAGAAACATTAAAGGCTCCAACACATTCAGTAGTTAGGTCCCCTGTACCCCTATATAGTAGTTACACCCCTCTGTGCCCCTATATAGTAGTTACACCCCTCTGTGCCCCTATCTAGTAGTTATACCGCTCAGTGCCCCCACAGATTTAAGGTGTCCCTGTGCCCCCACTTAATAATTAGGCATCTTCTGTGCCCCAGTATAGTAGTAAGGTTTATAGGCACCTCTGTGCAGTCCCAATGTAATATAGACCGCTGTGTTCTGCCCTCAGTAGTATATACTCCTTGTGCGCTGCCGCCCAGGGCCGCTTTAACCAGAGGGCCCATGGTGCACGTGCACCGGGCCCACTGGTTAAAGGGGCCCACCCTGAGCAGGGCCGGCCTTTGCTCTATGCGACCATTGCGGTCGCACAGGGCTCCGGCCACCAGCCTGCCAGGAGGGCGCCATCGGGATGGGTAAGGTTACCCGTCCATGGCGCCCCCTGCAGGGCCCCCCCTGCGGCGCTCTGTACTGTAGCTATGAGCGCTCAAACGAGCTCTCATAGGTACAGGCAGCGGCACTGACAGGTCGGGAGCTATTGGCTCCCTCCCTGTCAGTCATCCCTGTGGCCGCAGGCAGTGCTTTGCCTGCGGTCACAAGAGGCCGCTTTCCCGCAGTGGTATCGGCGCTGAGTGACGTCACTCAGCGCCGACACCGCAAGAGGGGAGAGCAGCCTCTTGTGACCGCAGGCAAAGCACTGCCTGCGGCCATAAGAGTGAGGTGAGGTGAAGAGAAGAGGAACGCGCGGACCCAGGTGAGTATAAAGTGTTTGTTTTTTTGTTACTTGCTATATGGGAGGGGGGGGGAAGCCCAAAGGGGAACTATATAACGGGGGGCAGCACACAGCGGGGGTCTATATACTACTGGGGGGGGATGGGGTGCACAGGGGGGTATATATAATTGGGGGGCCACACAGGAGGTATATTTAAACTGGGGGAGCGCAAAGTGACGGGGGATTATATAAAAGGGGGTGCACAGGGGGTATATATATCTGGGGGCACAGGGGGTATATATATCTGGGGGCACAGGGGGTATATATATCTGGGGGCACACAGGGGGTATATATATAACTAGGGGCACACAGGGGGTATATGTATATCTGGGGGCACACAGGGGGTATATGTATATCTGGGGGCACACAGGGGGTATATGTATATCTGGGGGCACACAGGGGGTGTATATATAATTGGGGGTACACAGGGGGTGTATATATATATATATATATATATATATAACTGGGGGCACACAGGGGGTGTATATATATAACTGGGGGATGCACGGGGGAATTATATAAAGGGGGTATATATAACTTGGATGGCACACAGGGGGTGTATATATATATATATATATATATATATATATATATATAACTTGGGGAGCACACAGGGGGTATATATATATAACTGGGGGCACACAGGGGGTATATATATATAACTGGGGGCACACAGGGGGTATATATATAACTGGGGGGGCACACAGGGGGTATATATATAACTGGGGCCACACAGGGGATATATATAACAGGGGTGCACAGGGGGGATTATATAAAAGGGGGGTGCACAGGGGGGTATATATAAGTCAGGGAGCACACAGGGGGCTATATAGGGGCGCACAGGGGATATTAATACTACTGTGGGGTGCACAGGGGGACTATATACTACTTGGAGGAGCACAGGGGATATATACTACTGTGGGATGCACAGGGGGACTATATACTACTTGGGGGAGCACAGGGGATATATACTACTGTGGGGTGCACAGGGGGACTATATACTACTTGGGGGAGCACAAGGGGGTATATATACTACTGGGGGATGCACAGTGGCGGGTATATATAACTGGGGGAGCACAGAGGGGGCTATATACTAATGGGAGCAGCACCTAATGGTCTATAGCACTAGGGGCAGCACACTAGGGGTCTATATACTACTGGGGGCAGCACCTAGTGGTCTATATACTACTGGGGGCAGTGCATAAGGGGTCTATATACTACTGGGGGATGCACAGAAGGGGCTATATACTAATGGGGGCAGCACCTAGTGGTCTATAGTACTAGGGGCAACACACAAGGGGTCTATATATTACTGGGGGCAGCACCTAGTGGTCTATATACTACTGGGGGCAGTACAATGGGGTCTATATACTACTGGGGGTAGCACACAGCTCTATATACTACTGGGGGCAGCACACAGCTCTATATACTACTGGGGCAGCACACAGCTTTCTATACTACTGGGGGCAGCACACAGCTTTCTATACTACTGGGGGCAGCACACAGCTTTCTATACTACTGGGGGCAGCACACGGGTCTATACTAACATTAGGGCTGCACAGAGGGGCCTATACTATATAGGGACCTTACTACTATATTGGGGCACAGAGCATACCTAATTATTAAGTGGGAGCACAGAGGGGTGTAACTACTAAATAGGGGCACAGAGGGGGTAACTACTATATAGAGGTACAGAGGGGTGTAACTATTATATAGGGGCAAAGAGGGGTGTAACTACTATATAGGGGCACAGAGGGGTGTAACTATTATATAGGGGCACAGAGGGGTGTAACTACTATATAGGAGCACAGAGGGGTGTAACCAGGCCCGCTTCTGCCATGAGGCGGAATGAGCCTTCCGCCTCAGGCGGCAGATTTTGCGGTCCGGCAGGGGGCGGCATTATGTCCCCCCTGCTGTCATTTTTGTTAAGTATCACTTAACAAAAATGACAGCAGCCGCTCACCTGTCCCATCGCCCGCGCTCTCCACATCCCGTCAGGTCCCGCGATGTCACCCTGCAGCTGTCACGGACCTCCAGGCTGTGGTGAGTGCCCGGGGTCGGTGGGGGACGCGCTGGGGTGATCGGGTCGCGCGGGACCGCCCCGCGCGACCCGATCACCCCACTCACTCACCACAGCCTGGAGGTCCTTGACATTGCGGGACCTGACGGGATGTGGAGACAGCAGAGAGGGCCGGCTGCGGCGTGGGACAGGTGAGTGGAGTGGATGGCTGCGGCGACGGGGGGGGGGGGGGGGGGGGGGGTTGGGGGGGGGTGGAGTGCCGGCCATCACTCGGGGCGGCCGCCGGAGGTTTGCCTCAGGCGGCAGAAACCCCAGAATCGGCCCTGGGTGTAACTACTATATAGGGGCACAGAGGGGGGGGTGACTACTGTATAGGGGTACAGGGGACCTTACTACTGTATGTGTTGGAGCCTAAAATGTTTCTCTGGCAGATTCTGGGGAGAAGATTCACAGCCGGGAAGACTTAAAGGTGGCCCAGGCTGGAAGGAGTGAAAGAAAAGGTGAAAGACTCTGAGAGAAGACGCCCCCTGTGAGTAAATGGATGTAACTGTTATAGGGCCGTAGTGATAGGGGTCATGGTGTGGCGGTATTGTGTAATGGTATCATTGGTGATATCTTTATAAGGTTATAAGGTAACTACTGTATGTATTGGGGCTCCTAATACAGTGTGGGGGCATTCAGGGCATTATACTGTGTGTGGAGCTCCGATTCTGATAACGCTGGGTTGGGGGGGGGGCCCACTCTTGAGGGCTGTGCACTGGGCCCACCAATGTATTAAAACAGCCCTGCTGCCGCCAGTAGTATATTATGCTTGTATGCTGCCCCAAGTATTATATACTCCTTGTGTGCTGCCCTCAGTAGTATATAGACTCCTGTGTGCTCCCCCAGTTATATATAGACCCCTGTGTGCTGCCCCCAGTAGTATATACCCCTCCTGTGCTGCCCCCAGTAGTATATAGACCCCCTGTGTGCTCCCCCAGTTATATATAGACCCCCTGTGTGCTCCCCTTTATATATAGACCCCCTGTGTGCTGCTCCCAATTATATATAAACCCCTGTGTGTGCTCTCCCAGTCTTATATACCCCCTGTGCGCTGCCCCCAATTGTATATACTGCCTGTGTGCTCCCCCCAGTTGTATATACCCCCTGTGTGCTCCCCCACTAGTATATAGCCCCCCTGTGTGCTCCCCCCATTTATACAGATCCCGTGTGCTTCCCCTTATTTATATAGAACCCCTGTGCTGTCCCATAAGTATATAGACCCCCTGTGTGCTTCCCCCCACCCCATTTATATAGACCCCCTGTGTGCTCCCCCAGTTATATACACACCCCTGTGTGCTGCCCGAGTTATATATAGCCCCTCGTGTGCTCCCCCATTTATATAGACCCCCTTTGCTGTCCCATAAGTATATAGACCCCCTGTGCGCTTTCCCCCACCCCGTTTATATAGACCCCCTGTGCTTTCCCATAAGTATATAGACCCCCTGTGCGATTCCCCCCATTTATATAGACCCCCTGTGCTCTCCCATAAGTATACAGACCCCCTGTGCGTTTCCCCCCTGTTTATATATACCCCCTGTGCGCTCCCCCCCTCCGTTTATATAGACCCCCGCTGTGTGCACCCCCTCCCATATAGTGTACACAAAAAAAACAAACACACATACTCACCTGGGTCCGGGCGTCTCCTCTTCTCTTCACTCTTGTGGCCGCAGGAAGTGTTTTCCCTGCGGTCACAAGAGGCCGCACTCCCGTTGTCATGGCACCGGCGCTCCAGTGACGCCTCGAGCGCCGGCACCAGGGACACAGAGCGGCCTCTTGTGACGGCAGGGAAAACACTTTGGCTCTCACCCTGTCAGTGCCGCTGCTGTATATCATATCACTACATATATATGCTACTAGAAAATGTACCCGGCACTGCCCGGGTATAAAGTTTCAGTGTGTTAATTAGATTTATTCTAAGGGGCCCAGGAGGCCAATCTATGTCCTTGTTTTTTTTTGTTTAAGGGGAAATCGCCAGTAGCCCTATTTGCCCCTATATACCCGACAATCGTGCACTGTTTATGTAAATTGTAGCTTATGCACATTAGAAATAAACTAAAAACTTCAAACATCCATCCTGTATACCTGTAGTGTATAGTTGGGTGGGGTGGGGAGGCTGTATATCTGTAGTGTATAGTTGAGGGGGTCCTGTATACCTGCAGTGTATAGTTAAGGGAGGTCCTGTTTACCAGTAGTGTATAATTGGGGGGGGGGGGGGGCTGTGTACCTGTACTGTATAGTTTGGGAAGTACTGTATATCTGCAGTGTATAGATGGTAGAGGTCCTGTATACCTGTTCTGTATAATTGGGGGTCCTGTATACCTGTAATATATAGTTGGTGAAGGTGCTGTATACCTGTAACGTATAGCTGGTGGAGGTCTTCTATACCTGTACTTTATAGTTTGAGGGTCCTGGATACCTGTATTGTATAGTTGGTGGAGGTCTTGCATACCTGTAGTATATAGTTTGGGGGTCCTGTATACCTGTAGTGTATAGTTTGGGGGTCCTGTGTACCTGTAGTTTACGGTTGGTAAAGGTCTTGCATACCTGTAGTGTAAAGTTTAGGGGTCCTGTATACCTGTAGTGTATAGTTTTGGGGTCCTGTATACCTGTAGTATATAGTTGATGGAGGTCCTGTATACCTGTGGTGTATAGTTTGGGATCCTTTAAACCTGTAGTATAGAGTTGGTGGAGGTGCTGTATACCTGTAGTATAGAGTTGGTGGAGATCTTATATACCTGAAGTATATAGTTCGGGGGTCCTGTATACCTGTAGTGTATAGTTTGAGGGTCCTGTATACCTGTAGTATATAGTTTTTAGTCCTGTATACCTGTAGTATAGAGTTGGTGGGGGTGCTGTATACATGTAGTGTATAGTTTTGGGTTCCTGTATACCTGTAGTATATAGTTGATGGAGATCCTGTATACATGTAGTGTATACTTTTGGGGTCCTGTATACCTGTAGTGTATACTTTTGGGGTCCTGTATACCTGTAGTGTTCTGTAGTATATAGTCCGGGGGTCCTGTATACCTGTACTGTATAGTTTGAGGGTCCTGTATACCTGTAGTATAGAGTTGGTGGAGGTGCTGTATAACTGTAGTGTATAGTTTGGGGTCCTGTATACCTGTCGTATATAGTTGGTGAAGTTCCTGTATACCTGTAGTGTAGTTTGGGGTCCTGTATACCTGTCTTGTATAGTTGATGAAGTTCCTGTATACCTGTAGTGTATAGTTTGGGGTCCTGTATACCTGTAGTATATAGTCAGTGGAGGTCCTGTATACCTGTAGTATAGAGTTGGTGGAGGTCCTGTATACCTGTAGTGTATAGTTTGGGGTCCTGTATACCTGTTGTATATAGTTGGTGGAGGTCCTGTGCACCTGTAGTGTATAGTTTTGGGGTCCTGTATACCTGTAGTGTCCTGTATACCTGCAGGGTCGAATTTACCATTAGGCATTCGTGGTCTGCCTAGGGCATTAGCATTAGCGCAGCACCAGGGAGCAGGGGGAAGGAAACAACTTTTAATTTCTTTTTATTTTTCTAGTCTTCCACCTCCTGTTCAGACTTGCCAGAAAATCTAGTCTTTTCGAAGGGGGGTATGGTAGTATTGGTCAGGTCTGGTGTGGCAGTGTTATCCAGTCATAGTATGGCAGTATTGGTCAGGTCTGGCATAGCGGTGTTATCCAGTTACAATGTGGCCGTATTGGTCAGGTCTGGTATAGCGGTGTTATCCAGTCACAGTATGGTGGCATTGGTCAGGTCTGGTATGGCGGTGTTATCCAGTCACAGTATGGCGGTATTGGTCAGGTCTGGTATGGCAGTGTTATCCAGTCACAGTGTGGTGGTATTGGTCAGGTCTGGTATGGTGGTGTTATCCAGTCACAGTATGGCGGTATTGGTCAGGTCTGGTATGGCGGTATTGGTCAGGTGTGGTATGACAGTGTTATCCAGTCACAGTGTGGGGTATTGGTCAGGTCTTGTATGGCGGTGTTATCCAGTCACAGTGTGGCGGTATTGGTCAGGTCTGGTATGGCAGTGTTATTCAGTCACAGTGTGGCGGTATTAGTCAGGTCTGGTATGGCAGTGTTATCCAGTACAGTGTGGTGGTATTGGTCAGGTCTGGTATGGTGGTGTTATCCAGTCACAGTATGGCGGTATTGGTCAGGTCTGGTATGGCGGTATTGGTCAGGTCTGGTATGGTGGTGTTAAATGTGACCTCTGGAGCTATTATCTACCAATCTCTCATGATGCTAATTGGTGAGTGAGGATGGGGCGTCCTCAGGTTTAGTGCTTAGGGCAGCAGCAGCTGGTAATACTGCCCTGTATACATGTATTGTATAGATGGAGTAGGGGGTCCTGTATACATGTACTGTATAGATGGAGTAGGGGGCCCTGTATACATGTACTGTATAGATGGAGTAGGGGGCCCTGTATACATGTACTGTATAGATGGAGTAGGGGGTCCTGTGTACATGTACTGTATAGATGGAGTAGGGGGTTCTGTATACCTGTAGTGCCCTGTATATACATGTACTGTATAGATGGAGTAGGGGGTCCTGTATACATGTACTGTATAGATGGAGTAGGGGGTCCTGTATACCTGTAGTGCCCTGTATATACATGTACTTTATAGATGGAGTACGGGGTCCTGTATACATGTACTGTATAGATGGAGTAGGGGGTCCTGTATACATGCACTGTATAGATGGAGTAAGGGGCCCTGTATACCTGTACTGTATAGATGGAGTAGGGGGTCCTGTATACACGTACTGTTTAGATGGAGTAGGGGGTCCTGTATACATGTACTGTATAGATGGAGTAGGGGGTCCTGTATACCTGTACTGTATAGATGGAGTAGGGGGTCCTGTATACATGTACTGTATAGATGGAGTAGGGGGTCCTGTATACATGTACTGTATAGATGGAGTAGGGGGTCTACCAGTTATTTCTGTGGATGTTGTGAGGCAGCTGCCCTAGCAACCTTTGCTCCCTGTGAAAATGAAAGTAGTCATCCTATTGGTTGCTAAGGCTCCAACTGCCGTTTGCTGCTGGGCAGCTGCAGCTAATTATATCACCTGTGTGTGCAGTGTGGAGATTTTCCCATTCATCTCTATGGGGCGCTCTTCCGCATCCCCCTCCTCTCCTGTACATCTGGCGGGGACAGGACCTTCGCTATAACCTTCCCGGGCACCTGCCAAATTTGGGGTCAAACGGTTAAGGCGTTTGGAAGTCTATACGGGAAAGACAGACAGACAGACTTTCATTTTTATGCTATAGATATATTATATCACTGCTTACATATCCTATATATTATATCACTGCTTACATATCCTATATATTATATCACTGCTTACATATCCTATATATTATATCACTGCTTACATATCCTATATATTATATCACTCCTTACATATCCTCTATATTATATCACCGCTTACATATCGTATATATTATATCACTGCTTACATATCCTATATATCATATTATATCACTGCTTACATATCCTATATATTATATTACTGCTTACATATCCTATATATCATATCACTGCTTAGGCTGGGTTCACACTGCGTTTTCAGCATACGTTTAACGGATAGTGTCAGCAACGTTTTTGTGTCCGTTAAAAAAAAAAAACGGATCCGTTTTAATCCGTTTTTTTTATAATGGAAGTCAATGGAAAAACGGATCAAAATGGATGCACACAAATACATCCGTTTTTTGCAATCCGTTTTTCATCCTTTTTTTTGCAAAAAAACGATAAAAAAAACGGATTCCAAAAACGCAGTGTGAACCCAGCTTTACATATGCTATGTATTATATCACTGCTTACATATCCTATATATTATATCACTGCTTACATATCCTCTATATTATATCACTCCTTACATATCCTATATATTATATCACTGCTTACATATCCTCTATATTATATCACTGCTTACATATCCTATATATCATATTATATCACTGCTTACATATCCTATATATCATATCACTGCTTATATATCCTATATATTATATCACTGCTTACATATCCTATATATTATATCACTGCTTACATATCCTATATATTATATCACTGCTTACATATCCTATATATTATATCACTGCTTATATATCCTATATATTATATCACTGCTTACATATCCTATATATCATATCACTGCTTACATATCCTATATATTATATCACTACTTATATATCCTATATATTATATCACTGCTTACATATCCTATATATTATATCACTGCTTACATATCCTATATATTATATCACTGCTTACATATCCTATATATTATATCACTACTTATATATCCTATATATTATATCACTGCTTACATATCCTATATATTATATCACTACTTATATATCCTATATATTATATCACTGCTTACATATCCTATATATTATATCACTGCTTACATATCCTATATATTATATCACTGCTTACATATCCTATATATTATATCACTGCTTACATATCCTATATGAAGTGACGCCAATGGGAGTTCTGTACATCTGCACTCCTGCATTAAAGCTGCAGGTGGTCTGTGTATGGCTATGTTCACATAACGTTTTTTCAGCTCCGTTTAAAATGACGCCCGTCATTTTGAGTCTAAAATAACGGACGTTATTTAGCAGCCTATCCTCCCCTTAGTGCAGTGACTGGTGTTTGTACATTATTCTAGTTTGGTTACTGATTGGCCTTCGGATGCGGCTTAATTGAAAAGTCCATTGAATTTAATAGTAAAAACTGAGAAAGAACAGTGACAAAAGAAAAACTGTGTGTGAACAAGTAATAAAAAACGTCCGCTGTTTGCAAAAAATGTCCGAAAATAATGATCATATTTATTATTTTGACATCCGTGGTAAAAACGTCCGAAAATAATGATATTTATTGTTTTGACATCCGCGGTAAAAACGTCCGCATTGTGTGCATTGGACGTCCGTCTTCCCATTGACTTCAATGCATTGCCTTTGCAGTCAGTTAAATCGCAGCAAAAACGGACGTGTTTTTAAATATCAAAATCGGCCGCCTTTTCTTTATTTTTGACGTTGTGTGAACATAGCCTATCAGTGTCCTAGCAAGCAGGGGAAGCAGTTTGGTGGCTGTCCGGCCTGGGGGCAACTCAGTCGCTGACAGTTTAAGGAACCAAAGTTTCAATAGTGCAAAAAGTCAATGAAACAGGTCGGCTGGCCAGTGCGAGTACCCAATAGCTGGGGGCCCCAGGGCATCTACCCCATACAGTTGTCAGGGTTGGGGGCAGACCAGCCTGTAAGTCCTGGATGACCTCAGTCCACTGCTCTATGTAGTAATCAGATTTGAGGATTCCGGAAACTTGCCCTTGCCCGCTGTGCCCCTTAGTATTTGATGAAATCTAAACCTATCCCCCCAGTCACCACCAGATGGCGATAAAGTATAAAGAAACTGCAGGGCCGAGCGCTGCTCTGAGGTCTGCACAATGCTGAATGCTGGGAGTGATGGGAAGCAAAACCATTGTCAGACTGGAATCTGCCCAGTTCTATCTGGTGCAAGAAAAAGCTTCAAAAGAGGAGAAGGCGCCATGATTCCCCCAAGTGTCTGAGCAGAACAGTGTGAAGTGTCTGGGAGCCGAGCACAGAAGCAGCAAACATGGCTGTCCTCTCCTGTGGAGTCGTTACAATGTGTCAGTGCAGGAAATCTGTACCAGTGTCATGATCCCGTATGGTGGTCCCTTATGTATGATGACTCCTTATGTATGATTATCCCTTATGTATTATGGCCCCTTATCTCTGATGGCTCCTTGTGTATGATGACTCCTTATGTATGATGACCCCTTATGTATGATGGTCCCTTATGTATGATTACCCCTTATGTATGATGGTCCCTTATGTATGATGACCCCTTATGTATGATGGTCTCTTATGTATGATTACCCCTTATGTATGATGGTCCCTTATGTATGATGGTCCCTTATGTATGATGGTCTCTTATGTATGATTACCCCTTATGTATGATGACCCCTTATGTATGATTACCCCTTATGTATGATGGTTCCTTATGTATGATGGTCCCTTATGTATGATAACCCCTTATGTATGATGGCCCCTTATGTATGATTATCCCTTATGTATGATGGCCCCTTATGTATGATGACCCCTTATGTATAAATGTATCCCTTATGTATGATGGCCCCTTATCTCTGATGGCTCCTTGTGTATGATGACTCCTTATGTATGATTGCCCCTTGTGTATGATGGTCCCTTATATATGATGACCCCTCAAGTATGATGGCCCCTTATGTATGATGACCCCTTATGCATGATTGCCCTTTATGTATGATGACCCCTTATGTATGATGACTTCTTATGTATGATGACCCCTTATGTATGATGACTTCTTATGTATGATGACTTCTTATGTATGATGGCCCCTTATGTATGATTGCCCCTTATGTATGATGACCCCTTATGTATAATGACTCCTTATGTATGATGACTCCTTATGTATGATCAGGGGCGGTCTTGGCATTTCCCCAAGCGAAGCTATGTCTGGGCCCCCCCCCCCCTCGACATGCGTTCCAAAACAATAGACCGCTGTGTGTTGCCCCCAGTAGTATATACCCCTTGTGCGCTACCGCCAGTAATATATACTCCTTGTGTGCTGCCCCCAATAGTATATACCCCTTGTGTCCTGCCCCCAGTAGTATATACCCCTTGTTTGCTTCCCCTAGTAGTATATAGACTCCTGTGTGTTCCCCCAGTTTTATATAGCCCCCCCGTGTGCTCCCCCAGAAGTATATAGACCTCCTGTGTACTGCCCCAGTTGTATATAGACCTCCTGTGTGCTGCCCCCAGTTGTATATACCCCCTGTGTGCTCCCCCACTAGTATATAGGCCCCCTGTGTGCTCCCTCTGGGGTATTTAGCCCCCCAGTGTGCTCCACCACTTGGATATAGAACCCTGTGTGCTCCTCCAGTAGTATATAAACCCCCTGTGTGGTTCCCCCAGT
The DNA here is from genome assembly GCF_027789765.1 of Dendropsophus ebraccatus. Lineage (NCBI taxonomy): Eukaryota > Metazoa > Chordata > Amphibia > Anura > Hylidae > Dendropsophus > Dendropsophus ebraccatus. Next base: position 8,612,576 of record NC_091461.1, read on the forward strand.
AGTATAAAGACCCCCTGTGTGCCCCACCAGTATTATATAGACCCCTTGTGTGCTGCCCCAGTAGTATACAGACCCCTGTGTGCTCCTCCAGTTATATATAAACCACCTGTGTGCCTCACAAGTAGTATATAGACCCCCTGTTTGTTCCCCCAGTAGTATATAGACCCCCCTGTGTGCCCCACCAGTAGTATATAGACCCCTGTGTGCTCACCCAGTAGTATATAGCCCCCCCTGTGTGCTCCCCCACTTGGATATAGACCTCCTGTGTGCTCTCCAAGTTGTATATAGACCCCATTCTGCTGCCCCAGGTAGTATATAGACCCCTTGTGTGCTGCCCCCAGTAGTATATAGACCCCTCTGTGAAGCCCCAGTAGTCTATAGCCCCCCTGTGTGCTCCCCCTGTTATATAGCCCCCCTGTGTGCTCCCACCATTTATTTAGACCCCCGATGTGCACTCCCCAGGTTAAACAGACCACTGTGTGCCCCCCCTCCCATATAGTATATAACACAATAAAACAAACACTGATACTCACCTGGGTCCGGGCGTCACCTCTTCTCTTCACGCTTGTGGCCGCAGGAAGGGTTTTCCCTGCGATCACAAGAGGCCGCACTCCCCTTGTCCTGGCGCTGATTCTCCAATGATGTCACTGGAGCGCCGGCACCACAAGGACAAAGCTGCCACTTGTGACCGCAGGGAAAACCCTTCCTGCGGCCACAAGAGTGACTGACAGGAAGGGAGCCAATGTCTCCCGCCCTGTCAGTGCTGCTGCATGTAACTATGAGCGCTCATTATGAGTGCTCATAGTTACAGTTCAGATGGCAGCAGCGAGCGGGGAAGCAGCCCTGTCCAGCCGTCTTAAGCACAAGACTGGGGCGTGGGGGCCCCCCTGGATGTTGGGGGCCCCAAGCGATCGCTTGGGGTGCTTGGTGCCAAAGACCGCCACTGTGTATGATGACTCCTTATGTATGATGACACCTTATGTATGATGGCCCCTTATGTATGATGGTCGCTTATGTATGATGACCCCATATGTATGATGAACCCTTATGTATGATGACTCATTATGTATGATTGCCCCTTATGTATGATGACCCCTTATGTATGATGACCCCTTATGTATGATGACCCCTTAGGTATGATGGCCCCTTTTGGGGTGTAGATAACCCCACAGCAGTGGTCTGCAGCCTGGGGGCCTCCAGCTGTTATACAACTACAGCTCCCATCATGCCCTGCCTGCTGAGTGCACAGATATGGCTGCATGTGACCTTTGAGTCTTGACATGGCGCTGACTCCTCCGCTCTATCAGATTATTCCAGAATCTTCTAATTCTCAAAACATTTGTCAGATAACAAAATGGGGATCAATAAATAATAGATCCAGCGACAACGTCTACAACCGGCGGATGATGAGCATTCATATTTTATATCCTCTGCAATAACTGTACAGAGATACAGATGCAGCAGAGCTGAAAATGTCATAGAGCATAGTCATGGTGTTACATAGGACTGCAGGGGACATCTACTGCATTATCTGTACTCAGAGATATCACTGTGTTATCTGTGGTGTTACATAGGACTGCAGGTGACATCTACTACATTATCTGTACTCAGAGATATCACTGTGTTATCTGTGGTGTTACATAGGACTGCAGGTGACATCTACATTATCTGTACTCAGAGATACCACTGTGTTATCAGTGCTGTTACATAGGACTGCAGGTGACATCTACTGCATTATCTGTACTCAGAGATATCACTGTTATCTGTGGTGTTACATAGGACTGCAGGTGACAGCTACTACATTATCTGTACTCAGAGATATCACTGCGTTATCTGTGGTGTTACATAGGACTGCAGGGGACATCTACTACATTATCTGTACTCAGAGATATCACTGTGTTATCTGTGGTGTTACATAGGACTGCAGGTGACTACTACATTATCTGTACTCAGAGATATCACTGTGTTATCTGTGGTGTTACATAGGACTGCAGGTGACATCTACATTATCTGTACTCAGAGATATCACTGTGTTATCTGTGGTGTTACATAGGACTGCAGGTGACATCTACTGCATTATCTGTACTCAGAGATATCACTGTCTTATCTGTGGTGTTACATAGGACTGCAGGTGACATCTACATTATCTGTACTCAGAGATATCACTGTGTTATCTGTGGTGTTACATAGGACTGCATGGACATCTACTACATTATCTGTACTCAGAGAGATATCACTGTGTTATCTGTGCTGTTACATAGGACTGCAGGTGACATATACATTATCTGTACTCAGAGATATGACTGTTATCTGTGGTGTTACATAGGACTGCAGGGGACATCTACTACATTATCTGTACTCAGAGAGATATCACTGGGTTATCTGTGGTGTTACATAGGACTGCAGGGGACATCTACTACATTATCTGTACTCAGAGAGATATCACTGTTATCTGTGCTGTTACATAGGACTGCAGGTGACATATACATTATCTGTACTCAGAGATATCACTGTTATTTGTGGTGTTACATAGGACTGCAGGGATATCTACTACATTATCTGTACTAAGAGATATCACTGTTATCTGTGGTGTTACATAGGACTGCATGTCACATATACTGCATTATCTGTGTTCTTCTGTCCCCTGTTGCTTGTTCCGCTGCCCTTTGACCCTCGGAGGTTATAATGACCCCCTCAGTGTGGTCAGCCGCCCCCGGACCCCTCTCTCCAGCTCTGGTTAGTTATTTTCAGGTGTTCGGCTCTGGTTTTAGCTCCTGCTCCTAATATTAGCTCCATAAGTTTTCTGTCGTATCTTTTGTGACCTCGTTCCTTCTAAATCCAGAATCCTTCACACTGAGCGCATTGATTCCCGCGCTGGATTTAGAGCACAGTCCACATTACAACCACTGCTGGGGGAGCGCAGCTCTGAGGACGGAACATGTGACCACAAATATTCTCAGCTACAGACTGTAATTGTATCTAATCCCTGCAGTCACTCAACAGACCCCCTCATACCGGCCTAACCTGCAGAGAGCTGGACCCCTGCAACTGACTGGTCATAAAGGAGGAGAACCCCTTTAAGGAAGATAGAGCATGGCTATAGAAACCTGTGTCACACAAGCAATAAAGAAGACTGCATCCTGCTGGTGGGGTCACTGTGTACATACATTACTGATCCTGAGTTACATCCTGTATTATACCCCAGAGCTGCACTCACTATTCTGCTGGTGGGGTCACTGTGTACACACATTACATTACTGATCCTGAGTTACATCCTGTATTATACTCCAGAGCTGCACTCACTATTCTGCTGGTGGGGTCACTGTGTACATACATTACATTACTGATCCTGAGTTACATCCTGTATTATACTCCAGAGCTGCACTCACTATTCTGCTGGTGGGGTCACTGTGTACATACATTACTGATCCTGAGTTACATCCTGTATTATACCCCAGAGCTGCACTCACTATTCTGCTGGTGGGGTCACTGTGTACATACATTACACTACTGATCCTGAGTTACATCCTGTATTTCTTTTATTAAATTTTAAACATAACAATAAATACAGAAATAACACACCATATCTGACCAAAACTAAACAGTAAACAGAAAAATGACAAAAACAGAATGAAACCATAACATAAAGCACCGGTCCATCCCCACACTCATTCTTCCACACAAACAACCCATATACCTATATACAATATATACACAATATAAACTATTTAGCTAAACATATTAATAAACTATATTCACTACTATATACAAACCTATATATACACACTACTATATACTATACACCTATAAACACACCTATATACACTACTATATACAATACACCACTATATACTATACACCTATATAAATAACTAAATGTGAACCCCCTGGCCCAGTTACATTGTGCACAACCTAATACCACAGAAACAATTCTATACAAACCAACACCAACTAAACAAGACATCATTACACAAATAAACTAAAACTAAACAAGACACAATACAAAATAATAACCTACAACTACACAATACATATAATATTTTTAATAATTTTTTTTTTTTTTTGGCCCTGAGCTGGTCCCGCATCCCATGCCCCCAGTACATGATCACGGACGTCCATGAACCAGCCCAGGATTTTATATATATATAAAAGTCCCAACAAAGTCCCACAGAAGCCCCCTCCCCCCTTTTACCCACCACCCAACCTATCACTAAACCCCAACCCCAGGTGCAAACAAAACATATATAATATATACAGTATATACAATTTATACAAACATACAAAGACAATCACAATACACAAACTTTTGAAAAAAACAAAAACAAAAAAAAACAATGGGTGCCGCCATCATGGGTGTTTGAGTTAGACGGCTTTCTTTTTCCCACTATCCTTTCCATCCTGCCCGCCACCTTCCTCATCTGACGATGGTTTACCTCTCTTTAGTGAAACAGATGTATCCATTTCCCCTTTATTTCCAATTTCCTCGTCCCCCGACTCTGGGCAGATCCTCCCCCCAAAGGAAATACGTTCCCCAGGGAAAGAGGATTCGACGTCCCCTGCAGGCCCCTCCGTCACCGCGACAACCAGAACCTCACCCTGCGCCTCCTGCACCTCTGAGGAGGAAACATCTTGGAGGGTTTGGAACCGGTTTGAGAGACCAATCAGAGGGAGGATGGTTGTACCTTCCTTTGGCATCTGGGGGGTGGGAGAAGATCTTACATCTCCCCTTTTCTTATTCTTTTTAGTACCCCGCTTGTGCTTCACCCATCTCCCACTATCCTCATCCGCGCTCTCATCATGGGAGGACAGTGGAGAGATGGCCCCTTCTTCTTTCCGAATCCTCCAAATCTCCTCATCCAGATCACTGTCCCTCAGAGCCTCAGCAGTAAGATTGGCCTCAGGGATGAGGTAAGAGGTCACCACAGTTGCGCGAGGCTCCTGAGACTCCCCCATCTCCCTCTCCCTTTGGCGCTTATCCCGAAGCCTCAGTTGGGCTGGCGTCTTTTGCTTACTTTTCTTCCCTGGCTCTTTTACTCCTTCACCTCCGTCAGCTGCCCCCCCAGTAGATTCCTCCTCACAACCTTTCTCCACCGGGGTAACAACTGCGTTGGCAAAGGAACGAGGGCAGCGACTGAATGGGTGACCTAAGTCACCACACAGGTCACCATCCCCAGGGCCCGAGGACGAGGAAGGTCCCCCACTTCCGGCAACATTTGCATAGCTGCGTACCGCTGCTGCAGCCGCTGGGGGTGCAACTGGACCAGGCCCTATGCTCCCACCACTAATCTGTGCCCCTTCACCACCCTCCTCCACATAATCCATACCCACACCAATACCACATGTCACACTGCCCCGACCACCCTCCAAAGCCCCAGACAGATTCCTCCCCACATTCACTCCTCCCTTCCCCCCAACATTAATTCCCCCATTCACACTAGGTGGACCGGTGTGTTCTGGAACAGAAAGAGATTTTGTACCATCAGCGTCATTGGGTACCAGGACCGGAGCCACCTCCACAGGACAGGCCACTGGTCCCTTTAGAAAGGACCGAACAGCCTGCCTGGACTGTTTAGAGGCAGCCCCTGCCCTATTTCTGCTGGTACCCTCTGCCTCATCAGTACTAGAGTCCTCCGCACGATCTGGTCCAGCAGCACCAATACAAAATAAAGGCTTAAGTCCAGTCTTTCTTTTGGGAGGGGAAGGCATCTTAGACCCAGCAGCATCCTGACGACGACACAAAGGAACAGCAGTGCCAGCGCCAAGAGCCGCCGGAGCTCCCGCAACTGACACCGGCACACAGCCGCCTTTAACGTTACTGCCCACCGCTGGGCCACCTCTCCTACCACTGCCCGCCGCTGGGCCAATATCACTGTCCGACCTTACGGCCGGTTCCTCACCTGCTCCACCTCTGCTACTGCAAACAGAGATGGAGCTTACCGCCATACTAGACTCCATACTCTCCCCATTCTCCTGCACTGAGTCCACAACAGAACTCAGGCCGGGCTGAGATATGGGGTTCACACAGTGAGCTGACCCTGAGGCCAGTCCGGGGGGCACAGGGAGGGGGGAATATACAAATGTTACCTGCTCCTGAAGCTTGGTGGTCTTTACCTTGGTCTTTCTCCCAGGCGCCTCCTCTGGTAACTCCTCTCCGAATACAAAGTCCTGGAGGCGCCCTGGTGACTCCAGGAGCTGGATCTGGGCCATCAGCGCCCCTCCCTGGTAACTGGTGTTGCTTTCATCCCCCGAACAGCGGCTAGATGACAATGCCGCTTGCCCTGCAGGGAGCCCACTGTATGGGGTCTGTTGTTGGGGACCCCCGGGTGGATTCGGCTCAACATCACGTACCTCCGCAGCGTCTCCTTCCTCCTCCACCCGGCTCTCTGGCTGGAGCCCTCTCAGCCCTCTCCGCTTTTCTCTCTCCATTTCAGCAAATCTGTCGTCATTCTGTAGTTTCTCTTTAAACGGCCCACTGTTCTCCAAAATAAAAGTTCTCTTTCTCATTAGCTTTTTGATATCGGCTTTCAGATGCTTCATTTTCACTGATAGCTCAGCCTTTTGCTGCTTAGGCTAGGTTCACACTGCGTTTTCAGCATCCGTTTAACGGATCCGTTTTTTTTAACGTCCACAAAAATAGGGTCAGCAACGTTTTTTGGTCCGTTTTGGTCCGCCAAAAAAACGGATCCGTTTTTTTTAATAGTGGAAGTCAATGGAAAAACGGATGCACACAAATGAATCCGTTTTTTGCAATCCGTTTTTCATGCATTTTTTGCAAAAAACGGATGCGTTAAACGGATGCTGAAAACGCAGTGTGAACCTAGCCTTAGCAGCAGTGTCCATCAATGCTTTTACAGCACATACCTCCTCCTGGAGCTTGTACAGCTGGTTCCTGGCTTCCTCATACCCACAGAGGCTTGCAGCAATCCGTAGGCCATAACTCTGCCCCGTCTCTTGGGACCGCTGCACCCCCCAATCTTCCTCCACACCTCCATGGGCAGACTGCCTTGCTCCAGGAGGAGTGTCACTGCTCACACTGTCATGGCTTGGTTCCACAGCCGCTGTAGTACTGCTGGTGCTTGTAGTTCCACAACTTGCTGTAGCCTTGCGGCTACCCTTTGTTACCTCAGGTTCAGGGGCGACTGGAGAAGCATCGCTGCACCTCCTAGCAGACCTCCTCAGCCCTTGGACCTCTGATGGTATTCCCTCTGCCGTTGGTCGCTGGATTCCTCTGCCCCCCACGGACCTGGTTCGGGGAGCAGGAGTTGGGGCTCTCCTTGGCTCGCTCATGCCTGAAAACCTGCTCCCTCCCTGGGGAGGAGAGAGCAGGCCCAGGGGCAGATCTGGCTTGCCTGGAGCCCAGGAGCAGCAGACACGCACAGCCTCACACAGCAGGACCACACCCAAAACTAATTGGATCACCACTCCAGAGCTGCACTCACTATTCTGCTGGTGGGGTCACTTTGTACATACATTACTGATCCTGTACAGATGTTACTGACTGTATATACATTTCCATGTCCTGGTTGGTACAATATGAAGGTGATAATATATTTTCTAGGCGCACTACAGCTACATGATACGTCTGAGGGATTATCCTAAACATGGATGGAGCGGACTGTCTGATGTGCACGTGTGATATATTATTGCATCTTCTCTCATCCTATAATCTCTTGTAACCAGGAGACTTTACATTGTGAAAAACACAAAGAAATACCATATATAATATATACAAACAAATATATAAAACAAATGCAATATATAATAGATACAATACAGGGGTACCTCGGTTTAAGAGTAACTTGTTTTAAGAGCGTTTTGTTTTAAGAGCTCACAGTTCTTCAAAATAGTAACTTGGTGTAAGAGCATTGCTTTGGTGTAAGAGCTCCCTGTACTGGATGGGAGGGGGAGTGGGGGAGGGGCATGGTCTGCATAGTGGGGTCTACAGCCCTGTACTCTGACCCAGGAAGTCTCCCTCACCTTCCAAAAATTAGCAGATTCACTTCAGGCTGGGGCTTACATCAGGGGACAGGACTGTGGAGGTAATGTCTCCATAGCTGTAATCCTTCTCTCCCCGGACAGAGAGTGCTGCATGTATGTGCCCACATCTGCCCTGCTCATTCCTTCCTGCTCCCTGCAGTCTCTGTCCGCCCTTGTGTTTCTCATGCTCTCCATTCCTGCTATAATATGCCTGCACTCACACTCAGTTATACACAGTGCTGCTATAATGTGCCTGCACTCATACTCAGTTATACACAGTGCTGCTATAATGTGCCTGCACTCATACTCAGCTATACATACTGCTCTATAGAAAAAGTTTCTGTTACTGTCCTCTTGCACAGCTCTGTGATTATCACTTCCTGGTTGGTCCATTCTGAACACAAGCCCCTTCCCTATTACAGTCATGTGACCACACAGACCTCTGACAGCAGCCCTGCTTCTCTATTCTAGTCTGTTGTACTACACTACTGCATTATGGGGATCTGCAGCTCCATCCTGTATCTACAAACTGCTGCTGTGTTATCAGGGTTATACAGTTACTATACATTATACTCCACATGCTGATTGCTATACTGTACAGTAACATATATCACATATCCAGCTGCTGCTGTGTTATCAGGGTTATACAGTTACTATACATTATATACCACATGCTGCTATACTGTACAGTAACTTATGTATCACATATCCAGCTGCTGTGTTATCAGGGTTATACAGTTACTATACATTATACACCACATGCTGCTATACTGTACAGTAACTTATATATCACATATCCAGCTGCTGCAGTGTTATCAGGGTTATACAGTTACTATACATTATATACCACATGCTGCTATACTGTACAGTAACTTATGTATCACATATCCAGCTGCTGTGTTATCAGGGTTATACAGTTACTATACATTATACACCACATGCTGCTATACTGTACAGTAACTTATATATCACATATCCAGCTGCTGCAGTGTTATCAGGGTTATACAGTTACTATACATTATATACCACATGCTGCTATACTGTACAGTAACTTATGTATCACATATCCAGCTGCTGTGTTATCAGGGTTATACAGTTACTATACATTATACACCACATGCTGCTATACTGTACAGTAACTTATATATCACATATCCAGCTGCTGTGTTATCAGGGTTATACAGTTACTATACATTATACACCACATGCTGATTGCTATACTGTACAGTAACTTATATATCACATATCCAGCTGCTGTGTTATTAGGGTTATACAGCTACTATACATTATACACCACATGCTGCTATACTGTACAGTAACTTATATATCACATATCCAGCTGCTGTGTTATCAGGGTTATACAGTTACTATACATTATACACCACATGCTGATTGCTATACTGTACAGTAACCTATATATCACATATCCAGCTGCTGTGTTATCAGGGTTATACAGTTACTATACATTATACACCACATGCTTATTGCTATACTGTACAGTAACTTATATATCACATATCCAGCTGCTGTGTTATCAGGGTTATACAGTTACTATACATTATATACCACATGCTGATTGCTATACTGTACAGTAACTTATATATCACATATCCAGCTGCTGCTGTGTTATCAGGGTTATACAGTTACTATACATTATACACCACATGCTGCTATACTGTACAGTAACTTATATATCACATATCCAGCTGCTGTGTTATCAGGGTTATACAGTTACTATACATTATACACCACATGCTGATTGCTATACTGTACAGTAAATTATATATCACATATCCAGCTGCTGTGTTATTAGGATTATACAGCTACTATACATTATACACCACATGCTGCTATACTGTACAGTAACTTATATATCACATATCCAGCTGCTGTGTTATCAGGGTTATACAGTTACTATACATTATACACCACATGCTGATTGCTATACTGTACAGTAACTTATATATCACATATCCAGCTGCTGTGTTATCAGGGTTATACAGTTACTATACATTATACATCACATACTGATTGCTATACTGTACAGTAACTTATATATCACATATCCAGCTGCTGCTGTGTTATCAGGGTTATACAGTTACGGTACATTATATACCACATGCTGATTGCTATACTGTACAGTAACTTATATATCACATATCCAGCTGCTGTGTTATCAGGGTTATACAGTTACTATACATTATATACCACATGCTGCTATACTGTACAGTAACATATATCACATATCCAGCTGCCGCTGTGTTATCAGGGTTATACAGTTACTATACAGTTACTATACATTATACACCACATGCTGCTATACTGTACAGTAACTTATATATCACATATCCAGCTGCTGATGTTATCAGGGTTATACAGTTACTATACATTATACACCACATGCTGCTATACTGTACAGTAACTTATATATCACATATCCAGCTGCTGTGTTATCAGGGTTATACAGTTACTATACATTATATACCACATGCTGCTATACTGTACAGTAACTTATATATCACATATCCAGCTGCTGATGTTATCAGGGTTATACAGTTACTATACATTATACACCACATGCTGCTATACTGTACAGTAACGTATATATCACATATCCAGCTGCTGTGTTATCAGGGTTATACAGTTACTATACATTATACACCACATGCTGACTGCTATACTGTGCAGTAACTGATATATATATATATATATATATATATATATATATATATATATTTGCTTTGGTGTAAGAGTAGATTTGGATTACAAGCGATGTCCCGGAACGATATATGCTCGTAATCCAGGGCACCACTGTATATACAAACACAAAATAAAATACAATATATAAATGAAACCACAGTGAGGTTTCTCAGCCAATTCAGTGCCTGCAAGCCCTATTTACCTATATAGCGTCAGCACAATCTGGCAGATATAGAAGCTTCCATACAGTAGGTAGGTAGATCCCCATTTGGTAGGTAGGTAGACTCCAACCTATATAATACATAGGCAGGTCTATTAAGGTAGGTGGGTAGCCAGGAAAGTAAACATTCCCCTTAATATTGCCCTCTTTGCCCCAATGCCCCTTCATAAGCTATGTAGGCCCCTTACATTAGGTAGATTAGTAGACCCCTTTAGAATAAGTAGGTAGGCCTCCAATATTATGTAGGTAGATCCCCCATTTTAGCTAGATAGGTAACCCCCCCCCCCCCCCATATGAACTAGAAGGGTTGGTCCTATAATAGATAGGTAGGGCCCTGTGTTAAGTAGGTAAGTCCCCAATATTTGTAGGTAGGTTCCCCATTTTAGCTAAGTTGGTAGCCCCCCATATAAATTAGGAAGGTAGGACCCTGATATTAACTAGGTGGGTAGATCCTTATTATATGTAGGTAGACCCCAAATACTAAGTAGGCACTTAAAACTCTAAAATACGTAGGTAGACCCCAATATTCGCTAGATAGGTATGTCCCCCCCATATAAGCTAGCTAGGTATGTCCCCCATATAACATAAGTAGGTATGTCCCCCCATATTAGCTAGGTAGGTATGTGCCCCATATTACATAGGTAGGTATGTCCCCCATATTAGGTAGGTAGGTATGTCCCCCCATATAAGCTACGTAGGTATGTCCCACCATATAAGCTAGGTAGGTATATCCCCCATATTACATAGGTAGGTATGTCCCTCATATTAGCTAGGTAGGTATGTATCCCATATTAGCTAGGTAGGTATGTCCCCTCATATTAGCTAGGTGGGTATGTCCCCCCTTATTAGCTAGGTGGGTATGTCCCCCATATTAGCTAGGTGGGTATGTCCCCCGATATTAGCTAGGTAGGTATGTCCCCCATATTAGCTAGGTAGGTATGTCCCCCATATTACCTAGGTAGGTATTTCCCCTATATTAGCTTGGTAGGTATGTCCCCCATATTACATAGGTAGGTATCTCCCCCATATTAGCAAGGTAAGTATGTCCCCCATATTACATAGGAAGGTATGTCCCCAATATTACATTGATTGGTATGTCCCCCATATTAGCTAGGTAGGTATGTGCTCCATATTACATAGGTAGGTATGTCCCCCATATTAACTAGGTTCCCCATATTATATAGGTAGATATGCCCCCATATTACATAGGTAGGTATGTCCCCCATATTACGTAGGTATCTCCCCCATATTATCTAGGTATTTTCCCCATATAACATAGGTAGGTATGTCCCCCATATTATGTAGGTAGGTATGTCCCCCCATATTAGCTAGGTATGTTCTCCATATTACATAGGTAGGTATGTCCCCCATATTACGTAGGTAGGTATCTCCCCCCATATAAGCTAGGTATGTTCTCCATATTACATAGGTAGGTATGTCCCCCATATTATGTAGGTAGGTATGTCCCCCCATATTAGCTAGGTAAGTATGTCCCTTATATTACATAGGAAGGTATGTCCCCCAAATAAGCTAGGTGGGTATGTCCCCCATATTATGTAGGTAGGTATGTCCCCCCATATTAGCTAGGTAAGTATGTCCCCCATATTACATAGGAAGGTATGTCCCCCATATAAGCTAGGTGGGTATGTCCCCCATATAAGCTAGGTAGATATGTCCCCCATAATACACAGGTAGGTATGTCCCCCATGTTACACAGGTAGGCATGTCCCCCATATTACATAGGCAGGTATGTCCCCCATATTACACAGGCAGGTATGTCCCCCATGTTACACAGGTAGGTATGTCCCCCATATTACATAGGTAAGTATGTCCCCCATATTATGTAGGTAGGTATGTCCCCCCATATTAGCTAGGTAAGTATGTCCCCCATATAACATAGGTAGGTATCTCCCCCATATTAGCTAGGTAAGTATGTTCCCTATATTACATAGGTAGTTATGTCCCCCATATTAAATAGGAAGGTGTGTCCCCCATATTAGCCAGGTAGGTATGTCCCCCATATTACATGGGAAGGTATGTCCCCCATATTAGCTAGGTAGGTATGTCCCCCATATTACATAGGTAGGTATGCCCCCCATATTAACTGGGTCCCCCATATTACATAGGTAGGTGTGCCCCCCATATTACATAGGTAGGTATGTTCCCCATATTACATAGGTAGGTATGTCCCCCATATTAACTAAGTCCCCCATATTACATAGGTAGGTATGTCCCCCATTTTACATAGGTAGATATGTCCCCCATATTACATAGGTAGGTATGTCCCCCATATTACATAGGTATCTCCCCCCATATTAGCTAGGTATTTTCTCCATATTACATAGGTAGGTATGTCCCCCATATTACGTAGGTAGGTATCTCCCCTCATATTAGCTAGGTATGTTCTCCATATTACGTAGGTAGGTTTGTCCCCCATATTACAAAGGTAGATATGTCCCCCATATTACATAGGTAGGTATTTTCCCCATTTTACATAGGTAGGTATGTCCCCCATATTATGTAGGAAGGTATGTCCCCCCATATTAGCTAGGTAAGTATGTCCCCCATATTACATAGGAAGGTATGTCCCCCATGTTACACGGGTAGGTATGTACCCCATACTACATAGGCAGGTATGTCTCCAATATTACACAGGCAGGTATGTCCCCCATGTTATATAGGTAGGTATGTCCCCCATGTTACACAGGTAGGTATGTCCCCCATATTATGTAGGTAAGTATGTCCACCCATATTAGCTAGGTAAGTATGTCCCCCATATTACATAGGAAGGTATGTCCCCCCTATATTAGCTAGGTGGGTATGTCCCCCATATAAGCTAGGTAGGTATGTCCGCCATATTACACAGGTAGGTATATCCCCCATATTACACAGGTAGGTATGTCCCCCATATTACATAGGTAGGTATGTCCCCCATATTACATAGGCAGGTATGTCCCCCATATTACATAGGCAGGTATGGGTCCCCCCATATTAGGTAGGTATATCCCCCCTATATTAGCTAGGTAGGTATGTCCCCCATATAAGCTAGGCAGGTATGTCCCCCATATTACATAGGCAGGTATGTTCCCCATATTACATAGGCAGGTATGTCCCCTATATTACACAGGTAAGTATGTCCCCCATATTACATAGGCAGGTATGTTCCCCATATTACATAGGCAGGTATGTCCCCCATATTACACAGGTAAGTATGTCCCCCATATTACATAGGCAGGCATGTTCCCCATATTACATAGGCAGGTATGTCTCCCATATTACATAGGCAGATATGTCCCCCATATTACACAGGTAAGTATGTCCCCCATATTACACAGGTAAGTATGTCCCCCATATTACATAGGCAGGTATGTTCCCCATATTACATAGGCAGGTATGTCCCCCATATTACACAGGTAAGTATGTCCCCCATTAGACATAGGCAGGTATGTTCCCCATATTACAGAGGCAGGTATGTCCCACATATTACATAGGCAGGTATGTCCCCCATATTACACAGGTAAGTATGTCCCCCATATTACATAGGCAGGTATGTTCCCCATATTACAGAGGCAGGTATGTCTTCCATATTACATAGGCAGGTATGTCCTCCATATTACAGAGGCAGGTATGTCCCCCATATAACATAGGCAGGTATGTCCCCCATATTACACAGGTAAGTATGTCCCCCATATTACATAGGCAGGTATGTCCCCCATATTACATAGGCAGGTATGTCCCCCATATTACACAGGTAAGTATGTCCCCCATATTACATAGGCAGGTATGTTCCCCATATTACAGAGGCAGGTATGTCCCCCATATTACATAGGCAGGCATGTTCCTCATATTACATAGGCAGGTATGTCCACCATATTACAGAGGCAGGTATGTCCCCCATATTACATAGGCAGGTATGTCCCCCATATTACACAGGTAAGTATGTCCCCCATATTACACAGGTAAGTATGTCCCCCATATTACATAGGCAGGTATGTTCCCCATATTACATAGGCAGGTATGCCCCCCATATTACACAGGTAAGTATGTCCCCCATATTACATAGGCAGGTATGTTCCCCATATTACAGAGGCAGGTATGTCTTCCATATTACATAGGCAGGTATGTTCCCCATATTACATAGACAGGTATGTCCCCCATATTACACAGGTAAGTATGTCCCCCATATTACATAGGCAGGTATGTTCCCCATATTACATAGGCAGGTATGTCCCCCATATTACACAGGTAAGTATGTCCCCCATATTACATAGGCATGTATGTTCCCCATATTACAGAGACAGGTATGTCTTCCATATTACATAGGCAGGTATGTTCCCCATATTACATAGACAGGTATGTCCCCCATATTACACAGGTAAGTATGTCCCCCATATTACACAGGTAAGTATGTCCCCCATATTACATAGGCAGGTATGTTCCCCATATTACATAGGCAGGTATGTCCCCCATATTACACAGGTAAGTATGTCCCCCATATTACATAGGCAGGTATGTTCCCCATATTACAGAGGCAGGTATGTCTTCCATATTACATAGGCAGGTATGTCCCCCATATTACATAGGCAGGTATGTCCCCCATATTACATAGGCAGGTATGTCACCCATATTACACAGGTAAGTATGTCCCCCATATTACAGAGGCAGGTATGTCCCCCATATTACACAGGTAAGTATGTCCCCCATATTACATAGGCAGGTATGTTCCCCATATTACAGAGGCAGGTATGTCCCCCATATTACACAGGTAAGTATGTCCCCCATATTACATAGGCAGGTATGTTCCCCATATTACATAGGCAGGTATGTTCCCCATACTACATAGGCAGGTATGGGTCCCCCCATATTAGGTAGGTATGTAGGTAGTATGTTATGAGCGCCTTCAGCCACTGCACACAAGGTTCTATTATCACTGTCAGGTCCTTGTATACTAGATTGAGCCGACGGCCCACTGTGAGCCCAGAAGAGCGGCCCACCGGGAATCTGCCGGGATGACTGTACAGCCTGGAGGAATGGTAACAACTCCCATAGTACAAATCCCCAGAGTGCACTGTGCAGACACTGAACAAGCAGGGGGTCTGGGATACACTGAGAGTGCTGGCATTATAATCCCTCTAAGAGCCGCCATACTGGTTGTCACCCATCACCCGTATGTGCAGAACCCATAAGGGCGACCTTGTTTCCTCGTTTTGGGGGTTGTCAGCACCTGAAGAGTTAATGGCGTCATTGTAACAGCGTATTATTAATTTACTTTAACACAAGCGAACAAAAGAAGAGCGGCGGTGGCGATGGTGGCAGCGAGCACAATGACAGCGCAGGTGATCTCCGAGCCCAACACTTGTCCTGAATAATTACAACATTTATAAAATGGGGAACAGAGAATTCTCTCTCCGAGACAGAAAGGAAAAGTTCTGAGGCAAAAAGACCTCAACAAAGCAAGCGGCCCCCATCAGCCGCCGCGTCCAGCTGGCAATGAAAGGCGGCGCACAGGAGTCCGCAAAGTTTAATTATCTTATTACTAAAGCAAAACTGCAGGGACCCCGATGTGGAGTCATCCCAGTGACAGCCCCCCAAACCCCTGATGTAGTAGCACCCCTCCCCCCTCTGCTGGGGTGCCCCCTCATAGGCTGATCCAATTACAGGGGGCCACCCGGGCCAGGGGTGTCATGTGACTTTCCCCTCCCTATGGGGCCGCACGCTGTGCCCGGGTAACCTGCTGCTTTCCTGCAACCAAGAGTTGGTCTGGTTTCCATGGAGACACAAAGGAACCGCAATTCACAATAATAATACAGCAAGATGACAATACCCATTGTATCCCGAATGTGTTTATATATGGGATGACATGGGTGGAGAGACAATGCTCTGTGAGCTCTACAGCCTAGACTCCAGACTGATACATTGTACATAGCTAGTCCTGCTCTCAGCTGTATCCAGTGTAGACAATGCTCTGTGAGCTCCAGACTGATACATTGTACATAGCTAGTCCTGCTCCCAGCTGTATCCAGTGTAGCCAATGCTCTGTGAGCTCCAGACTGATACACTGTACATAGCTAGTCCTGCTCTCAGCTGTATTCAGTGTAGACAATGCTCTGTGAGCTCCAGACTGATACATTGTACATAGCTAGTCCGGCTCTCAGCTGTATTTAATGTAGACAATGCTCTGTGAGCTCCAGACTGATACACTGTACATAGCTAGTCCTGCTCTCAGCTGTATTCAGTGTAGACAATGCTCTGTGAGCTCCAGACTGATACATTGTACATAGTTAGTCCTGCTCTCAGCTGTATCCAGTGTAGACAATGCTCTGTGAGCTCCAGACTGATACACTGTACATAGCTAGTCCTGCTCTCAGCTGTATCCAGTGTAGACAATGCTCTGTGAGCTCCAGACTGATACATTGTACATAGCTAGTCCTGCTCTCAGCTGTATCCAGTGTAGACAATGCTCTGTGAGCTCCAGACTGATACATTGTACATAGCTAGTCCTGCTCTCAGCTGTATTCAGTGTAGACAATGCTCTGTGAGCTAAATACATAAACAACAGTTGCACAAATTCTGTTTGCTACAAAGTGTTATATGTATATGTTAGCAGTTTGCTATTACTTTACGAGATAAAAGGAAAACCCTTTAAATTTGAAGTGCATCACTGAGCCACATCAACCAGTGCACTAGCCCTTTAAGGCTTAAAGGGGTAGTGCACCAAAAAATTTTTTCCTTCAAATCAACTGCTGCCATGAAGTGCCAGAGATTTGTAATTTACTTCTATTAAAAAATCTCAAGCCTTCCAGTACTTATCAGCTGCTGTATGCCCAGCAGGAAGTGGTATTATTTCCAGTCTGGAGAGCAGGAGAGGTTTTCTATGGGGATTTGCTCCTTCTCTGGACAGTTCCTGACATGGACAGAGGAGGCAACAGAGAGCACTGTATCAGACAGGAAAGAAAACACCACTTACTGCTGGGCATAGAACAGCTGTTAAGTACTGGAAGGCTTGAGATTTTTTAATAGAAGTAAATTACAAATCTCTGGCACTTCATGGTAGCAGTTGATTTGAAAGAAAAAAATTTTTTGTGCACTACCCCTTTAACGTCTATTGTGATGTCACAAGGGCCCCATGACATCATAGAGGGAGCGACACTATAATTCTGTGATTGTGGTCATGTCGCCTATTATTGCTATTAAAGGGGAAATGCATCTTTAACTGCTGTACTGGCCCTTTAAGATTTACCTACAGAAGAGTGGACTGGCCCTTGAAGGCCAACAACGCTCAGCCTCTAAAGGGTTAAGAGGTTGGCACAGATACCAATGTGTCCTTGTGTGGAGCTCGGTTATCAGACACACTCACTCTCCTGAGCGGTCACTTGAGGACCCCTCATCTGACCCCGAGTCCTCGCTCTGCGGACGCAGGACGTGTGATCTCTCTCAGGGGGGATGAAAAATACACAAACTGCAGGGAAGTGACCGCAGCATCCAAGCCGGCAATTAGGAGGTTAACTCATCTATAGTTATCCTGTCGCCAATAACGGTTCCCACCAGAGCTGCCAGTCCGCAGCCGAATATAAATAGCAGCCGGTGATTCAACCGCCATCACTGCTGGGTACAAAAGTGGAAACAGGACGTGCGGTTAAAGCTGTGTGATGCTGCGCTCGCCGTTAACCCTTTAAATGGTTTGAAATCATCTGGTGTCAGAAAGTTATATAGATCTGTTAATTACTTCTGTTTATAAGCTCTCAGAATGTGCCATCCCCCGTCCTAGTCCTGAGTTTGAGGTGGGCATACATATTAGTTAAAGGGAAACTCCAGTAAACTTTTCTTTCAAATCAACTGGTGTCAGAAAGTCATATAGATTTGTAATTTACTTCTATTTAAAAGTCTCCAGTCTTCCAGTAGTTATTAGCGGCTGTATGTCCTGCAGGAAGTGGTGTATTCTCTCCAGTCTGACACAGTGCTCCCTGCTGCCACCTCTGTCCATGTCAGGAACTGTCCAGAGCAGGAGAGGTTTTCTATGGGGATTTGTGCTGCTCTGGACAGTTCCTGACATGGACAGAGGTGGCAGCAGAGAGCACTGTGTCAGACTGGAGAGAATACACCACTTCCTGCAGGACATACAGCAACTGATAAGTACTGGAAGACTGGAGTGATTCCAAGATTTCTATCAAAGAATTGGGAGGAAAACACAGAAAAAACACCAGTATACGTATAGACATGAAATTTTTTTTTTTATGCCCCCCCCCCCCCCCCCCCCCCGCCCCCATAGAAGTCTAAGGTGGAAAACTGCAGTGGCCTTTTAACATATTTAATTGAAAGTGAGGACATGGCTGGCGCTGAGCCTGAAAGAAAAAAAACCTTTAATTTACAGCTTCATTTTACATACAATAAGGGAAGATTTATCACACATGGTGTAAAGTGAAACAGGCCCAGTTGCCCCTAGCAACCAATCAGATCCCACCTCTCATTCCTCACAGACTCTTTGGAAAATGAAAGGTGGAATCTGATTGGTTGCCGGGGGCGACTGAGCCAGTTTCACTTTACACCATGTTTGATAAATCTCCCCCAATGTGTATGAAATGTTATTTGGGGGCCACATCCAGCAGGGCGTTGGGGGTGACGCTACATCAGCGGCAGCAGCAGATCCTCCGGGACTCGTTCATCCATACATCTCAGCACTGAGATGGTGTCATCCTGTAGAGACCTCCATCTCCACACTTTTCACCAGTGACACGTTAGTCATGTGACAGTGAAGACCCCGGTGGGAATTCTGGTAACTTGTGAGACCTAATTGCTCCCTGCGACCTTTGCCCTCTGTAAATGAGCAATGAATGGCGGACATGATGCCTGCTGAGGAGCGGCTGCACGGAGGACGCTTCCTATCCCATAGGGGGATGACGCCTGTAGTGTGTCCAGGGTCCTATAAGTCCTGCACCTTGCTCAGCCTCACTTTACTTGGCAATAGATAATATTTTGGATATTAAAGGGAAACTCCACCGGTTTTCTTTCAAATTAAATGGTGTCAGAAAGTTATACAGATTTTTAAATGACTTCTTTTAAACAATCCTCGGTCTTCCAGTAATTATCAGCTGCTGTATGTCCTGCAGGAAGTGGTGTATTCTCTCCAGTGTGACACAGTGCTCTCTGCTGCCACCTCTGTCCATGTCAGGAACTGTCCAGTGCAGGAGAGGTTTTCTATGGGGATTTGCTGCTGCTCTGGACAGTTCCTGACATGGACAGAGGTGGCAGCAGAGAGCACTATGTCAGACTGGAAAGAATACACCACTTCCTGCAGGACATACAGCAGCTGATAAATACTGGAAGACTGGAGACTTTTAAATAGAAGTAAATTACAAATCTATATGACTTTCCGACACCAGTTGATTTGAAAGAAAAGCTTACTGGAGTTTCCCTTTAACTAATATGTATGCCCACCTCAAACTCAGGACTAGGACGGGAGCTTAGCCCTCCAACACCAATCAGGTAGTCACAAGCCCCGCCCATTCACATACTGACCACAAGGGCAGGTCACATGACTGCTGGGTATCCGGCGCTGTTCCGCTGTTATACCAGCACTGACTGTACTCCCACCTTGTGCACCATATTATGGACTAAAACTCCTATAGAGTTTAAGAGTGAACAAAGCCGTAAAAGATCCCCCAATACAAATCCCGGGGGTCGGTGCGGCCGTCTACAGACTCTGACGTTAAGCAGAACAGCTGGAGAGAAACCCGTCGGATTCACTTTAATCGCCTCAGGACAGAATCTCCTCCAGAACGATGATCTTACGGCTGTCAGACCCCGATCATGTGACGTCACGACCGCCGCGCAGATCCCCCCATAACCAGAGTTTACGACTGTGTTTTATGTGGTGACTGGAACACTGACATGTGTCTGTCAGCAGGACGGAGGGGCCGCGCCGCCATCCAGGGGGAGAATTAACGAGCCCCAGAGCGGGTGTTTAAAGTGCAAACAGTCAGGATGCATCAGGCCTCCTCTGGATCGGCCATTACGGAGGTTATTGGAGAAGAACTTTCTCCTCAGTCGTCGACTTCTCAGTCCTTCACGAAACTAAAGAGCAGAAGGGAAACAAGTGCAGAGAACAATGTGACCAGCTGCATGAGACTACCTTATCCTTAAAGGGGGTGTCCAGGGAAAATTAACTTGTCTCCTTTGCACAGTAAGAGATTGCAGGGGCCCGACCTCCATACCGCTTGGCGATCTCCATATCGGGTCCCCGACCTCTTGGGTCTGACTACAGCAGTGGGTACGGCATGGGATCTGCGGCCGAGTAAGCAGTCTGCCGGCTTACGCAGGGTTCTCACTGCATTTTTGCCATTTTTATTCATCCGTTTTATGCCACAAATAAAAAAAAAACACATATGAAAAATCGAATCTTTGATTGTAAAAAATTACCGCATTTTTGTGTACTTTAAAAAAAAAAAAGAGGGCGTTCTGATTTTCTTTTTTTATAAGGAAGGTCAGTGGAAAAAACGGTCAAAACGGGTGAACACAAATGCATCCGTTTTATTGCATAAAACAGATGGGAAAAAAACGGATTGCAAAAATGCAGTGAGATCGGCAGGAGTGGGGATGGGGGGTACAGAGGTCGGACCCCCGTGATCCCTATCTTATCCCTATCCCTAACTTGTTCCCTATCCTGTGGACAAAGTAATTTTCCCAGGACAACCTCTTTAGGGGAACCGGAGAAACTCACTTAGTTATTGTGCATAGACGTGGTCACCAGTATATGATCAGACTATAACTGAGAAAAAGGTAGTAGAAAAAACCCGCTTGCACCATAATCATGGCCAACACTGTAGCACACCTTGAATAACAAGTAAGTTCTGTGGATGTGCAGGGGAACAACTGGAGACCTTCAGGTTGGCAAAATGGATAGAAAAAAGTAGAAAATCCAGCACGAAATCCAATAAAACGTTCCTTTATTCTATAGAATCCGTAAAAATATACAGCAATATGGTAAAAAGTGTACATTTTTACCATATTGCTGTATACTTTTACGGATTCTATCGAATAAAGGAACGTTTTATTGGATTTCGTGCTGGACTTTCTACTTTAGACTATAACAGACATAGTGGTCACTACCGGGTAATCACAATATTACATGGAGCATCCGCATAGTCACATTGCACCAGTGTATAACCGAGAGGAACGACGCATGACGGATGGGATAGTGGAATCTGGGGGCTGGTGCAGCTGCTCAGGTTCATGTGGGATTTGAGGGTCCCATAGGTGTTTCTTGATCTGCTAGATCGGCGCTCGTTTACTGGGCCTATTACACGGTCCGATTATTGTTTAACAAGGGCTGCAGGGACATAGTTACCAATGTCCTTGCAGCCCTTGCTTTTACTTTATACATTACCTGTCCGGGCTGCAGGGCTCCTCTTGCGGTCTTCTCCCCGGGTCCTGCGCGCTCCAGCTTCAGAGCGGCCTGTCTGAGCTGTCAGGAACTGTCCAGAGCAGGAGAGGTTTTCTATGGGGATTTGCTGCTGCTCTGGACAGTTCCTGACATGGACAGAGGTGGCAGCAGAGAGCACTGAGTCAGACTGGAAAGAATACACCACTTCCTGCAGGACATACAGCAGCTGATAAGTACTGGAAAACTGGAGATTTTTTAATAGAAATAAATTACAAATCTGTATAACTTTCCGACATCAGTTTATATGAAATAAAAACATTTTCACTGGAGTTCCGCTTTAAGCCTCTTGATCAAATCTTGGCGCTTCTTCTGGGGTCCCCCCCCCATACGGGTAATTTTAACACAGATACGAAGCCCCGGGACGTCAGTGGTTAAATCCAGCCCTGGCAATGTAATTTAAGAGCCTTGCCGGCCAAATTAAGTGTAATCCTCCCAGAACCGCTCTCAGCCCATAAATATACTTTAATGAGAATTCCAGCGAGCCAGAAAGAGCGACCTAAACACAAATAACACAATAACAATGGAGGGGGGTTGGGAGCGGGGGATGGGAGGGGGCCCAAAAACAAAAACCCGGCAACAATGTAACTATTCAAAATAGGTAAAAAAAAATTCAGGCACAGCGAGAACGGACGGAGGAATCCGGGAAGGGGGATCAGTAGGCGACCGGTCGGCAGCGGGATCCATGGGGGCGGCAGAATAAATCACGGTTTGCAGATGTCACTGCTTCACCTGTCCCGGCTATGGGAGTTATTGGCTGGTGAATGGGAAGCACATGTTGCGCCTCTTGTCTGGAGGACGGTAATGAGGTGCGCTTAACGCTCTCCAGTCGCCGACTCTGACACCACTTCTCTTTTTTTTTCGTATTTCCCAACGAGCGGGAATAATGAGTGAGCGGCGCGGGGAGCGTTTCCTAGGAAGGGCGATAACTTCTGCACTTTTCCCTCCTGCGTGTCGTCCCCCGGGGGTCGGCGGCTGATTTATGGCAGATTGCGGTGTCCGCCGTGATGGATGACATCATTTAGGCCGTTTTGCGAGCTGCGCTGGGAGGGTCTCGGCTGCTGCGTCCGTAGTGAGGATTGATCTAGGATGCATCTATTATCATTATGATCACCGGGAGGGTCGGAACAGGACACTAAATAACACTTAAAGCAGGAACTCGGAACGCATCGGATCCGCCCCGCGAGACCACGCCGTAATGGAGAAGAACGACGAGGAGACCCTCGCTATAGACATGTCATCCTCAATGTGGACACAATTTCCCTGAGTCTTCCTGAAGGAGCACCCTCCCCCCCCTCCTCCTCCTCCTCTGGGGTCACTCACTTCCATCCAGCTTTCTTTATTAGATCTGATTCCAGGAAAGCTGAGTAAGAACCAATATGGCTGACACTGGAGCTTCTATAGAGGGTCTTATCCAGCTTTCCCAGGCACATAAATCTATATGTTACTATTATAGACCACTTCTTGTATAGCTAAGCAGATTTTCCATTCAGGAGGCTGGGAAAGCTGGGTATGAAACAATATGGCTGCCACTAGAGCTGGGTGACAACTAACATATCTGCCATTAGAGCTCCTACAGAGGTTCCTACCCAGCTTTCCCAGGCACATAACATATGAATTTACGTACTATTATAGTGATAGACCACTTCTTCTATAGCTCGGCAGATATTCCATTCAGGAGGCTGGAAAAGTTGAGTAAGAACCAAAATTCGCTGCCACTAGAGCTCCTATAGAGGTTCTTCTCCAGCTTTCCCAGACACCTAATACCCTAATTTACTTATTATTATAGACCCCTTCCTGCAAAGTAAAGTATATATTCCATTTAGGATTCTGGGAAAGCTGGGTAATAACCAATATGGCTGCCACTATATCGCCTGCAGAGGTTTGTACCCAGCTTTCCCAGGCACCTAATGCCTTAATTTACTTATTATTATAGTGATAGACCCCTGCTGCCATAGCTAGACACATATTCTATTCAGGAGGCTAGGAAAGCTGGGTGACAACTAATATATCTGCCATTAGAGCTCCTATAGAGATTTTCACACAACTTTCCCAGACTTCTGAATTCTCAGCACTCAGGCAACAAGCCACTCATGAATTATTTAGCATTGAGGTGGTGCCTTGGCAACCTGCATAAATAGGGAGATATGCTATTCAGGAGCCTGGGAAAGCTGGGTGTGAACCAATATGACTATTTTAGCTCTTACAGAGGAAATCACCCGGCTTTTCCTGGCACCAACATTGCATTAGATTTATAGAGGTAAAGTTCCGTCCGGCATAATAAAGTAACTTGGGAATTCAGGAGTCTGGGAAAGCTGGGTGAGAATCAACATGTTTGCACTATAGCTGTTACAGAGGATCTTTTTTTTCCGCGCATAAGGGTAACATGAGTAAACATGGTGGATGCCATTGTCAGGTCTCTCCAGGGATGTCCCATCAGGTTCAGGCCCCTCCAGGACATTCACACAGTTGTCCCTGTATGCTTAGGGCCCTATTACGGAACGATTATTGTGCAAAAATCGTTATATTGTTCGAATTTAAACGATAATCGTTCTGTGTAATTGCAGGCAATGATCGAAAAATCGTTCGTATGTCGTTGATCGTTGATTTAGATCTTAACCTAAAATTATCGTTAATCGTTCACTGTATTTCCACGTTCGTTCGCTCAAGTTCCGCATTTTTTCACTAATCGTTTAGTGTAATTGCACATTGTCCATTGTTATGCTGGGATCAGAAGGAATAAACAAACAATCATAGTAACGACTGTAGTAACGACCATCGTTCTGTGTAATGTGGTGAACGATTTCGGGTTAACGATAAACAATCTCGTTTGCGATCGTTTATCGTTGGTTGTTAATCTTTAAAAATCGTCCGTGTAATAGGACCCAAAGAATTATGGAGGCCACTGCACTTGTGGGAGCTTTAATGTTTTTTTCCTCTTGGAGCTGGTCCTCGCTCCTCTAGTCCTTGGTCCTCGCTCCTCTAGTCCTTGGCCCTCGCTCCTCTAGTCCTTGGCCCTCGCTCCTCTAGTCCTTGGTCCTCGCTCCTCTAGTCCTTGGCCCTCGCTCCTCTAGTCCTTGGTCCTCGCTCCTCTAGTCCTTGGTCCTCGCTCCTCTAGTCCTTGGTCCTCGCTCCTCTAGTCCTTGGCCCTTGTTCCTCTAGTCCTTGGCCCTCGCTCCTCTAGTCCTTGGTCCTCGCTCCTCTAGTCCTTGGTCCTCGCTCCTCTAGTCCTTGGCCCTCGCTCCTCTAGTCCTTGGCCCTCGCTCCTCTAGTCCTTGGCCCTCGCTCCTCTAGTCCTTGGCCCTCGCTCCTCTAGTCCTTGGTCCTCGCTCCTCTAGTCCTTGGTCCTCGCTCCTCTAGTCCTTGGTCCTCGCTCCTCTAGTCCTTGGCCCTTGTTCCTCTAGTCCTTGGTCCTCGCTCCTCTAGTCCTTGGTTCTCGCTCCTCTAGTCCTTGGTCCTCGCTCCTCTAGTCCTTGGTCCTCGCTCCTCTAGTCCTTGGCCCTCGCTCCTCTAGTCCTTGTTCCTCTAGTCCTTGGCCCTCGCTCCTCTAGTCCTTGGCCCTCGCTCCTCTAGTCCTTGGTTCTCGCTCCTCTAGTCCTTGGCCCTCGCTCCTCTAGTCCTTGGCCCTCGCTCCTCTAGTCCTTGTTCCTCTAGTCCTTGGCCCTCGCTCCTCTAGTCCTTGGCCCTCGCTCCTCTAGTCCTTGGTCCTCGCTCCTCTAGTCCTTGGTCCTCGCTCCTCTCGTCCTTGTTCCTCTAGTTCTTGGTCCTCGCTCCTCTAGTCCTTGGTCCTCGCTCCTCTAGTCCTTGGTCCTCGCTCCTCTAGTCCTTGGTCCTCGCTCCTCTAGTCCTTGGTCCTCGCTCTTCTAGTCCTTGGTCCTCGCTCCTCTATTCCTTGGTCCTTGCTCCTCTAGTCCTTGGTCCTCGCTCCTCTAGTCCTTGGTCCTGGACACTGCAGAGCTCAGAGGTGGAAAGTATATATGGACTTGACTCACTGTGTTACAGTTCCCAATGGTGGGGTACAGGTCTGAAGGTACAGGGCGATTTCTGCTCTAGGCCTGGACAGAAGCCCAATTTAGTCCTAGTATCTTGCTATGGGGCAACTTATCCATAAAGTCTAACATTCTCTTTTCTCCTGCCCCTGTCCTGCTGTCAGATAAGGAATATATGTAGCTGGTGGACTGTAGCCTTAGCCGGAGCTGGTATTGCCCCAAGCTGTCCTGGACTTACTCTCCCATAGAGAGAGGCTGGTACGGCACGGCTCCCTCCACCACATACACTGGATATTATCTGCTGAGATCTTGGGGTCTCGTCTGGGATCAGTACATTGCAGAATAATCAGAAGTTATAGGATTATTTATGTGATTCTTTGCCAACACAGATACATTGTCCTCCAATCACCATCATCTCTCCTATCCTGGTAACCATCACAAGCCAGAAAGAAGCCAACTTTATAACATCCGAACACTGAACATTGTTCTACAACTGATCAAATCCGTCCCGGGAAACCTCATCTGAGGATGAAAACCAGGAGACGAGGCAGAAGATGTTCTGTGTCCGGGCGTCACTCAGTATCACATCTGTATTACATTCTGTAGGAGAACAATGATCAATGTATGGGGGGGGAAAATTTGTATAAATCTAAAAACTCTACAACATAGTACAACGCAATGCAATGAATGGGATTTAAAAGGGTTATTCTAACTACTGGGGGGGTCTGATTGGTGCACTAAAAAAGCTAATATACATATTTTTATAGCATTTATTTTCTCAAAAAGTCAGGACTTACAAGGATCAGAAGTGGGGTTAAGCTGCTTCCGGGACTATCATCTGGTTCAAATGCACCAACGTGCTGGTAGTTTTCCTTTAAGTAAGGTTTGGCATTCAATATGAGAAGAGATGAGCGAATACGATTCTATCGAGATGGTATTCGATTGAATATTGCGGTATTCGAAAGATTTGAATTCAATCCAGTAGTGTGACGAATACGCGGGAAACATTCGAAAGCCCTCCCATCGCAGTTGGCGCTTTTTATAATCCAATGACCATGCAGAGAGGCCGTGAGGGACCCTGGGAGTACACACACAGCGCGAAAACAGCGTCTACCCTCATTGGATGGATGAACCACATGACCTCGAATATTTTATAATTGAATTCCGCCTCTCGACCACAGATGCAATTTCAACCTAGTCAGGGAGAGATCTTGCAGCAGGGAGAGAGAGGTTTTAGTAGCGTTTTGGTTAGGCAGGCTTACTACAGAGTCCAAAAGTCCTTTTCAGGGCTAAGATCAAGCAAAAAAGGTCATCTCTGAATCCAAAGCTTCTCAGTGCTAAGACATAGATGATATAACAGCAGCATCAGCAGGTGTATTCATTCCAGTACCCTATGTGTACAAGTGACTTATAGTGTCCCTGGTTTAGCCCACTAAGGGCACGTAAACGTTATACATATTGTGCCAGTTGCCCAGTAAAAGGCAAGTGATACCTATTGTGCCAGTTGCCCAGTAAAAGGCACGTGATACCTGATCGGCTGACGCTTATAAAGATGAACAACAACTTGATAGACCCAGAATTCCGAACTTGTCCACCACAGCAAAGCAGCCAACAGTGACGTGCCTTGTGCACTTCCCTCTCACATTACCTCCTACTCCTCCTCAACCTCCTACTTCCTCCTTAACCACTGACTGCACCTGTAGGGCCTACTAGACCTAATTTTTCCAGGGGCTCGCTTCAAGGGCCCCCAAGTGACTTTCAAAAGGAAAAACCTTTTGGGCCTACTATGGCCAAGAAATAAGAAGGAAATGTGTGAACATTGCCATAAACACCTTCGCAGCTGCGGAGAGTGGCATTATGCTGCGATTTTGGGGTGTTGGGTGCACCCAGGCATGCTCCCCCTGATGTCACAGTGTCATTCCGGAGGTGTTGGCATCGTTTAGGGAGGTTTCATGGGGGACTTGGTGACCTCCAAGTGGTCAAATTTGGATTTCCAAGTGCCGAGAATTTTTTTCCTCATAGACTATAATGGGATTGACTATTCGTTCGAATAGTCGAATATCGGTGCCTATTCAATTCGAGTTCTCAAAGGTCAAATATTTCACTACTTGCTCATCTCTTAATATGAGATGTGGACGTTGGATGCTGCCCTAGGGCTGCCAGGAGAGTATAGATACAGCCTATGGCCTATGGCTGTATCCATGTTTTCCAGGACTCCATAGGGCTGCATCCAATTTTTCCAGCCACCAGGATAAACTCGAATGTTTGACAAGTTGGCTCATCACTAATGGTAAGCGGTGTTATGTTACTGCTGGATGAAGGTAAGTACAGCTATTCATAGGACTAAGAATTTGGCATGTACCAGCAGATGCCAAGTCAATAAACATATAAGATCATGGATAGGGAACCTTGGGCCTTCCAAACCTAAAGCTTTGGCTGTCCAGTCATGATGGGAATTATAGTTGTGTAACAGCTGGAGGGCCACAGGTTCCCCATCCCTGCATTAGATGGTCTGAGAATCTCAGAAGCTGGTGAAGATGTGGAGTCCATGTCTGGACCATAAAACACTAGAGATGCTGAGATGCTGAAGTCACCGCTATCCAAAAACTAAGACAAAGTTTCTCCAAACTGACTAATGATACTTGTATTATCCAAACCCCATATAATGTTGGATGCATATAATGTGGGATGTATATAATGTATATAATATTGGATCCATATAATGTTGGATGTATATAATGTTGGATGCATATAATGTATATAAAGTTGGATGTATATAATGTATATAATGTTGGATGCATATAATGTTTGATGTATATAATGTTGGATGTATATAATGTATATAATGTTGGATGCATACAATGTTGGATGTATATAATGTTGGATGCATACAGTATAATGTATATAATGTTCGATGCATATAATGTATATAATGTTGGATGTATATAATGTTGGATGCATATAATGTTGGACGCATATAATGTATATAATGTTGGATGCATATAGTATAATGTATATAATGTTGGATGCATGTAATGTATATAATGTTGGATGTATATAATTTTGGTTACCTATAATGTATATAATGTTGGATGCATATAATGTATATAATGTTGGATGCATATAATGTATATTATGTTGGATGTATATAATGTTGGATGCATATAATGTATATTATGTTGGATATATATAATGTTGGATGCATATAATGTATATTATGTTGGATGCATATAGTATAATGTATATTATGTTAGATGTAGGGCTGGGCGATTAATCGAATTAATTCGATTAATTCGCCCAGAATTTGAGAATCGATTTGACTTTTTTGGAAAATCGAAAATCGATTTTCCAAAAAAATCATTGGATTTGGGCGCGCGGGCGGGCTGCTCGCATCCTCCAGCTACTGACACAGCGTGAGGAGCGAGAGCGCCCAGCAGCGTCCTATGTCCCCGCCTCTGACCCGCCCCCATAGCCGGACGTGTACGCGCGCTTCCTCCCGGCCGCACATGGAGGTCCCCGGAGGAGGCTGCAGATACTGAAGCATCGGGTGATCGCTGCGGGTGCTGGAGCTGTACAGCAGCGACACTATCACCCGATGCTTCAGTATCTGCAGCCTCCTCCGGGGACCTCCATGTGCGGCCGGGAGGAAGCGCGTGTATACGTCCAGATATGGGGGCGGGTCCGCTGCGGGGAGTAGTGCGGGCGGGAGGAGAGCGCAAGTGCCGGTGGTGTGCGCCCGCGCAGAGCGGGTACACCAGATATGTTCCCTCCTGCCCCGGTCTGCTCCATGCCCCTGCCGATCTGCCCCCTGCTCCCCATGTCTGCCCTATTCTCCCCCCAGTGTGCCCCATGCATGTCCCCCAGTGTACCCCATGCCCTTTCCCCCCTAGTCTGCCCCTTGCTCCCCCCAGTGTGCCCCATGCTCTCCAGCCCAGTATACTCCATGCTCTCCAGCCCAGTCTGCCCCATGCTCTTAGCTATGTCCCTGACCCTCATCTTTACCTGTACTACTACTACACCCCTCATCTGTACCTGTACTACTACTACACTCCTCATCTATACCTGTACTACTACTACTACACCCCTCATCTGTACCTGTACTACTACTACACCCCTCATCTGTACCTGTACTACTACTACACCCCTCATCTGTACCTGTACTACTACTACACTCCTCATCTATACCTGTACTACTACTACTACACCCCTCATCTGTACCTGTACTACTACTACACTCCTCATCTGTACCTGTACTACTACTGCACCCCTCATCTATACCTGTACTACTACTACTACACCCCTCATCTGTACCTGCACTACTACTACTACACCCCTCATCTGTACCTGTACTACTACTACACCCCTCATCTGTACCTGTACTACTACTACTACACCCCTCATCTGTACCTGCACTACTACTACTACACCCCTCATCTGTACCTGTACTACTACTACACCCCTCATCTGTACCTGTACTACTACTACTACACCCCTCATCTATACCTGTACTACTACTACTACACCCCTCATCTGTACCTGTACTACTACACCCCTCATCTATACCTGTACTACTACTACTACACCCCTCATCTGTACCTGTACTACTACTACACCCCTCATCTGTACCTGTACTACTACTACACCCCTCATCTGTACCTGTACTACTACTACACCCCTCATCTGTACCTGTACTACTACTACACCCCTCATCTGTACCTGTACTACTACCACACCCCTCATCTATACCTGTACTACTACCACACCCCTCATCTATACCTGTACTACTACTACTACTACACCCCTCATCTATACCTGTACTACTACTACTACTACTACTACACCCCTCATCTATACCTATACTACTACTACACCCCTCATCTATACCTGTACTACTACTATACCCCTCATCTGTACCTGTACTACTACTACACCCCTCATCTGTACCTGTACTACTACTACACCCCTCATCTGTACCTGTACTACTACTACACCCCTCATCTATACCTGTACTACTACTACACTCCTCATCTGTACCTGTACTACTACTACACTCCTCATCTGTACCTGTACTACTACTACACCCCTCATCTATACCTGTACTACTACTACACCCCTCATCTGTACCTGTACTACTACTACTACACCCCTCATCTGTACCTGTACTACTACTGCACCCCTCATCTTTACCTGCACTACTACTACTGCACCCCTCATCTTTACCTGCACTACTACTACTAAACCCCTCATCTTTACCTGCACTACTACTACTGCACCCCTCATCTGTACCTGTACTACTACTACACCCCTCATCTTTACCTGTACTACTACTACTACACCCCTCATCTGTACCTGCACTACTACTACTACACCCCTCATCTGTACCTGTACTACTACTACACCCCTCATCTGTACCTGTACTACTACTACTACACCCCTCATCTATACCTGTACTACTACTGCACCCCTCATCTTTACCTGCACTACTACTACTGCACCCCTCATCTGTACCTGTACTACTACTACTACACCCCTCATCTGTACCTGCACTACTACTACTACACCCCTCATCTGTACCTGTACTACTACTACACCCCTCATCTTTACCTGCACTACTACTACTACACCCCTCATCTGTACCTGTACCACTACTACACCCCTCATCTTTACCTGCACTACTACTACTGCACCCCTCATCTGTTCCTGTACTACTACTACACCCCTCATCTTTACCTGTACTGCTAATCCCCTCATCTGTACTACTACTAATACACTAGTACATAGGGCACATATTTGGGAAAACTACTTATATGGGGCACACAATGGGCTTGTCTACTACATGGGGGCACGGGAGGAGCACTGTTACACTGGGAAGCAAAACAGTTGTCTCAAACGTCTATAAAATAGTTTCTGATGCTGCAGGGAGAAAAATGTCCTGTTTGTTTAGCAAAAAGAGAAAAAAATCGAGATTTAAATCGAGAATCGTCCAAAATTTTTAAAAAATCGAGATTTTATTTTTTGGCCATATCGCCCAGCCCTAGTTAGATGTATATAATGTTGGATGCATATAATGTATATAATGTTGAATGTATATAATGTTGATGTATATAATGTATATAATGTTGGATGCATATAATGTATATTATGTTAGATGTATATAATGTTGGATGCATATAATGTATATAATGTTGAATGTATATAATGTTGGATGTATATAATGTTGGATGCATATAATGTATATTATGTTGGATGTAAATAATGTTGGATGCATTTAATGTATATTATGTTGGATGTAAATAATGTTGGATGCATTTAATGTATATTATGTTGGATGTATATAATGTTGGATACCTATAATGTATATAATCTTGGATGTATATAATGTTGGATGCATATAATGTATATAATGTTGGATGCATATCATGTATATAATCTTGGATGTATATAATGTTGGATGCATATAATGTATATAATGTTGGATGCATATCATGTATATAATCTTGGATGCATACAGTATAATGTATATAATCTTGGATGCATATAATGTATATAATGTTGGATGCATATCATGTATATAATCTTGGATGCATACAGTATAATGTATATAATCTTGGATGCATACAGTATAATGTATATAATCTTGGATGTATATAATGTTCGATGCATATAATGTATATAAGCTTGGATGCATACAGTATAATGTATATAATGTTGGATGTATATAATGTTGGATGCATATAATGTATATAATGTTGGATGCATATCATGTATATAATGTTGGATGTATATAATTTTGGTTACCTATAATGTATATAATGTTGGATGCATATAATGTTGGATGCATATAATGTATATAATGTTGGATGCATATAATGTATATAATGTTGGATGCATATAATGTATATAATGTTGGATTCATATAATCTTGGATGTATATAATGTTGGATGCATATAATGTATATAATGTTGGATGCATATCATGTATATAATGTTGGATGCAT